>NW_026946364.1:600000-900000 GCF_035222375.1 Podospora pseudocomata | reverse complement strand
TGCCACAAGATTGGGGATATGAGCTATGAGGACGGGGCGATGCTCGAGCCGCTGAGCGTAGCTTTGGCTGGCATGCAGAGGGCGGGTGTGAGGCTGGGAGATCCGGTGTTGATTTGCGGGGCGGGGCCGATTGGGTTGATTACGCTGCTTTGTTGCCAGGCGGCAGGGGCGTGTCCGTTGGTCATCACGGATATTGATGAGGGGAGGTTGAAGTTTGCAAAGGAGATCGCGCCGGGGGTGGTGACGGTGAAGGTTGAGCCTGGGTTGAGCGTGGAACAGCAGGCGGAGAGGATTGTCAAGGAGGGGTTCAATGGTATCGAACCGGCGATTGCATTGGAGTGTACCGGCGTTGAGAGCTCGATTGGGGCGGCCATCTGGGCCATGAAGTTTGGAGGCAAGGTGTTTGTAATTGGGGTGGGGAGGAACGAGATTCAGATTCCGTTTATGAGGGCGAGCGTGAGGGAGGTTGATTTGCAGTTTCAGTATCGGTATAGCAACACCTGGCCGAGGGCGATTAGGTTGGTGCAGAGCAAGGTGCTGGATATGTCGAGGTTGGTTACGCATAGGTTTCCTCTGGAGGAGGCGCTGAAGGCGTTTAATACGGCGAGTGATCCGAAAACGGGGGCGATCAAGGTGCAGATTCAGAGCTTGGATTAGGCTGGAAGTGAAGAGCGTATGTTGGATAGTATAAGAATTTTATGAGAACTCATGAAGAATTAGGAAACAATAACAAGGCTGAAAATGAGAATGGATGCATGTGAAAGTGTATGTGTAAGTGGTTGCTTCAACTGACAGCTCGAGACAGGCACAAAATGACGGTAGCTAAGAAGATATGGTCCGAGCTTCAGTACCAATTCTGGCAGCTGATTGGCTGACAAGTTTGCCGAGAAGTTGGAACTGGCCAGTGCTCGAAGTTCGAAATGTTCCGGAGCTTCCCATTTTTCTCCATCCGCGGGCTCCATTTTATTCCCAGTTGCGCGATATCGTCTTTCGTTCGTTGGAAGCCACCACAACAAACCACCAAAACCCACCCAGCGTCAACGGCCGGCACCACGCACAACCACCCCGAACCCGGATTTTTCACGACCTTCATCCGGCCGCCGTCCAACCCCTCTCTCCCCCCAATTGGCCCTCCCTCGATTCCCAGAGCCGTCGTTCACTCGCACCGCTTGGCCGAACCCCCGATACCCGAATCGACCTTCTTTTTCACATTCTTTCGCCACGTAAAATGTCTTTCGCCCTCCTCTCACGGCGGTCCGCCCTCACCATGGGCCGCCAGATGGTCCGTTTCGAGTCCTCCGCTACACAAAAGGCCGCCGAAACTGCCAAGCAGACTGCCACCAAGGCTCAAGCTCAAGCCGCTGAGCTCTCGGCCAAGGCCCAGGAGGGTCTCTCTCGCGTCACTGCCGCTGCCGGTCCTGCTATCACCAACGCTGCGAAGAACGTCTCGGGTGCGCTGGGCAAGGTTGGCGGGCCCACTGGGCGTCTTGTTGCTTTTGTTGAGAGTATGTCTCCGGGCTGAAGGAATTCGGGCGCATGCTTGGGCGTCAAGGAAATATATCACGAGATAACTAACATATTACACCCAGGCAAAACCCCTGCCCTCGTTTACTACACCAAGGTTGGCATCGAGGTGGCCAAGATCGTCTTCCGGGGCCAGAGCATGTCTCCTCCGTACGTTTTCTCCTCATATCAACCCCGCCATCCACACAACCCTGGTCCGCTAACATGTGATATTCGATATAGCTCCGTCTCTACCTTCCAGACATACTTCCAGAACCTCTGGAAGCAACTCCAGACCCCCGGCCCCTTCTTCTCCCAGCTCGCCAAGTCCCTCAACCCCCAGCAAGTGCGCAACCTCTCCAGGACACAAGTCGCTGCCGGCGGCGTCCTCGTCGCCGAGCTCCTCGGTTTCTTCACCGTGGGCGAGATGATTGGCAGACTCAAGATTGTCGGGTACCACGGTGGCCAGAAGGCTGATGCTCACCACTAAAGGGTCTTTTTTATTTTTTTCTTTGCGCAGGGAGGTGTATAGAGGAGGCGAGGGGAGAGAGAGAGCGAGTTTTGTCACGATTACGAGCAGCCAGGTCAAGAGAGGGAGAGAGAGAGAGAGAGAGAGAAGGGAACGGGATACCAAAGGAACGGAGAAGGGAAACAAAAAATCCTAGAGATGAGAGAGAGACAGCATGGCGCAAACTTGGGGTATTAGATTTTTATGCCGAATATGTTCGGTTGAAAACTACTACTGTTGCAACCTTTTCCACGTTTTCGTCCCTCCCATCATTGGAAGTATGAGTTTCGGGGCAGATGGAACAGGACAAGGGCCATGTACACTACTACCTACGAACTTCCTTTTCTGTTCTCATTTCTCTTCAACTCTTTTCTGGACAACATAGAGGGCGGCAAGGTAGCGAGCGGAGTGGTAAAAAAGGGGGTTGGATGGGTCAGGAGGGTTAGAACTCTGGGCAATGGTGCCACGGCTCTTGCCTCCTGTGTATTTGTGTCAACAGCTAATTTTCATTTGTCTTGTATTTGAACTCTTTGTGTTTGTTGACAGGAGCCGCTTCCGTCGTTGCAGGGCTGAGTCAGTTGGCTGTGCAATCTAGGAACCATCACCCGAATATCAAATAACCTTTTCTGAATATTCCTACCATGACTCGGAGATACAGATTGCCTGAGCAACAGCATGGGGGACATGCCCATCCAGGGGCTGCTCAGGGGCAACCCCCTCTTGGCACAAGCCAACAAGAAAGATAATGAAAGATGTTTAAATTTCCTACCCTATGAGACGCGCCATGACTAAAGCATGTATCTTTCGTCTTTTTTCACAAAAGACAAACTACACAAATGAGCCTACTCCTCCTCTTCCCCTAGTAAACGCCCCCCGTCATCCTCGTCCCAGCAACCTGATCATCCACCCTCCTTCTCTTGTACCTCGCCAGATTCCTCGCCTCCTCTTCCTGCTTCTTCGCCTCCAAAATCTCGTCCACCTTCCTCTTTCGGTTCTCCACCTTTTCACCAACCAGCACCTCGGTGGCCCAGCTCCTGGGCACCCTGTTCGGCGGCACGTCAGGCAGCTTGCCGTACCTGGCCTCCAGCTGGGACTCGGTCAGCTTCTCCGCGCCGTTGAGATACGGCCGGAGCGGCTCCCTGAAGAAGAAGTCCTTGAGCTTTTGCCTAAAGGTGCCTCCTCTGGGAACGGCTCCGTTGAGGCCGATAGCTGTTGTTGTGCATTAGCTTCACTGCTCATATTTTTGTTTGCGACAAAGAAAAGGGGAGCTTTACACTCATAAACCAAAGCAGTCATGTGCTCCTCAACCCTCTTCCTCTGCCAAGCCGTATCCCCCACCGGGAAAACCGCCGGCCCAGCCCTATACTTGACCGGGTCCTCCACATACGGCCTCAGCTTCTCCCTGCTGAAGAACGCGTGGATCGGATCGGCCGCCTGGTGATCAAACACCTGCTTCGGATCGACCCCGTCAGCGTGCCACTCGTCATTCTTGATCTTCTCCTGCGTCTTCTCGCTCTGGAGAACGAGCGGCCACCGGTTGAGACTGAAAAACTGCCTCCTAAAGTTCTCCTGCCTGGCAACCAACGACCCAAACTTCCACGACACCCCCCGGGTGAGGATGACCTCTGGCAAGCCAGTCGACAAATTAATCACCGTTTTGGCCCTGGCAGGCGCAAGGAGGGTGTTGTTCGCGCTGACCTCCTGGATGATCTTGTTGCGGAGGTGCTGGATGGCGGAGGCGTTGTCCTTGAGGTAGCCCCGGTGAGGGATGATGGGGTGGCTGGCAGGGTTGGTGTGCCCGCCCTCGCCAAATTCCGTGTCCTGAACGAGGGCCTTGATGTCCCTCCAGGTGTGTCCGTACGGGGCCGGGGGGTTGGGGCGGGCTCTGAGCTCCTCCTCCACCGTTTCGTCGTAGACGGCGCTGAACTTTTTGATCGCGTCGTGCAGCCAGGCATATTGGACCGGTTGCTCGTTCCTCACGCTCATGTGGGACTTTTTTCGGGCCGCGGACTTCTTTTGGAGGTGGAAGATGGTGAAACCCAACCGGTAGGCGAGGCTGCGGTAAAAGTTGTCGACTGCGTAGAGGACGCGAGGAGGACTTTTGGTCTTGCCCGAGTAGGGTTCGAGGCACACGTCTGCCCACGGACGGATGCTTCTGGGGAAGAGGGCGTCTCTTTTCTTCTCAGCCGCGTCGTAGACTATCCGGTGCTCGGGATAGAAATCGTAGGCGGGGCGCCGGACTGTGCCGTAGCAGGCCGGGTCGAGCTCAAAGTCAATGTGGCCCGTCTGGGCGAGGCGGTCGAGATGTTGGCAGGCTTCATACGGCGAGAACTCGTGCTTGTTGACGGCCGCCTTTCCGTTGGCGCCGGCGTTGATGACTTTGAGCAAGTCCTCTACCGTCACAACGCTGGCAGAAGAATAGAGAATCCCTTCCGGGTTGGGATCCTCCAAAAGCCGGAGAATCCTCTTGGCAAAGATGCGGAAGAGACGATATGTCTCCCTGGGCTCGTCCGGGAAAATCTTGCCCGGCCAGGACTTCTTGTTGACGCAGCCGCTTCCCAGGACCTTGAGCCACCAGATATCCTCTTCGTCGATAAAGCGAATGCCTGCTCGCTGGCGTGTCCCGTCGATGACTGTATGTCTGTAGTCTGACTCGCCAAAGGTAATCTCGCCAATCTTACCCAGCTCCTCGGGCTCAGGGAAGGCATCTGAGCTGGGGTCCCCCGCTGTCAGGAACTGGATCATGTTGGCCAGCAGCGGTCGCGGGGCCCTGTTCCAGCACATGGCGACATAACCACGGATCGCAAGACACCTTTTCAGGAGATCTTCTTCAGCCTGTTCCTGGGGACTCAGTCCTCTCCAGACAAATGGGCCGCCAGTCTTGACATTCTTGGGCAATGAGACCCAAGACCTGTCGCGCAGATGGCGCTTTGTGGCCGTCTGATAAGCAACTGCCTTCATTCTTTTGGTGGCCTCAGTGTACGCCTGAAATCTGTCGGTGAAGCGGAATGGCTCCCAATGGCTCCAAACCAACGGCTTCTCGTCAAAGAGTGTTGGGGGGTTCCATTGCTTCCCGTTAGCTCTCTCCATGACCTTCCGGATGGTGGCGACTGGAATGGGCAACACGAGCCTTCTCGCTCTCTGCCCATTGCTGTCAGAATCATAGTAGACAAAGTCGTTTTCGTTAGTTCGAAGATTTCGAAGCATCAACTGCAAACCAGCTCGCCTGACACCCCTCACTGAGGCCCAGTCTTTTGGATCGCTGAGGTCCATCAGATTCAGCGTTTCTTTCCCGGTTTTGGGGTCCTCTCCGGTTGAGATATATGTGTGTCGTACTCCGGCTTCGTCCGTCCTGTGGGTCGTCCAGCCGATGGGATCACCCGTCTCCCATGTCGCACTGTTTCCTTGGGCCTTGGTGTATTGCACATAAATGTCGGACTCTATCACCGCTAGGTTGTTTTCGAGCTCGTCGGCGGTCACGGAGGTGGGGATTTCCATGTCATCCAGCTTTTCAAGGTCTTCCGAGTACGGGAGCCAGATCTTTCCTTCATCCTCCAGAAACTGGGCATAATGCTCTGGATGCTCAAGGAGGGCCCCCTGAATGGGCCTCTTCTCTGGCGCTGGCGTGATGTTGTAGGGTAGCAGCTGAGAGTGGTCCGGGACGCCGCGTTTGGAGGGCAATGGAAAGTCACGGGGGTTGGTGAGGTGGTTCAGGCGTGAGGATCTGGTGGCAGCGAAGCTGACTGGCCTCTCGGTAAATACAACCGGAGTGGCTATGCGTCGTTGCTTGTCGCGCTTCAGATGGGCGTCGATCAACTCAATTGCTTTCTTATAGACAGCCTTTGTGAACTCGCTTGCGTTGTGCAGCTGGTTCCGTGCATCCTTCCCGGAACCCAACCACTGAAGATAGTCGATAGTGTCGCTCATTCGCTCCGAAAAGCCAGCGTCATGGCTCTCCCCATTTTCCAGGTAGGCAACCATCGCCTGGAGATGTGTTGCCAGTGGCTGCTGTTGCTTACCATACTGATCGTAAGACTTGATTGTGGAATCAGCACCAGTCGTGTCCATTGTGATAGGTTTGCTCGCAGGAGCTTCTCCTGAAGGACCTGAAGACATTGCAGAAGGTGGCACCAGATTGATAGGAGTTGTTTCTGCGTTCGAATCACTTGAACCCACAGACTGTTTGGGCTCGAGGCGTCTCGAGCCTCGATTTGCCTGACTCCCGTGCGTCGAAGGAGTCATATAGGTGGTCGTGGCGGAAGCCCCAGGCCTGGAAGACCCGATGCGATATTCCTCCGGAATTGGGTCAAATTCTTTGCCTGTTGGCCCGAAGCCCTCTTCCGGAAACCAGTCGTCGTAGATGTCGTACTTTTCGATTTGTCTGAGAACGCTGCTACCGAAATTATACTTGGTGAGTTCGGGATTGCGCAGTATCCTGCCACAGTAGGCGAAGAAATCATTCCACTCATTCACCCACTTCTCGTACTCCTCGCTGCCCTCTGGTGCCCCGGGCGGTGAGGGATCGGGCCAATTCGCGGTGATGTATTCCCTGAAGTACTTGGCAAATTTCGGATGACAGGTATCTTGCTTCACATACTCGTCAAGCACTTGCAGCAGGGAGTAATCGGTATCCCTCCGCCCAGATGTGCTATCACCAGACATTGCGCCGTCGTCGCCGTCTTGTCCTGTGATGCCAGTGTCGATGCAACGTGCCGGTAATGACTAGCTCGCTCTCCCTTGTCGATCGATGACAGAGCAAGAAGCAGAAAAAGAAAGGTTGGGAAATACAAGAAGGCCCTGGTAGCATATTTGTGTCTTTGTGACAGCGACTGGAATGGCCAGGGGCCAAGTCAACAATGAAACCACTCCAGCAAAGAGCTCGCTGGACAACCTCCCGTTTTCAGACGCTTCTGGGCGGCGGGACAAAGAAACCCAATGCACTTGTCGAGACTACAAGAGGGATTCGGAAACAAATGTGGGCTGCTCCAAATGCCCCCATTCGGCCAACCGCATTGGTTGCCTTTGTGATGACAGACAACAAAGAACAGGGGCTGCAACGGATTGGCGAGGTCGACGAGGATGAACTACATCACCAACCAAGAGCTCGGCAATCTAGCTTGAGCTGAGGCAAGTAGACAGTTTAGTAACCTCGAACCTCTTTCCCACAAAGTAGGTATCATCAAAACACCAAAGAACAAGATGTCAACAGACGCCCGACAGCCACGACAGTCGGGGCGGAGGCGGCCGTCGGCCCTGCGATCACCCGCTGTCAATCAGGATCAGCAGCTCCTGAGAAGACGTTCGTCTGCCATTCGACGAAATATTGAGACGTTTAATCGCAACCGCGCCCACAATGTCAGAAGGGGCTCAGAGCAAGTCCCTCCCACCCCGAGGCGGATGACGACAAGAAGCATGGCAAGAGAGGACACGGAGGACGACGTAGAGCATACTGGGCCGACAATGGCCAACATAGAGATGGACGAGTCCCTAGAGACATGGCAACCATCTCTTGTCATAGGGTCTGCTCTCTGGTTAGAGCACGAAGACCCTACCAAGATCGAAATTGCCGACAGGAAGGTGCTGCAAATCCGTCTGCTTGCAGAGCATTATCAAAACTATCAAAATGTTAGCGCCCTTACCCAGATGTATGAGAAAGCGGTCCAGGAACGGGCCCAACTAGACGAGAATGACGAAGAAAACACAACACCAATGCACGTATTCAACCTCTCTTATCGTCAGACATATGGTGAAGCTAACATGGCCCAAGATCAAAAATCCCATCTCTTCAAGCCAACGCCATTGCCAACAGGGTTAGCGCTCTCCAGACCGTACTGGCAAGGTCAACATTTGGGCCGGAACGAGCCAACATTGAAGCAGCGATAGCCGGCTACGAGTCCGGCGACATCCCCTATTCCGACAAGTACACGGTAATCTGGGCAGGGCGTATTGCTGACCGCTTCGGTGACTACGAGTCCTTCTCCAACGAAAATCGTGCTGCCCTGCTAGACCGTTATGCTGCAGAGTACGGCCCAGGATGGATCTGGTATGAGCCTTCGCTCTCCAAAGAAACCGACCTGTACAGCGGGCAACCAACCTCACAAGCGAAAGCCGCCATCTGCCTCACCAACAAAGAGAGCTGGCGTACAAGCCGAAATCACAGGAATATTGGCCACTATCGAATCCGGATGGCTTTCAGACGTCGCCAGGAACACGTTTCTCGCCCCTGGTCCAGCTCCGGGCCAAGATCAGCCAAACACAAGCCCAGAACAGCCCGAAGCTACCTCCGAAGCACCAAAATTGATCTCGACGAAGACCGCTCCAGCGAAGGCGATTACGACGACCCAAACGACTACAAGCCCCGCATGGAGAGCTTCCCTACCGCCAACTCCGTCATCTTCGACACCCTCTTCGACACCGGCGCCACCAACCCCTGCCTCTACTCCGATGACATCCCCCTCCTCGGCATCGACAAACACTACTACTCGGCTCAATCCGCAATCCACATCGCCACAGCAACCGGCACCGAAGTCATCTCCGAGTACGAGCTCGACGTCGCCCTCATCGACTCCGAGTTTGCCTTCAACACCTCCATCCGCGTTCCCGAGCACATGTCCTACCCCCTCCAGCCCCCCCGCCCCATGCGCGTCAGCATCTTCCCCAACACCTCCAACGACTTTTCCAAATCCGCCAACGCCGACCCCGGCCGCCTCTCGGGCCTCTTCCCCCTCATAGAAAACTACCTCTCCTCCGCCCCGGGAAACTACAAAGTCTGGCTCGGCTCCTCCCGCCTCGAAGTCCTCGGCACTGCCCGCCTCCCCCCCGAAATGTCCTTCCTCACCACAACCCCAAACGCCCGCTCCAAACCCGCCGCCTTCCCCGACCCGGCCGCCCTGAAAAAATATCAACACCAACTCCTCCACCACCCCCCCACCCGCGCAATCTTTGAACACAGCTACACAATCCCCACCTCCAAGCTCCCCCTCACCCTCCGCGAAGACGAGTCCTCCACAAAAGGCACAACAATCCTCTCCGGCCCTCTCCCTTCCACAGGCCCCCTCTCAATAAAATACGACCTCGATTCCCCCACCGCCCAGCGAGAACTCTCCAAACTCACCTCTTCCTCCTCCTCCTCCTCCTCCTCCTCATCATCATCATCAAATATCTCCATCCTAAAAATACCCCCCCATCTCTCCCCAAGGCCAACCGACCCCCCTCCCCCGCAAACACCCGTCCTCACGCGGAAAAGAGCCACACCAGCCTACCACCACCCGATCTGGTCCAACAGGGTCACCACCTTCTCCGACTCCCCTCCCGAACGGGAGCGCAAAAAGGGGAGTGTCCTGGAGCGAATGGACAAGATGGGCCAGACGTGGAGGCAGCAGATGATGCTGGATCAACAAGCGCACTCGTCATCTCAACAGCCCCCTCCTCCGACGCCATCGCCCAGAACGGTGGTGACGAGTCCCAGGTTGGGAAAGATGTACAATAAAAAGGGGGAGGTGATTGGATATGTCGAGATGAGGGGCGGAGGTAGTGGCGGGAATGGGGAAGACACCGAAATGGTTGGGTCGTGAAGGAGATTGTTTGGTTTTGTGTTGCAGCAAAAAAGGCGTTTGTTTGAAGATGGGATTGAATGTCGGTAACAGATTTATGCTTGTGCTCAATCTATTGGAAGTAATGTTGTTTGTGGAATGACAAGTGACTGTAAAGGGAAAGGAGCAACAACTGTGAAAGGGAAGGGGCAAATAGTTGTGATTAGGAAAGGGCAAGCAGAAACGAAAAGGGAAGGAGCAAGCAGGAATGCCAAGGGAAGGAGCAACTCACCTGAGTCTACACTGAATTGTTTCCTTCACATCATAGCTGGCATACTCAGACTGACAAACAAGACACAAGTCACTGCACAAGAACCGATTGGCCAGAGAATTTACCCTTTTTTTTGTTTTTCGACTCATTACATAACTCTACTCGCGGCGTCCTTGCCCGGGGGATGAGCATGGCAAGGCCATTTCGATGGCATTTTTAACGTTGCCAATCTTGACCTCATGTTCCACCACCCCATCCCTTGAATCGCCAGAAGAATCCTGATCATCGAATTACGACGACTCGTTCGTCCCGCCTGGCAGACCATCCGGAGCTGCCGTCCGCAAGCCGAGTATGCATGATGCCTTGGGTAGGGTTGCGCTGATGTGCCAGTGATGAGGGCCATCGCGACTTGGGGGGGCGTTGTTGTTGTGCAATTGTAGTGCTGCGGCTGTGTAGTTGTCCCATCCGTTCCTCCCAGTGATCATCTCCCATCCCATTGTTTCCCATCGCAAAGGTATCAATCCACTCTCCAACTCAACTTGCAGGTTGTTTGCCAATCTTTGGTGTGCTTCCCATGTGTCCTCAAAAAACTCCTTTTTTCCCTCCGCATCGGCCCATTCCTGAAAGTCCGGTTCGTACTATATGTATGATCCCCTGAACTCTTCCCGATGCGCCCTGGTGCCTGCTTTGCGATGCCCAGTGAAGGGGTCGCCGAGATCCGCACTATTTTTTTTTTTTCGTATTTGAAGGTTTTATGCTCAAATGATTAAATAAGGTGGCCGCCGAAATATCAGGGGTATGGGTATGGCGCGCGCTCGCAACCGTCGTCGAAATATCGCAGCTGAAAAAGAAAAAAAGGTAGCTGCGGCCGATGACGACAAATCGGCGGAAAAGCCCGAGAAGAAAAAAAAGTCGAAATTCGCAGAATTCAACGCTGATGCCATGACGCTAAATGTTTCCGTGAAGAGAAGAAATGCGTGCAATCTTTTGTCTTCCAAATGGTATATCTCAAAATGACCCAGAGAGATAGAGAAAGAGAAAAGTGAAGAAAAAGTTACCCTCTTTGACGTGAATGTCTAGTCAAAGGTGTCAGGGACCGAAAGTGATGCGGTCACAGAGTGACCGGCACGCAAGTGCTTGCGAATGCAACCGCCTTTCAGTAGGCCATATGGCTTGTTGGGCCCTCAAAGTAAGATGCCCCGGCCATATGTTGTGGTTGTTGTTGTTGTTGCTGTGGGTACGGCTGAACGTGATTCGGTTGGGGTGTTGGGGTGACTGGGCATCGTGGTGGCGCTTGGTAACCCTTGATCATCGCTTGGTTGTGGCCGAAGCAATTACCGTCGGGGGTGATGGGAGGGGTCATGTAACCATCAGCAACGCCGGGCCCAGCGCCGAGTCCCTTGTGTGGGGTGCTGTAGATGTCGGCAGTCTTGGTGGAGAGCGACGTTGGCTCGACAGGGGGAGATGGGGGTCCTCGGCGAGAGATGGCCGCTTGTTGGGCAAGGAAGTCTGCGAGCTTGCCAGAGACCTTGGAGTAGTAGGCGCTCGAGTACTTGCGGGCTAGGGTGACGGATGGCTGATGAAGATGCTGCGAGAGGGTGAGTAGAGTCACGTTCTCGGTGTGGTCCCACTCTCCATCGTTGACCTCGGGCTTGCTGAGGATGGCACGGGCGAGCGCGAGAGAAGCCCGAGCCATAATCGAAGGCTTCGTCGACACAAAATCCCGGTGGTACAAGGCGATCTCGCAAATGTAGGCCGCCATGTGCTCAACCTCTCTGCCATCACGCTCTTCGGCCACAATCAACTGGGTGAAGAAGTCGACCGTCGGGTGGCCAATGTTCCAGTCCAGGGTGTTGAGGACGTGCATCTCCATCTGGGTAAACATGCCCGCATCGTAGAGTCCGCAACACATGTTGTTAAGCTCGTTGATCTGAGGTACTCTGTCCTTCTTGTCGCCGTACTTGGCGGCAATGAGGAGAGCAGCGCAGCCGACGAGTTGATAGTGTTGCTTGTAGACGACACGCTTGGAGCAGTACCGATCGAGAAGGTTGACGGTGAGGAAGAGGGTCTCGGGAAGGAGAGAGAAGGCGGCATGGGCTTCGATGAGAAAGTCGATGAGATACGGTCTCATAAACCATTGGATCTCCCTCTGCATGTCGATCAAGTTGGCATCCGGCAACGTCTCGTCCTCCATGTGACGCATGTGCTTCATGATATCCTCCAGGTACTCGTCGTGGGCCAGTCTCGAGAGCTCGTTGGCGATCATCTCTTGCTTGTTGCGGGCGATCATCCGGCCGGCGTCGCGCATGGTCATGCGCTGGGCGGCCTCGTCCTCGACGAAGAAGGTCTCATCGGCTGATGAGTGATAGGTGGTGGATGCCATGTTGGGCGGTTGAGTAGTGGGTCGAGTTCACCAGGAATTCGTAGAGTCGCCAGGGCTAATTGCTGTATGTTGGTGAGAGAGCGTGGTTGTTGTGGTGTGTAATTAAGTATGTGCTGGTTGGTCGAGTCAAGAGAGTGAGACGTCGAACCGGGTGGTCGTCAATGACTAGTATTAGATTATTAAAGAGTGTGCTGAAATATCAAGTTCTGAAAGAGTGACTGTGGCTGGAAAAATCGCCGACTATGGGGTCTGTGTGTGAGTGTAGGAGAGAAACCGAAATATCTCGTGGTTCGGGTGGGTGAGAGCGGGTGGCCGGGGAAACAGCCAGTTATGAATGATGTCTCGCGGTATGGTTCTAAACGCCCAGGTATCAGCACGACTCATTTCAGGAGTTTGCTAGGGTTTTGGCATGCAACTGGAGGCTGTCTCTGGGGAAGAGACAGCAGCTACCACAAAGCGGCCCTTTACTCAAAGGGTCCCACTTTATCAGGGGCAGCATTGCTCGTGGTGAGAATTGTTCCCCCGTGATTCGACCGATCTTGACCTGTGGGGTCAGGGACCTGGCACGAGAAACGATTTCCCACCACCACCAGCAGCGGGCCGAGGGGGAAAACGGCCGGTGCACTGGAGGGAGGCCGGCAGATGATAGCGTGCTCGAGGTGCTGGGTGCCGGGTGTGCACAGTGCCAAAGCCAGAGAGAGAGGGAGAGACTTACGGCCACGATTGCAATGGTCGCTGGGAAAGGGTGACCGATTGCAAATCGACACAATTCCTGAGGCCGAGTAGGAGCAACGAGCTAACGTGTCCCACAAGAAGTTCAGGTCGACGGATCGGAATTAAGCGTGAGCGGGGAGGATGCCGGAGACCGTAGATTGCTCTCGAGCCGGCATGTATCTGCAAGGGACAAGAGTTCGGTTAGTTTTTTTTGACTTTAGCTTTAGCATTGTTCCTGGAGAAGAAGGAAAAATGACATCACGGCCGGTGGTATCCAGGGCGAAGCTCCATGCATCCAGGGACAGTTCTCCAAGAATTTGGATATGGGGTAATTGGCTTTCGGCGGCGAGCAATGTGGGGGGCCGGAAGTCGCATACCTCAGCAGTCTCGATGTCGTGGGGTTGCTAGATAGGTAGGTATGACTGACTTCGTATCGGTCGAGAGTTCATGTGGCGGTGGGTCTGGTCTCTCGTATGACCGCCTTTTGATGCCTCGCTCTGCTGGTGGCTTGGGGAAGTGCCGTCGAAGGTTGAGTCAATTGTCGTCCGTGGTCCAATCTGGCGATGCGTCCTCGGAATTGCTGCTGGTGGTGGATTGGTATGTTGATGATGACCGAAGGTTCGTCCGGAACGAAGGGAGCGAAAACCGGGAAATGGGAGATTCCACGTCGTCGAGCCGAAGAATTTACTTGTGGTTCGAAGGGTGGGGGGGGGATATGGATGGGATGTATTGTGAAGGGAAGGGAGAGTGCGTATAATAGTTCAAAAACAGGGGAAGCAATTACCCTTATTCTCTTGCCCTTTTGCTATTGTCCTCTATTTGGCTTCTCTTCTCTGCAGGTAGCTCCTTGTATTTGCTGGGTAGATGTTGTCGAGGGCCCAGAATCTAAATCTCCTCCTTCCCTCCTTTTCTCTTTTCGGAGAAAGGGAGTACCACGATGGGGATGTTGGAAGGTTCGGTGCGGGAGAGGGAACGACTGGTTGCGGATTGAGAAAGAGGAAGGAGAGGGGAAGGGGAGGAGAAGGTAGATATTTGCTCAGGTAGGAGAGAGAGGATGGAGAAGAGGAAAAGGGAGTGGAAAAGGAGAGCAGAGATTGGTTAATGGCCGATTTAAGACAGGGCCCCCAGCTCGTTCACGAAAGCAAGCCCCCAGCGCTGGAGCACCAAGCACCAAGCAGCTTGCAGCATGGGCCGGGTACTGAGGTACCTTTTTCTCGTCTGTCGTGCTGCCCTGGCCCGGTGCAGGACCACAGGCGTGCATCTCTTGCAGGGTCAGCCAGGCCACCGCTCCGTTTTCCTCCTCGTCCATTTCCCTATTCAGCATCCGTTATGATGTCCCGTTGTGTTCATCGTTGCGCGAAAAGGCAGGCCAAGCCCCAGCCTGAGGGGAATGCCCAGTCGTGGCGCTCCATTCGCCATGAGACGCTACAGGAGACGGGAGTCCGTTCATTCGTGATCCCCATGCCTGTCTCCTGTTCCTTGGTAATAGCCCGGAATAAAATAATGATGATGCTTATTATGTATGATGGAGACTGAAGATTAGCTGATGGTCTAGGTACTGTACCTCAAAAAGCACACCACAACACCCTCACAAAACAGGATTCACCAAGCTACGGAGTATCTGGGACCCAATGCGGAGGTCACACTCGTCCAGGAACAATCCCTTCCTCCATGCTGGACGCAGCCATAACCAGGTGTTGGTGGTTGGTGGTGGGCGACGGCGGACTTGTGTGGATTCGCTACTCGGCTGGGAAATTCAGGCCGGCTGGAGGAGGAGCAGGGATCTACGAATTGCTTAGCTTTTTGCACCTTGTCGCCGCCCTTCCATGGTCGTCCGCTGTGGGCGGTCGAATCAGAGGCTTGATAGGATGCACTGATCCAATGCACCAGCGGCAGCAAAACCTCCACTGAATGGAAGCGTCCGGAGGGGAAGGGAAAAACCTATTCGCAGACACGGTACCATACAGTGTTGCACTCCGATGGATCAGACGAAGAAAAAAAGGCGACAGCGACGCGTGCTGCCTGCCTGCGACAGAAACAGGAACATCACGGGTTTTGGCGTCTGGCGTCTGGCGTCTGACGTTTGGGACTGGCGTGATCCTTTTCCGCCTTTCGCCTGTCGCTTCCATCCACTAAACCACCACGGAGCACCGTGTTTTATTAGGGGCTGTCATGGAGCCTCGGGGGGGACGGTATTGGCTCCACACAAATGCTGCATGCTTGCTGGAGGAAGAGGCTTGGACTCTCTACACCCGTAACAATTGCGTTTGTCTGCCTGCTGCTTGGACTATGTGACGGTGAGGAAAAGAAAAGAATCGCCTTGTTCCCGCAGCAATAAGGCGTCAAGCGGTACGTTTGTCTGGCAGAAGCGCTGCAGTCGCAAATGAAAGCAACAAGCCCAAACCGCAGCATGCGAGCCACGAACTCCAGCAACCAGCCGGTGGTCGCCGTTTACCAGTTACGGATAATCGTTACCTTTTTAGCTGTCCGGGGCCTCCGTTGAGTCCGGTATCGAGAAACCAAGTTGGTGTCAGCACGGCGGCCAAGACTTCCCAAGTCAGGCAAGGTTTCTCGTTACTGAATTACATACGACACTGCACCGTTTGAAGGGAGACGGAGCAACTGTGCCGGTATCAGGAAATCTCGAAAAGAGTCTTTGTCTTTTTTGATAGAAATAAAGACTTATTCTCGCCGAGGCCGATTCTCACGTTTTCAAGATTCGAGCCTCTGTCCTGTTTGTTTGTTGCTCTTTTTGACATTGGATGGCCGCTCGTTCAGGCCTCCTGATCGCCCAGATTTCAAGTCTACGGGGCGGCGCCGAACTGCCACCAAAACGCCATACAGCAAAGCCTCTTGAGCCCGTTCTTTCTTTTTTTCCCTACCTGCCCTCCCTCATGGCTGCAAAACCGAGACAGCCGGGTCGCTGACCCTGGTGAAGATACGGAACAGGGACGGTGCTTGGTGGAGAGACATGGAAGTGCATGTTGAGAGGTTGAGAGAGTGGGGGTTTGCATAAACCAACCTCTAAAACTTTGAACACAAGCACGATGCAAGAGACACAAAGATCGAATACAAGGACAAACACAAGCACATGTCGACTTTTGGAAGTGCTCTGTATACTTCGTAACTGTCGGTGATTCTTTTCTTGTGCTCAACATGCCGAATCTGCGCCAATGCATTATCCACATAAAACCAGCTCCAAAAGTGCAGGTGGGGCTTGGGGGGCTTACGTCAGGAGGGGGTGTTCGGGAACCACTCTGATGGAACGTCCTTCAAGATCGTGGCTCTTGGATATCACTACAAAACGGCGGAAACCTTCTGGACGGTTTTTTCTTGATAGGACACCTGACCACTAATCAGGCGTACACTATAGACCCTTCAGATCAGAAGACGAGCTCAGATAGAAATGATTCCGCCAGCTTGGAATACATATCTATACCCAGGAGGGTGGTGAGGCACAGCCGCGTGGAGAAGGGAGCATTGTTCATTCACCTCGGCCATTATCCAATGCCATTGTTTCCACAAGGTCTGGCCTTACGGAGTCCGTGTCTGGAAGGAGCTTCTTTGATGTTGCTCTCCCTAAACACAGCCTGCTCTTCTGTGTTTTTTGGGGCCTTGTTTCCTAGTTTATCAGCCGCTAATGCGGGCAGCATCACGTCTTTCGGGCACACCAACACCATCGCAGCCAACGACCTGAGCAGATGCATCTCGCGGTTCCAAGATTTGGTTTTCTGCTTGCTGCGCGTATTCATTGAAGCTTGGCGTGTTCGCGTTTAATGGACAAAGTGACTGCCGGCCAATGGGACGGTATCAGGGACGACTGCCCCCGCCCGAAAGAGTTGAAGAGGCGGGCAGCTGCAAAACGCAGGTCAGGAACCGGCAGCAGCTCGGAGATTCAATGGCCAGGGGCTAAAGTGGCATTAGCATCAACCTCATCTCGAACATCATCCTCGAGATATCGATAGCAGCAGAAGCGCCCAACAGTCCGGGTCTGCAATATCGAGGACGTGGATGCAGCCCATAGCAGCTGCCAGTTGAGGTCTGACAATGCAGAGTTTCCAGACGTCAGGGCCGTGGTGTTCCTTGCACAATGCATATCTCTTGGGAAATGGCGGGCCGGCAGCCAATCAGGAGCCCGTAACGCGGTTCTGCACGACGTGGGAGATCCAATTTAATTCATGCGTGTCATGGCGAGCCCAATCCACCACAGGCTCCAGACTGCTTCCAAAACATTCACTGCCCATTCTTCAGAAACACAGCTGTCAACTGTAACCGGGACATGACAGGTTAGCGCGCGCGGAGCTTGGTCTGCCCCGTGTTGCGGCCGGCCTTCCCGAGTGGCCCGGGAAGGCTCACGATGCCCAAATGATCTCTTGGCCCCGAGCATTCTCAAGCCCAAGGCCGTTTTCGTTGACCGCAGGTGTGTCGCCATCGCATCTCACCTCTCCCAGTCGGTCTGTTTACCCAGTCTCATGTGCCATGGCGGCAGAAACAACAAAGACGCACGACACGCTTTGGGTGACCACCATCGACCACACCGCCGACCCCTCCACTCGATCGATCAGACAAATGCCACTCGCCCAGCTTCTGCTACAACAAGAGTGTCTGCCAAAGTGCCAGACAGCTAGCCAGCCGGACCTTGCCAACGGCGGGCACACCCGAGCCTCAACACGACAGAACTCCTTCTAACGACTCGCCACCATATGTCGTGTCACCAAGGTCCAGTGAGGTTGTGAATGTTCAACCCGCCTTGTGTTTGGCCAGATTGATTGCCGCTGCATTTCCGTGGTACAACGGGCGCTTTGACGATGGGCGGGTGCACTTGTACAAGTCCTCGTCTCTTTGATACCATGATACCGACAACTGGACTTGGGGTTTTTATTGTCAAGAGACAAACACATCCACCCCGCAATATCCAATCCCGTCGCCCCTCGCCTACAATCTGATCCCGCATACGGGAAGCTATCACAGTCATCACAGCCGGCATCAGATTAATGTTGCTTGTGGAGCTAGCTGCTGGCCAGCAGTACCGTCCACACGCGTGTAAGACATGCTGACGCTTGACTCACTGCCGGACAGAAACATTGGCATCAGAGGTAATCCCAGAAAAGAACTCTTGGTGTATTGTGTCGCAAAGCCACGAGATTGAGGGTTTGCTTACGTACCTGGAACCTGTCCTGCCTTCTTAATATTGCTGCTATTATTTTGTTTGTGCCAGGGCCACGCCTCTTGACGACAATAGCGGAGCGGGTTTTATAGTGTCAACCCCCAGATTTCTCGACGGCACGGGACGGATACATCCATCTTTATCCCTCCATCCACCCAATTCACTGCTCGGATTCTTCCCGCGGTCTGTCTAGGTACGGGTGGGCAGCTTTCGTAATGGTTGCCATACTTACCGTGAAACCGGAAGTTGATTATCAAGAGGATTTTGGATTCCTCGTATCTGCATCTCCTTTTCTTGCCTCTTTTGCCCCTCTTCCATACCAGGATCGCATGGTGAACAAGATTCGGAAATGTTCAGCAGTCCAAAGCAGCAGATGATCTTCGACCTATGGCTGGCTGGCTGAGGAGCTATCGACTGCAACAAATGAACAAAGCACGTTTCACCACAGGCAGCACCCACCTCGAAGAGCAAGGCTCCAAAGGAGAAGCAAGCTTATGCATGGGTTCGGTGATAGAGCCCGTCTGTCGGTACACAGCCCAAATGGTTGCCTCTTGATTGCGCAGAATGCTAAGCAGCTGCAAAAATGAGAAATCACTTTTAACCGTCCGGGAGTCCGAGAAGAGGCCGTGGCCGTTATCGTGTCCGTGTGTCTGTCTGGCAACAACAAACAAAACATCCAACCGACAAACCTGATTTCTTAACGGGCTTTCATCAAAGATAATCACGATGGCGACCAACAACAAAAACAAACACTCGGACACCAATCGCCCGTCATCTACAAAGATGACATGAAACTCGAAAATCGAGCTCCTGCCAGCACACCAAGGAGGGGTAATCTGAGCTGTGTATTGCGATTGGCCGTACCAACAAACTGGATGAAGACCCTCAGCTCGGCCTCTGCCGATTGTGTTGATAAGTTTTACCAGTCGGAGGGTGAGACAAGCTCTCTTATCAAACTTTACGGCCAGGCGGGCAGCTGAGTCTTCGATTATGGTATCATCACCAACTGCAGTGAGCTTACGGTCTGTGACAGTTGCGTCATTGGTCGAACGAGTTTACAATTAAGCCCCCTGCACCCACACAAGCCTCAATCACTAAACAATGGATTCTCTTGTGGTTTGGCGTTCGGCATCGCCCGAGCCCCCCCTCCGCTTTGAAGATGCAAATGTCATGATCTCGATTCACTGATGTAGGTTTTCCAACTTTTCAACCTCACTTGTTGTTCCCGACTATTAACTCCAGGATCGTCAATAATACCGTGATGGCGGGTTGCAGACCGCAAGTTGCTCCTACATCAAACCCCTGGCTTTGGGATCTTCAAGGGAAGCTGGGCGATGCCCTCTCTCCAGGCAGAAACGGGGGTCTATTCGTCATCTGATTATCCCCATCTGGATCTAGATCTCTACCAACAAACCTCGCTGGCGATCTTCTGATTTGGCTCTCTCCGCCTTCCCCATGATTGGAAGTGACAACGAAGCCGCCATCAAACCACCCCCCGCGGCATCGTTTGCCAGTTTCCCCGCGGATCCGGCGTGTGCATCTGCCGCCCACCGGACCGCGACTAACCCAACCCAACCTCTCTGACCGTACGGAACGCTGTTTCCCGAGGCGGTGAATGCCACTTTTCTGAACACAGCAAAAACAGCCCATGTCCTTGTTGCTTGCTTGTGCATGCTTGTGATTTTTTTTTTTTTTTTGCTATGGAGTATTCCCTCACTTTTCCGAAAAGAGAAGGACAACTGTTCGCTACTCCACAACAGGGGTGGTCGGGATCGGTGGAGATTTTGTCGGCAACGGGTTTGGGTTTTGCGGGCGGGGAACTGTCATCCGAGAAAGGGAAAAGAAAAAAAACTGAAGATATATATTCATGCAATCACCAACCCCCGAACCTAGTTGTTCTCTGGAGTTTTTGTTCTCTTTCTCCAATCAAAACTTTGCCAAAGGATGGAAATCTCGGCCATTCTTGACTCACTGACTTGCAGGTAGGAGGAGGGCAACTGGTGGATAGTATGATGAACTTTCGTTCGCATGCAGAGCAGATTTTAGCCTTGCATATCGACGTCGTTTCTTTTCAATGGCCCCCTCCCCCCCGGCAAAGAAGAGACACATGGCTGTCGTTGAGTTGATGACGCCCTGCCTAGACGAGATCTAGGAATGCAACCTGGAATCTCTACACCGCAATTGTTCAGCAGTGGTCCTATTTCCAGCTCACCAAGAGGCTGGCGAAAGGAAGCAGTGAGGAGTCGACCACATGTCGAATCTCTCACGAGACCTTTTGAAACGAATCTTCAAAACGGAGAAGTTAACGGTCCGAGCGGGCCCCCCCAGGAGAGGAAACGAACTCCGCAAACTGTGGGGCTGAAGCCTCGCTCACACCAATGGAAACGTTTGTGTTTGAGGAGTAAGTGGGAATGTGGCTTCTAGAAGGTCGATGGAAGGAAATTGCCTGCAGCTGCACAGCAGTGGTAAGGCTGAGCTAGCCAGATGGCAGGAAAAAGCTTTGACCAATGAGGCTGAATCACACACACACTTCTGTGCACAGAGTTCATCGTGCACAAAAGCAGGACTTGTGAACTGTGTGGGGTTGTGGCTCAAATTGCTCGGGGTTCCACAGGAACTTTGTGTTTCCTTGCTTTCCGTTTTGCTGGCAAGCTCTGATTCTTGCTTGAAGAAGCTTAGCGGCCAAGTTTATCAATTGTCGTCCAAGAGACTATTAGCAACTGATTGCTTTATGGTGAATTTGGGCTTTTCTCCCTCTCTTCTTGGGGCTTTTAACGATCAACCCTCTAAAATCTTCGATCTATATATCCACCACCACCGTTATTTCATGTAGGTGACACCAGTGTAGAGAGAGAGACATTACGGTTCGGGGTCCTACAAAAAGAAAAAATATCTCGAAGAGGTCTGAGAGCTTTGACAGGAGGACACGCAACTCACACACGAGAGAGCAAAACAGAAGCTTATTCACAGTATCACCAGCCGTTGGAACAAACATTGTCTCGAACATGGTGCGACGTTGATAAACTCTAGAAGAGGGGAAGCCTGGTCGACGATCAGAACAGAGAATCAACGATACTACCACTGGTATTATTACCGAGTCTTTTCTTTTACCCGTTTTTGCGATTAGAGCCCGTTTCACCACCAACCCGTCCTTTCCGTACCGCTGCCAAAAGACCTGGCTTTTTTTTTTTTTTTTTCATGCCGCAGCACGTGTCTGTTCCTCCCCGATCTTTCGATTTCCCGGCTCTGAAGGCATAACACGGAGACAGGTATACCTGGGCACAGAGGGCAAACAACGGGAACAAGGACGAGGGTCACTTTCCATGCCAATTGATCAATCAACATTGAGAGAAAGTTTTCATATCAGGTGCCTCTATTGGATATGGGGACCGGTACTTGGACGCCCTCTCATCACCAAATTTACCAGCTTTTCGGTTATGGAGCTCAGACTGCTTTGCTTACTGCACTTCGGTCTGGAGATGCAGCAGCTCGGAAAGTTTTTTTTTTGGGTTTTTCTCTCTTGCGTTTTGCAGCAAGCAACAGCGGCAAAGCAAGCACGTACCCGACACGGGAAGAGGGTAGCAAAAAAGGAAAGTGAGAGTGTTGAAGCCTCAATTAGGACACAAATCAGCACGCGCGTCGTCGTCTCGGGACTTGCAAAAGAGTAAGAAAGGTTTCATTGTAGACTTGCTGTGCGGAGGGACCTGCCTGCCTCTCGGCCGCCGTTGCATCTCACCCGCCATGTACACACATGGGGGGAAGCCCAAAGCGCTTGCATCTTCAACATGGGGATCCATGGATCGATCTGGCGGATCTCCAACATGCCGTCTTCTTATTACCCCGCGACCTTCAACCTCTTGGCCGGAGGAAAACGGCTGACTACTATGGGAGATGTGATATTTTTCCGGTGCAAGTGGGGCGGGCAGCACGGAGATCGCAGGGCTGTTGGTTGAGGGAGAGTGGTGCCATTAGTCTGGCGGTATGTTGCGTGTTGCCGGCGGCGTTTCACTCAAGTTGAGTGGCGTTGGATAGGGTAGCCTGCTGTTTTTTGTTGTGAATCATCACGGCCACATTTGATGATTCTTACACACTCTTTCTCCCTTGCGCCAAGCCAGCCACTCCGGGACCTTGCGGCAACCGCCCGGCCCTGGTTCCGGAGGGGGTTCTCTCCACTTCTCCGGAGAAACACTCGGGCACCGGACCGGAGACAGGCCCGAGCGCGGGGACCCAAAAAGGTTTGCCCTGCAGATGGCGGTTTTTGCTCTCTCTTGACACCGAAGCCTAGCGGTGTTTTCTCACGTCAACTTTCTCATCCTCGTTGATACCAACAGCGGTTCAACAAAGGGGAAATGTATCCGAATTCATAACGGCACGGCCTGGCTTATAGCCGTGGAGCTGGCTGCCTCTCCCGGATCCAAAGTTCTCGGTCAAGAAAAGACTGATACGGACATCTGCCCGGTGAATTCGACGATTTGGCAACAAGCGGGCGCTCGGACGGTGGGGGAAATAAATCATCACGATACATACTCATCCAACCCGCGTGATGGTTTCATAAATTCATCAACATCTTTCCAATTGGCGGGGTTGTTGATTCGAAAAACCACTTTAAAGGTTGGGTTTTTTTGTTGTTTTTTTTGGACATGGGGCTTGGACGCGCGACGACGCGCATGTGCACGTGAGCTGCATTTAGAATGACGCGTTTGTGCAGGAAGCTTTTTTCTCTCCGGAACAGAGGAACGCGAAGCGAGTGGTGGTGGGTGAACTTTCGGCGTGTTCCTGCTTGAAGCCAAGCCCTCCGCCGTGGGAGGTCGTCTCGGGGCTGTCCAATTGCGACTTTGGAGGAGGTTGGGGTTTGGGGGATGGGATGGTTGCAAGGGACGGTTCGGGTTGTCTTTTTTTTTCATTTTTTTTTTTCATTTTTTCTTTTGTTTTTTCAAAAGAGGGATTGATCTTGGGCTATCAGACCGAACTGGGAAGATGTTCGTGGGGAGAAAGATCAAGGAGTGTGTCAAACTACGACCAACAATGTTTGACGATTGGTGATTTGCCATCGAGGCGGGGGGGCTTGCAGAGGGGTGAACGAGGGGTTCCTGCATCTCATGACTTCTGTACCGTATCCTGGGGATCGTCAAGCACAAGCCGAGGCTTTCTGAAGCGGCGAACGTGAGATGTCGAGCTTCGATCATGAGACGGAGTCATCACTCGGTTGCTGACCTGTTTGAGAGGCATACCAGGGCACAGTCCGTTGTCGACACCACATCGCCGCACATCTTATCGTATGTAGGATTTACCAGGCGCCTGTCCGGGCGCTCGCAAATCCCATCACAAACCCTTCCCGACGCGACAGTGGAAGACATTATCTCGAGATGTTTACACAACAATAACAACAACAACACCACCAACAACCTGCCGTTTACGAACATGTGTGTTTTATTTCCCGGGACAGTGGCTTGCTGCTTGTTGGGGAGGCGCCAGGAACCAAGTTTTTGGTCCACGGTGTGTTGCGTTCGCAAAGCACAGCATTCCGGACTATTGAAGTTTCAAGATTCAAGGCCCTCTCCCCCCAATTGAAACCTACTCCCCGCTGATGGGCTTGGCTCTTTTCTCTTTTGGAGCAAATGCCCCGCCAATGAGGGGTCGGATCTTCAGCTCTTGTCGAGACTTTCAAAGCCTCTAGATGCACGTTCAGCCTGCTTTTTGGGACTGCTTGGGATAACTAATGTGGGTAGTGAGACGCAAGCATATGCCCATACAGGGACACGCCGCAGAGTAGCATCCAGGGCCAAACATCGAGATCTGGGGACCAACCCAAGCGGATGGACGGTGGCCAATTGGTGGTTTTGAAAGGGGGAAGGATTCAGGAGTTCGAGAACCCCGCCGGCAAGCTGCCTCCGAGGGGGCGTTGTGGTTTACGAAGGTTACTGTCTGACTTACATATGGACCCCGCCGATGGATTGCTTCGACGGAGATGAGAATTGAGAGAAGAATTGGCCGTGCAGATACGATGATGACGATGGGCGTCATCTCTTCTCAAGGACATTAACGGAGACCAATGGTCAAGATAAACGCTTCCAACTTCCAACATTAACAACCTCATGAAGATATCAACCGACTGGCTCAGCTAACCGCTATCCAACAACATGCAAACAAAACCCAGCCCCTCGGAACCACCCACTCGAGAAGTCGTGATCAACAGCGAGGCAGGTAAGGCTGAATCTTGTTTTCTCAAGGTGTGTTAGCATGCACGACAGGAGGAATTCCCGCTTTGGGCGTCAAATCTCGAAATGTTGGATTGGGGGGGAACCAATCAGCGCCGTTGAGTAGATTGGCTCGGTGTAAGTTGTGAGGCACTTTACGCGTGAGAGAGGGAGAGATGGGTGCGCGTTGTATCGCGACAGACAGACGCCGCTTTATTGCATTCGGATGGCTTGATGGGAGACATATCGGTGTCCAGTCAGCATTTGAGGTTTGGTTGATTTTGCTTGGTGTTACGTTGACAAGGGAGGGGGGGTTATTTACGGAAAGCTCACACTGCATTTTGTATCTGTAGGCGAGAGCGAGAAAAAACGGGGGGGGGTGGGATCCGGAGTGGTGGGTTTGAGGAGCATCATCAACCACTTCAAACCTTGGGCTTGGGGATGATGATCTTGAAGACGAAGCGAGACGATGGTGAATTGCAGTGAACACCACCTTCACCGGTATCATGACCGTTTTCACGACGCAATACCTTCATCTTGATGCTCCCATAGCATCTTCCTGATCATGGATACTGTCATCTCCGGATTCCTGCACCCAAGACAAGACAAGCAAATTCTCCGACTGGCAACTGGACGCTTTTGGATGGCCAAATTTTATCAACACGACAACGCCCGCATTCGCATCCCTTTCCATCCACTCCCCAGCACCGAAAACCTGGAACGGATCTTTTGGCACGTTTTGTCAATGTTTCTTTTGAGGCACGGGGCATGCCCATCTTGCAATCTCGGCTGTTCTTGAAGCTGTTCGCGGAACGGCGGGTGGTGGAGATCGATCATGTTAGTTTGCGCGGGGGGGTGGTTTCCGGCGTACCGTTTTCTAGGGTTAATCTCAACAACCAAGCAACAGACAGAAGCGTCGAACCTCGAAATCGCAGATGTGTTTTATAGATTCTATCCAAAGAAAAAAAAAGAAGTATCAATTGTCGGGTAGACGCACATTCTCAAACTTGTCCAGACACCGCCTCATCATCTCATGAAAGAACCGCATTGCTTGGATGAGATTAGACACCAAAAACGGGCCCCTTTGCCCCTCTTCTTGGTTGGGACGGACAGACGGAAGGCGGTCGGTCTGGGGTTCAGCTCCCCACACCGTATCAGAAAGCAGTTGTCATCTCGAGCGCCTAGATCGACCGACCAACAACTTGTGCATTGACCTTCATCTCATCTCTTCCCATCCCTGGCTTGGCTTCGAGAAGGTTCAGGAGGTTCGATAGGATCGGCTTGGCAAATCTTTGGGCTTATCAGGGGGTTTTCCGTGATGTCGACGTTGAGGCTTTTGGCAAAAGGTAAAAAATGAGGCTGGATACTTGCCTCGATGTCTTGGAGTGGTAAATCCGTGGTCCACAACCTAACCGCCTCGTTCCCAAAGTAAATATATATATAAGAACATTAGTGATCCCCCCAAAAGTTTAAACCCACCATATTCCTAGAGTCAGTTTCTCCTGGGAAAGGGTTCACAACCCACTAGCCTGAACTCAACCGAGTGGATGACCGCCTGCCTGCCTGCCCGCCCACATTGTCTCAGAGCCGCCGCAGATACTGTATGTACGGACGAGGATCTACCAAACGCCCCAAAGCCACATGTTTCTGTATGTTCCGGCCCGGCTAGCAGCATGCGCAGCTTTTACCTCAGCGGTTCGTGGGACCCTTATGAACCCCTATTATTTCTGAACCTCCTCCCTCACGTCGGTGATGTATGTAAGCTAGGCCTTGCTTCGGGATTTTCTCCGCTTCAATGGAGATGGAGCATCCTTGAAACCAGATGAGGTGCTACGGGCGTCAAGGTGGGCGGCTGTCCAGTTGTCGTGGAAGGCATCTGTAAGGAGATGTGATGGATGTTATGCTGCCTTCCGACCTGTTGTGTAGTGTGTCTTTGAAGTCTTTTCTTCAGCTGAGAATGTCAGCTCAGCTCCGATACTTCTTTCAGCTTTCCGTTTATCAACCGTTATTACCCTCCAGGGTTGAGGGATCTAGGAGACTTGCATCAGCTGCATATTATGCTGTCCCAAGCTCGAGGTTCTATGGTTCTGGAGCTTGACGTCTGTGAGAGGTTCAAGTTCAGATGTGTGATATGCAGCCTCCCGTTGTCCGTTTTCCCGAGCCCGAAGGCTTTTCCCGTTACCATCTGGCCGGCCCGACCCCGAACTGTTCAAATGGGAGGGGCGGGAGGGATCGGAAGATGCATGTTTGGGTCAGGTGGAGCTGAGAGGTGGTGATTCCGTGGTTGAAAGAGGGGGGAGGGGGGAAGGGGTGATGAAGGAAACGGACATGGGAATGCAGCTACGCAAACCCTACGGACGAACGAGCTAGGTCGAGGGAAGGAGTATGTAGATACCCGCTGAGGCAAGTCGATCATGACGCCGAGAGAGGTTCAATGTTGTCTGGTGTGGCTTCACACTGGTGTAAATACAAAGTCTTGAGCTCGGAACACATATGGCAATGCTCGAGCTTTGAACCAGTGCCAATATAGCTAACCAAATATTTGCCCCTTCATATCTCTCTATGAGGTATCAGAGTATACGGCTTCGTTTGGCGTACTCGAGCATATCGTTCCCTCGGCCTGCATAAACAAAAAAGACCCGGCATGAGCCCGCTGGAGTTCAGCGGCTGATAACAGCTGAACGGCACGAACAGGCTGGCTAGTCGACGCCTTCAACGGGTCTAAGCAGGTGTGAACTGGTTTGCAGTCTGCTCGAACACGTTCGCCGGTTACTTGCGCCTATCGTTCGATCTCTTCGGCCGTGGCCTGAACGTTGAGCGATGTGCATCGACGGCCATCTAGTAGCCAAATTTCAACGGTTTGATGGACTCGAAAGGACGGTTTCAGCCATGTATGCTCTGGTGTTTAGGTACCGCTTGATGGTAGGTATGGCGTCGCTGTCCTCAGAATGGTAACTTAGACTCTATACCTCATGATATGTACAATCCGAATGACAATATGAGCGATCCAAGTAGGAAGTCGAAAGTCTTGCCTGTTAGCTTGCCCCTTCCATTTCTATCTACCCGCCTTCTGTTCCTTCCCTGTATCCGCAACCTGCCTGTGCTCCTACTCCTTCCCTCTAAAGTGCCCTTACCTGGCGCTCCTTCCCTTTGCCCTCTTCTCCTTCCTCAACTAGATGGGGTTTTCTGGTCGAGGGAAGGAACAAAGCTCTAAAAATGGAAGGAGGTGACCCAAAAGTTGGGAGGGCTGAAAGGGGGATTTGGTAATGTGTAAATGTGTAAATGTGTTGAAGGGGGAATGTGGTAAAGGGTGGAAAACCTGGACATTGTGGACATTTTGACTACGGATCGTATTCACTTGGCTGCTTGTTTGCCAGAGTCAAGTGCAGACAATTTGGCTTATCCCAGGTTAAATATCCACTCATGGAAGCCTTGACCTTGAGTTGGGCTGTCATGGAAGACTTGATGAGTATCTCGCAAAGGCATGTCGAGGGAAATGTGTTTCGAGAATTTGCTTGGTGCCGTCCCCCTCTAATACCGGGTTGTTTCTCTTGTCATTAAGAGTGAAAAGGGCAAATTATCCAAAGATGGATATATTCTTCCAGATGTATTGCTTTCTTTCCGAAATCTATATATGCTCATGTATCATCCTCCTGCTTTGCCAGCACTTTCCTCCTCCGTATCAGCTCAGCAAGTGGTACATCATCATCATCATCATCACCATCTCCCACCACCCTCTCTCTTGCAACATAGTCATCTTCCGCATCCTCATCAACTCCATAGTCCCACAGCCTATCTCCATCACTGTTCTTCCACCCCGTCTTCCCAGTCCACTCCCTCTCGTCTTCATCCTCTTCCAACTCTCCTATTACCCCCGACTGCCCTTGAAGTTGCTGTATCCTCCGCCTCCTTGCAAAATCCTCCTGCTGCCTCCTCTCAAAAGCAGCCTTGATATCCTCCCCACCATAATAGTAATCATCAGGCATTTCTTGTTCCTGCTTCTTATACGCCCACCCACCCTGCTTAGACCTCCTCTCCTTCTCCATATCGGGTGGCGGCCACATCCCCTCCCAGTCATTAAACCCGTTCTCCTCATACTCCCACCCCAGCCCTCCCTTCTTTTGATCAGCCAACTTCGGACCACCGCCACCAACAGGCAAAAACCACCTGAGAAAATTCGCAGTCCCCATCGCCTGGCTCATATTGCTGAAAAATCCCAAGTCGTAAGGGAACTCGATCCGGGACAGCGAGGCAGGATCGAAGTCGTCAGTCCAATAGTCATTGCTCGACGAGGACGATATCTTGGATATCAGAGCATTGTGACGGTCGAGCTCCCACATTTCGATCAAGGTGATATTCATGACCCATGATTTGAGGGTTGTGACGAGGAGGATGAACAGCGCGAAGAAGGTGCCAAAGTTGGCGAGACAGAGGAGGGTTATCGAGATAAGGCTGAAGAGGGAGGGGCCGAGGTAGGAGGGGAGGTGGCGGTCGGACCAGATGACGCTGATGCGGGTGTAGAGGAGACTCGAGAGGTATACGAGGGCGATGTTGGTGTAGAGGAGGAAGCGGAGGAAGTAAGGGAAGGTGGTGAGAGAGAGACAGTTGTTGGTCCAGGGGCAGTGGTGGTCCATACGGGGGATGCAGCGGGCGCAGTGGCGGCAGTGGTGGGCTCGGGGAGGTTTAAAGGCCTGGCATTTCTTGCAGAAGCGTTTATTCTGGTTTGGCTTTTGGTCGTCTTTGTCCTCCTCCTTCTTGTCCGAGGAGGGGGAGAAGACGAAGCGGCCTGGGTCGACTGTGCAGGCTTTGTAGTATGTCCACCAGAGGCAGAGAAGGAGAGCATTGAAAGTTACATGCTCTCGAAAGGTGAGAGATCCGGGACGTAGATCGGGGGAGGTGTTGAAGAGGTACTGGGAGAAGTACCCCTGGAAGGTTATAAGAGCGACGACGGAGGGGACGTAGAGGAGGTGCAAGCCCGGGGTCTGCGGACCGGCGAGGGGATGTGTTATCATGGTCGAGAGCTTTTAGTTTCTTCCATTAGCGAAACTTCGTTCAGGCTCAGGTGACAACTATATTCGTTTGGTGGTGTTGTTGCCTTGCCCTTAAGAGCGAGCTTGGAAGCATCGGATGTTGTACGAAGGCATCAAACCAACGCGCTGGGAGACGCGCATTCCCAAAATAAAAAAGTGTTGGCCAACGTCACTTGCCAAGAAAAACGTTGTTACTAAAATACGCTGGATAGCCGCCAAAAATAGGTGTCTCTTGAGGTACCCTTTTAGCGCCTTTCAGGGGCTAATTACCAGTGCACCAGAAATATGGACCCGTTGGTTAACATCCTGAACAGGGGTCGATACACTTAACTGTCAAGACATCATGCCAATCTGACATTTGCATTTCATATTGAATTTCAGGTGGACTTACACATTCATAGTCGCTCCTTTGACCAGTTTCACACTGATTCGACATTTTTCAGTTCACTCAATGGGTGATCTTGGGCGATAACACCTGGTCATCATGTCGAGCCAGTTGGCGGCCTTGTGGTATAGAAACCATTTACACAACACAGCACTTTCGCGGTTTTGAATGAGTTCACAAGCTAACCATCTCATCATCTCATAACAGCGCCGTTACCTCCTTCCTTTGGCTCATCAACAGCGTGGAGGATCATCAAATCATCGGTAACAAAGTCTTTCATCCCAAAATCGTTCAACCATTCACTGACAAAAGACCAGAACAACCCCGCCTCTCATCAACCCTCATCCTCCTCATCGCCTCCCTCACCTCCTACGCCACAAGCCACTTCTCCGGCTGGCTCCCAGGGGCCAACGGCCGCTTCGATGATGAACTCGGCCTCTCCTCCACCGGCAACAAAACCAGGCCAATATCCCAACGAAACTTCCCCAAGAAACCACGACGGTACTTTGTCTTCATCCTGATCGTCTGCATCATCCTCCGACTGGAATCCTTCCACCGAGTCACCGCCGACTTGCAATGTTCCAAGCCCGGGCTGGAAGCCTTTATTCCGGTTCTCATTCTTGCTTATCAGCTGCACTCTTCTCCTCGCCGACCACGCACCTTTGACGAGGAAAGAGATGACTTCACAAGGACAATGTATGAGGCCATTCCCGATTTTTTGGCGAGGTCGTTGTACATCCTTGTTCCTTCTACGCTCTTGATTTCGTTTGGAGCGTACTTGGCTTTGATCTCGGAGCCTAGGTCGACGCTGTTTTGCTCGCCACAGCACGACTGGGCGAGGTTTGTGGTTCTGGTTCAGTGGGCGGGTGTTGTTCTTGATGCGGCGATAGTTATTATTGCCTGGAGAATTCTGGCCTGGGCTAGAACCACCAAGTCGAGATTGAGGACGTTGGCGGGAATCTTGCTCGTCTCTGGCCTAGGAGCTGGCATTTTTTGGGGGTTGAGTGGCGATGGAGTTGGGAGTGATACCCTGTTTTGGTTCGATGTCGTTATTGATGGGTTGACGCTTGCAACCTTGCTGGTATCCAGCAGTCTTCTTGCACCCGAGGGCGGGGCCGTGCTAGGTTTCGCTGGAGTTGTCACCTTCATCACTGGGTTTCTCATATCAGTCCAGCGGGTCTGGACATTAGGGAGCTGGGAAAATGTTTCTGGCTGGCAAACATGGGGAGCGGTGGTGGGCATGTCAGCTGGGTTCACGTTTTTTCTGCACGCGACTGATATCAAAAAGGTGATGTTCATTCACAGGGCGTTTGTTATCATGGCTTTGATGGCCGTGGTGATCGCCGTGAGCATCTTCACCCCCATCAAGATGAGCAAGGGCATGGATAGCCATCCTTTGGGCAAGCTCATCTACGATTCAAGAGTGGAGTCGGACAGGTGGTTGATTCACGCAAGTTACAGCGATTCATTGCCATCGGCGGTACGGGAGTATGGGGAAAGACATTATGGGAGAGATCCGCCAAAGGGGTTCGACAGGTGGTGGGAGTTTGCAAAGCAAAAGAAGTCTCCAATCATCGACCACTTCAAGCAGATGGGTGACGATATCCTACCTTTTTGGGGGGTGCCACCGGCGAAGCTGAGAGAAGACACAAGAAAAGCAGCTAAAGAGATTGATATGGCGCTGCTTCAAATACAGAACGGGACGGCGAGGCACAACCTCCCTACCGAGAATCCATATCAAACCATCATGGATGAGCTGGTCGACTTGATCAAAGATTTCGTGGAATATTTACCAGACCTCGAGATGGCAATCAATCTCAACGAGCGGCCGAGGGTGCTGGCACCTTGGGATCAGATTCAACGGCTAGCCGCTGCTGGGATGAAGAGAAAAAAGGCCTCGAGCCTATTGCCAGGCGGCAGCTCGGGAGGCAGCGAATACGGAAAGAAAGACATGCCCAAGCCCAGGCTGACCGAGGCTGTTGATAAGGACGAGCTGCTCAAGAACACCATGTCACCGAAAGTCCTTCGAGAATTGACATCCTTAAGCTGTCCCACTGGTACCAAGGTCAAATCAGGAGTTCACTGGGACATCCGCGATTTCTGCTCCTCCTGCGCCAAACCCCAATCCAACGGCCAATTCCTTACCAATTTTGGCCTCTCCCTCGAACTCTGCCACCAATCCGACCTCATGAGACTACACAGCTTTTACATGACTCCCGCCGAAGTCCCCCCCACCACCTCTCTCCTCCCCATCTTCAGTCGGTCCAAAACAGACAACTACGCCGACATCCTCCTCCCCTTATCACACCCTCCTCAAACCACCCCCCTTACACCCCCCAAGACCCCCCAACCCTGGTCCAAAAACCACCAGAAACTGTATTATCGCGGCTCCATCTCCCGCCCCTATTCCGACAAACCCCTCCTCCGCGGCGGCCAAGAGGAACGCCTAGTCCACCTTACCAACCTCCCCCCTTCCTCCACTTCCACCACCACCACCCGCCTCATCCTCCCCAACCAATCCCGCTCCCGCGCCCACTACCGCTCCGTCTCCACCCCCCACCTCAACACCCTCCTCCCCTTCGACACAGCCTTCACCTCCTACTCCCCCTGCCAACAAACCCCCTCATCCTGCCCCCTCGACTTCCACCACCTCACCTCCTCTTCTTCCCCCCCCGATCCCTTTTCTAATCAATACATCCTCACCCTCGACTCCTCCACCTCCCCATCCCCATTATTCCTCCCCACCCTCTCCTCCCCCTCCAACGTCCCCTTTTTGTCGACAATCTTCAAGGAGTGGTACACCGACCGTGTCCTGCCCTGGGTTCACTTCGTCCCGGTAGACATCCGCTTTCACGGCCTGCACTCCACGCTCGCGTATTTCACAGGGATTCAAGGCCAGACTAAAGAGCATGGGTCGACAGACGGGAAGTGGATCGCCGAGCAGGGTGCTAAATGGGCTGCTAGGGCGTTGCGAAGGGAGGACAGGCAGGTGTATCTGTTTAGGTTGCTGCTCGAATGGGGAAGGTTGGTGGATGATGGACGGGATGAGGGGGGATTCAAGATTTCGTCGTCGTAAGGGTTAGATTAGCGGACGGTATGGTATATACACAGGTACAACGATGTAAATAGACAGATCACCAAAAAAAAAAAAAAAAGCCTGTATAGAAAAAAAAGTCTTCTATTCTGAATCAAATTCACCCTCTTCTCCTCCTGCTTTCACGAGCAACCTCCACGAAAACAGTTTTCGCTACCCACACCAAAACCATAAAGAACAAAAAGTGTATAAACATTACGAAACCCCTCCTCTCCTCCTCTCTCACCAATCATCATCATCATCTTTCTTAGCCATGGCCTGCTTCCTAGCCAACAACGCCTCCGCCAACCCCCCGGCCAAACTGGGAGTCGGCGTGTTACTCCTGCTCGCCGAGCTGCTCCCCCCTTCACTTCCATTCAGACTCATCCCGCTATCCCTCGCCTGCAATCCAACCGGCTTCCTGCTAGCAACCGGTCTCTTCGCCGGAGGCTGAGGAGCGCCTGGTCTAGCCGGGGGAGGAGGGGGTGGTCTGGGAGCCGCAACGGGGGGAGGTGCCTGTTCCTCGACATAAGCGGCGGGAACCCACGCTTGCCCCGCGTCTGTCTTTGCTAGCCACCAGCCTGGACACAATAAGTTAGTATGACGCCAGAGGCGGAAGAAAGACGGGGAAAAAACTAACCATTATTCTCCTTTTGCACAATCTCAATGAGCTGCCCGGTAACGATCGACATCTCATTTTCCTTGGTCCCGGCAAAGTCGTACAGGACCTTGGCCATAATCTTGGGCTTTGCAGCAGGCGGGGCAGGCGGTGGAGGAGGCGGAGCGCGGGTGGCAGACGAGTTGGACTGGTTGCGGGTATGGGTAGGCAGACTGACCGCAGCTTGAGCGGCCGCAGGTGTTGGTACCGGCCGTGGTGTCGGCACCGGTCTAGAAGTAGCAGCGGGAGTAGCCGCCGGAGTGGCAGCAGCAGAAGCACCTGGCCGAGGCACAGGTCTGCGGTTGTTGGTGACTCTCGATGGTCTGCCTCCTGGTCCGCCGGGCCTGATGAGCTTGCCCTTGGTGATTGGCTTGGGAGGGACAGGCTTGCCCTTGGGCGTCGGCCGCGAGACAGAGTTAGCAGGCTCTCCTTGCGAGGTGTGCACAGTGCCGCTCTTGTAAAAGTCAGCCTGGGTGGGTGCGTCCTTGAGCACCTTGACTAGCTGCATCTTTCCTGGCTTCTTGGCGTACTCGATCGTGTCGGCAATCTTGAGGTTGAAGCCAGCAGGCATCACTCTCTTCATCTGCGTAAACATCTCGGTCTTGAGAACACAGTTGAGAAGAGGATCCGCTTCTTGCTGGGAGCCAACGCCCAGAGAGAACCAGTCGTCCCGGGCTGTTGAGGCACCAATGAACTTGATGGCGCCCAATGGAAATGACTTTTCTACCACAATCTGGGGCTGGTTCTGAACAAGCATCTGGGCAACAACATAATATTTGCTGTTGGTGACGATGATGATTCTCGGGCTGGCCTTGCTGGATCGACCAAACTTGGCCTCCAGTATCTCTCCGCGGCAAGAAAACACGACCTTTTCGTTGCTAGAGAGGTTGATCGACTTTCGGATGTGAGCTCCAGGTCCATTGCTGGCGTTGATACCCAGGTAATCACCCAAGAACCGTCTGGAGCCCAGGATGCTCATTCTTCTCCGTTCCTTTCGACCTTGCAGAACCCTGTGGCCTTCATCCCGGAGCTGCAGATATTCGGCACCGACCCGCTTCTTTCTCCAGAATCGCTGGATACGGGTAGCAGCCTCTGCCCTGTATGCCAGATATGCACGCCACATGCGCTGGATACGGGTTGCCATGTTGTGCCAGTACCGATCGCGCATATGTTCGAGGGCAAAGAGAGTCTCGGGGGACTTGATAAAGGCCTTTGTGACACCAAGCTGCCATTCCTCCTGCGGAATACTAGTGTCCTTCAGGATCTGTTTGGTCGCCGCTTCATACGAGCCCTCCCATGTGTACTCGCCAGCGTACGAGGTGGCAGGCGACAGCAGGAAGAATCGATCCACAAACTTTTCAAAAGACTGACGGTATGCAAAACCAGCACGACGAATTCGTACGTTCTCCTGCAAACCAAGGTACTTGATCTGATGCAAAACATTGGGGACGGTGTACTCGGTGGGCGATTTGTTCTCGTTGGGCTTGATAGTGCGGATGTACGATGGTTGACATTTCATGAGCGTATCCACCAAGGCGTTGGCCGAAGTCTTGATCCTATCACCGGCTGTTGGGGGTTGCTTTCTGTTGTCTTGGTCAACCTGGTTGGGGAAGAGCTCGTGTACAAAACGATTCTGACTGGCTTGGAACATGTTCAGGAGGCCCTTGAGAAGGAGATCCTTGTTCTTGTCAGTGATGCCGTCCACGGTATACGTCACATCACCAGCATAGTGCTTGATGATGAAGTTGCCCTGGCGAGGAGTGAGATGGGCATTCGACATGCCGTTGATGCTCTGCATGAAGGTGCGATCGCAAGCGGCAGGGTCGGCGTGGGCAGTCTTGGTGGCGTCCTTCATGGCAGAAAAGATGCCCGGAGGCCTGACAGACTCGATGAGATCGCACACAATCTTGTTGTCAAAATACTTGATGGGTGTCCACTTGATCTGCTCTCTCGCGTACTCTTCCTGCTCGGCCTTGAGTGTGAGCTGAATGAAGATCTGTTGTAGCTTTTCGTTGACGTAGTTGATGCAAAGTTGTTCGAAACTGTTCTTCTCAAAGATTTCGAACCCATAAATATCGAGAATGCCAATGGAGTTGGAAGTAGCTTGTCTCGCTTTCAGAGACTGATTAATCCGTTCCACGATCCAGTCAAACAAGTTGTTGTAAATAGCCTTGGCCAAAGCATCTCTGGTAGCCGTTGCTTGGGCCACGTTCGAAGGCGATTCGATTACTTCACCGTTCCGTGGTGTCAGAATGCGAATGGTGATGGCGTGTACAAGTTTCGCAGGATCAACTTCGAGGAGATAGGCCAAAAAGTCCACCACAGACTGGTCAGAGACAGTCGCATAGCCATCATCACCTTCCCGGAACACCAGGTTGCCCGTCCACAAAATGGCGGCCAACATGCGGAAAATGTTGTCCTGTTCTGCTTGGGAAAGGCCAATTATTTTCATGGCGTTGAGCGTATCCTGGTACTCGGCCAAATCATCGATTCCGTCCACATTGAAGCACTTTGATTTGCTGGTGTAGAGGTATGTTTCTGGCTTTTGGATGCCAAACATTTGGCGGTAGTTCTCAGAGGCGCCCTTGGTGAACTGGTAGAAAATGTGAAAGTTGCGCTCGTTGGTAATCTGACCCACGACGCGCGACTTCTCAAGGAGGTAGTTGGTGATGTCGGCGCCAACTGGTTCACCCTGTGCGTTGAAATGGATTTGCAAGTACTTTCCGAACCGAGAAGAGTTGTTGTTCCGCAGTGTCTTTGCGTTACCGAACGATTCGAGCAAAGGATTGGTAGCCAAAACCATGTCCTTGATCTGTTGAATATCTCCTCCTGCCTCACCCCCCGAGACGTTCGCGATGTACTGCATGATGCGCTTGGCCGCCTCTGTCTTGCCAGCACCAGATTCACCCGAGATAATCACACACTGGTTCTCCTTGTAGGCCTTCATGTTGTAGTAGGCAGATTCGGCAATAGCGAACACATGTGGTGGCATCTCCAGTCTGTTTTTCCCCCGATAGCTGTTGAGGACCTGGTCGGTGTAGATACCGAGATCCCGAAAGGGGTTGACGGATACCAACACATGGCCAATGTAGGTGTAGATCTGACCGCCCTCGAATCGTTGCTTGAGATTGTCGTTGATGGCCTCGTTCGACACGGTACGCAGCAGGGTCAAGTCGGAGACACCAATTTCCTTCTTCTTGGTGGTGTCGTACGTCGCCTTCTTTGGCTTGGCCGAGCTGGAGGCTCCGCCAGCAGAGCGCTCGGCCCGCGCAGCCTTGTCTTTCGCGCGTCTCGTTATACCCTGGAATGACGGGCGTGGTTAGTGAAGCTATTCACGAGTTTGGACGGGGCAGAAGCATGCCGGCGCCGGCTCCGAAAGCGCAAGCTCCGAAGGCCGTGCTCGTGGTTGCTGGTGCTCACCATGGTGGGCGTGTCATGCAGATGCGACTCGAAACGCCAGGAGACGGGGTTGGATTGTAAGAATGATCACGGTTGCGGGCCGTCAGGACAGGGCCGGAAGATGCGCGGACAAAGATAGGTACTCAATAATAGGGGCAATGGGCGAGTCCCGTAGTGGCTTGGAAAATGTTGCAAAGGAAGTGGTGGTGTTTGGAGAGTAGTTAGCAGCTGCTTTCCAAGTGCCTTGTCTCCTTTTCCCAAAGTCCGAGGATCCTTGACAGTGTGCAGTGGTGCCTGACAGTGACGAAAGCCCGCCAGAAATTGGTGGGGTTGTTGCTGTTGGCGGGCAGTGGAGGGGAGCTGCCCAATCACAGCAGCCCATTTCAGTAATAAGCCCCGCCACAGCACTCGTGTCGCGATATGCTCAGCCACACCACACACCTCAGTTCAGCAGGTTTGCGTGGAATCTCCATTCTCACCAGAAACTGCCACGCAAGCCGAGCCACGTTAATGCAAGCACTTTATCTCTCACCACGCGCGACCTGCCAGACGCCGCTCCTCACCGTTGATAGCGACCCGGGGGGAGAGACTATGGCACGTCGATTCTACACTACCATATGCCCCATCATAGCCTCTCAGACTACGAAACTGTACCCCACGAGAAGCCCATAGTACAGTACTAAGCAGAGTCCACTGCCATAATTGCTAATCTCTCAGACCTTCTTTCATCTGAAGAGGTTCACCATGACACAGGTGCGCCCTGCAGAACTACTCAAGATCCTCTCCACTTCGTTTGCTGGCTGACTCTGGATTTATTCGGCGGTGTCAATCCACGGTGTCAATCCACGGTGTCAATCCACGGTGTCAATCCACGGTGTCAATCCACGGTGTCAATCCACGGTGTCAATCCACGGTGTCAATCCACGGTGTCAATCCACGAAACCTGGATCCAGAAAACCGTCAGAACAAGAACTCGATAATGAACAAGGACGAGGAGACTCACTCTTATACCCAGCAGCTGTCCCGAGGGTCTGGCTCAGTGCCTCTCGGTGCTGTCTGGCGTTCAAAAAAATCGTACGATTCCCCACGTGCGGCAGGACCCGGATCGTCTCGAGGCGCCCTCCAAGGCCAGGATAAGATGGTGTGCACCTGGCATGCCACACGTTTGCAAACAAGCTTAAAAATGTGGATTGTCTTTTGAAGATCTTGATGTCTCAAAGAACATCCATAGATGTTTTCTTTAGCATCGCCGAGGGATATGCTGGTGTTGTTGTTGACTCAGATGAAGTGGCAGAAGAAAAAGGGTGAAGCCCCCCTCGACGACCAACACTCCTCATGTCTCCCACACCACACAATACCAACCAAACGCCCCCGGAAATATCTTTACTTTCTCCGAAGCTTTCTCTCTTCTTTTCTTCAGGCTTGTATCATTGCTTGAAGCGGGTGCCGGTACTGCGTAGCGGGACTAGGCCAGGGCATGTTTCAAGGTCTTGGGCTTGACGGCCATCCCTTCTCGATGCCGCAACCTTTCATCCGATTACGCCTGCATCTCGGTGTCGCAGAGCTGTCCGAGCTCTTGATGTGCAATCCCTCCCTGCACCTGTTCGTTTGAGGCTGTCGGCTAGCAGGGAGCTCTGAATGCATATCCGGTATTGGTGAGGCACCACAAGTCTGAAGCGCTCGTTCGAAGGAAGCGCCTTGTTAGAAACCAGAAATCCCATCCAAGATCGGCATGGGATTCTGTGCTACGTGAACATGGCGTTTGCCGCAGCTGGGCTTTTTGCAACATCCAACAAGCTCTTGATGATTGGCTACACGAGTATGGAATCAGCATTCAACAAGCATGGGCTATGGTCTGTATCTCGGGCCTGCTCGTGCCTCTCTCTAGGTCCCATGATGATCAGCCCGGACATGACAGCGACCTGGTATGGTGGTACATTTAGAATCCACACTCCTTCAAGGACAAATGCCTGGTCGACGTATCTGAACGAGGCCCCAATGTGCTCACTTATATTTAGACCTTTCTAGCCGGACAGGGAATCTGGACAACACGGTGTGGAACTTTATTCACTTCAGATGATAACTCACGGCCAAGATGTGATGTGATGCTTGATAACTGCTAGTCTTTCCTATGACCTAAGCATACATATCCGCTCAAAGCATGTGTAACCATTCAGGAGACGGCGGAATGGAGCACCTACATACCTCGGTGTGAAGATTATCGATGCAGAAATGCAAGATCTGCAAGTCACAGAATGTGATGTCAAAGACAAAGAAGCTTGCTGATTGGTGATTTGGAATCGGCAACATGCGACGGCCTGGAGTGCTCGCAACGTGCCACACCCCAAAGCTGCCTAGCGGCCCGTGGCATCTCTCTCGGAACAAATTGAATTCGATGCTGTCGTTCGAGATCCCAGCCGTTTAAGCGCCCGCGAGGTCTTGGTATCAGAATGCCCATGCCTAAGAATAGGTCGCGGCCGCCGCCGCCTTCAACATTGTCTCGTCTTCTTTTTGTGATTTACTCTTTCAATTTCCGTCAACAACATCTGTTCTCTGGAGTTTCTCGACAGATTTGAACACTTTCAACATCGACATTTCTTCAACCGTCCAAACGAACCAACAGCTCGCCAAGCCCAGTGCGGTGACCCCTTTCTCGCCCTTGGCAACAGGACGTTCTCGACACCCCCTGTCAAAACCGAAACATCAGGGTCGCCTCCAAGCTCACCCCCGGTCAAAGCGCCTCTAACAGCTTTCGTCTCAACTTCTGCGCGCCTACCGCCACCAACTCCTTGCCATCTGATAGCAGGCCTCCCCAGAATCTCAGAACCTGACACAGCTCGGGCAACCGCGAAACCATCTCCTACGTCTGATCTCCAAGCATCTTCCCCAACTACGCTGCCGTCTTGCCCTCGCCGCCGACCCATTGCTGCCGCCTTCAACAGCCTGTCTTCTGGCCCCACTACGCGCCTGTCGTTGTACGCTGCTGCCCCCTTCAAAGACAGTTTAGGAGAATTCATCTGGAGGAGGCGAACGAGGTTGCCAGAACCAGTCTAGACGTTTCAGACTTTAACGCCTCTGCTGCTGGAGGAAGTGACTTGTGAGAAGGGCACGGCTTTGGTTGTTGCCGTGACCTCGCCAGGCCCCCTACCCTTGCCCGCCCTCCACTCTGCCTCCACCCTCACCAAGTGGCCCCCTGCTGGACCGCCTGGTGTTTGTGTCCGTGTGCGCTGTGGTGGTAAAGGGTAGTGTTACATCACGTCTTGGTTCCTTCTTTTTTTCCTTCCCCCTGTTTCCTGGGACCGTCTTTTATGACCTTCCCACCGCCCACGTATCACCTGTTTCTTCCCCTTCTCTCCCCCTCTTCTTCGTCGTCTCCCTCATTCGACGAGGTAAAAGAAACGAGCCCTCCTCCGCGAGCGACTCCCGTTACTGTCCTTCCTTTCACTTCAGCTGCTGGCTCAGAATCGCTCTTTTATTCCTTTTTTTTTTCATATAGCAGACTTTTAGTGTTTGTCTTTATTTGTTCTACTACCGCCGCACTATCGGGTCTCCTAGTTGGTGGATATACATACACATCACACGATTTGGGAGGTGTTAATAATCAAGAGGAGGGAATAGAGGAGAATATCAAGGGTGTGATTTGGACTCGAAAACCACAGCCGCGCCTCATTCCGCTGCCAGACACATACCGAAGGCTACAGAGCCCATAGTCGACGTCACCACGGTCGCGGGTCGACATCACAACAGATCCTATACCTTGAGTGTGTCCTTGTAATAGGTCAAGAGGGGGAAACCAGTCGTCAAAATGGGCGGGCTAGTTCCACTGCTGAAGAAGCAGCTCACGGGGTCGAAGATTCTCTTTCACATCCTCTTCTGGACGTTCCATTGGGGCATCTTTGCCTATGGATGGTATGCTTTTTCAGATTTGTTCTCGGGAGGTGTTGGTCGAGTGGAAAGGGGTTGAGGAAATGGTGGGAGGATACTGAGCTAACGGTTGTGCTGTTTAGGTGGAAGCAAGCAGCTGATGCCCGTTTGGCGGGTCTCAACACGCTGCAATACTCTGTGTGGCTTTCTCGTGGTGCTGGACTAGTATTGAGTGTGGACGGTATGCTTATTCTGCTGCCCGTCTGCAGAACTATCATGCGTTTCATCAGGCCAAAGATCAAGTTCATCCCACTCGATGAGAATATCTGGATGCACAGGCAGCTTGCCTACTCTATGCTGTTGTTCACCATCATCCACACAGCTGCCCATTACGTCAAGTGAGTCTGTCATAAATTGCGAATAAGAGCGTTTTGAGCTGACAGTGTACAGCTTCTACAATGTCGAGAAGACCCAGATTCGTCCTGTAACCGCTGTGCAGATTCACTACGTTCAGCCCGGTGGTGCCACTGGCCACGTTATGCTTCTCTGCATGCTTCTGATGTACACAACCGCCCATCACCGCATCAGACAACAGTCTTTCGAGACCTTCTGGTACACTCACCATCTTTTCATCCCATTTTTCCTCGGTCTGTACACCCACACCGTCGGGTGCTTCGTCCGTGACACACCCGACGCCATTTCGCCATTTGCCGGTGATGAGTACTGGGAGCACTGCATTGGTTATCTTGGCTGGAGATGGGAGCTCTGGACCGGTGGCTTCTACCTCATTGAGCGGTTGTACCGTGAGATTCGTGCCATCCGTGAGACCAAGATTACCCGTGTTGTCAAACATCCGTATGGTGAGTAACAACTCTGCCCTGATATTGAGAATCTGACTAACAATCGTCAAGACGTCGTGGAGATTCAGTTCAACAAGCCTTCCTTCAAGTACAAGGCTGGCCAGTGGCTCTTCCTCCAGGTTCCTTCCGTCTCCAAGTATCAGTGGCATCCGTTTACCATCACCTCCTGCCCATACGACCCCTATGTCTCTGTTCACATCAGACAGGTTGGTGACTTCACTCGCGAGCTTGGCAACGCTGTCGGCGCTGGCGGCATCCACGCCAAGCTGTATGAGGGTGTCGACCCCTTAGGAATGTACGACGTCGCTCTTGCCAACGGCCAGAAGATGCCCGCTCTCCGCATCGACGGCCCCTACGGTGCCCCCGCCGAGGACGTCTTCGAGAACGAAATCGCCGTTTTGATCGGTACCGGTATCGGTGTCACCCCCTGGGCCTCCATCCTCAAGAACATCTGGCACTTGCGCAACGGCCCCAACCCCCCCACCCGTCTCCGCCGTGTCGAGTTCATCTGGGTCTGCAAGGACACCAGCTCCTTCGAGTGGTTTCAGACCCTGCTCCTCTCCCTCGAGGAGCAATCCGCCGAGGCCGCCCGCGTCCCCGGTTCCAGCGGCGTCGAGTTCCTCAAGATCCACACTTATCTCACCCAGAAGCTCGACATGGACACCACCCAGAACATTGTGCTCAACTCGGTCGGCAGCTCGGTTGATCCCCTGACTGAGCTCAAGGCGCGGACAAACTTTGGTCGCCCCAACTTTGGCCGCATCTTCCAGAGCATGAGCGAGGGTATCCAGAACCGGACTTATCTCAACGGCCTCGAGGGCAACATGAGGACGACGGTCGGTGTTTATTTCTGCGGTCCCTCGGCTGCTGCTCGTGACATCAAGAAGGCGGCCAAGGCTGCCAGCAGCAGTGAGGTGCGCTTCCGGTTCTGGAAGGAGCACTTCTAAATGTACATTGACATTGACCTGACACATATCAATAATACGGAATTTTTCACACCGACACGTCGGCGTACGGGTGTACGATCATGGTTTCTGGATGGGATTTTGGTGACTGGGCTTTCAGGCGGCAAGACTATGCTGTCCTCGTGCCGAGGAAAAAGATACACCAAGTCACACAAGAAACCAAAACTCAAGAAGGGCTACGACATCACTCACCAAAGATAACGTCTTCCCTTTTTATGTCTATGGAATTAGGGGATGGGAACAGAGATGATGAAGATGGTTAATTTTAGCGGGCACCTTTATGTGGATTTTTTTTTATATCTGTTTGTTTTTTTATTCTTCCCATGGCGGATCTTTGTTGGATATACCTTGTCAAAATGAAAGTATTTATCACACATACATGACTGAATTGCAAAGCCAACTTTGCATACCATACATGAAAGAAAACAGTGTCTACAACTTTGCTAATGATGAACATGACATGTCCAAGACGAAACAAAACGGCCAAGACTTAGCCGCGTGGTTCGACACTTGAAGCACAAAGTGTCACAGAACAGACCCACGTTATCGCTGCTGGGTTTACATAATTGGCCGAGGACAAGATGGGACGAAGACTGACAGCGGCGGGTAGCTAGGACACCGGATGGTCTTTTCGCCGAACACGCAAAGCATAACAAATGGCTGGTTGGCCGGCTCCTTTGATATATTCCATAATGTCACCGTGGGCAAAACAGCAACGTCAGAATGAACGGTAACATTCGAACAAACAAAAAAAATAGATTTAAACGATATAGCAAACAAACAAACCAAGACAACAACTACTATCCAATAAACGCCTTTTTGCCTTTCCCGCCCTAAAGCTCCTCCGGCTCCCCCTCTTGATCACCCCCAAACGACTGCTTAATAGCAGGATAATAAATCGTTTTATCAATATGATAGGGTTGCCAAGCCACCCCCAAGCCCCCAGTCGTTGACTGCCACCACTTCTTGAGAGTCTCCTTCAAACCCGACCTAACCTTGGCCGGCGCCTTGGGGTCCTTTCTATGTCTGGCAATCTCCAACTCCAGCTCCCTCTCCTTCCTCTGGATCTCCTCCAGTTCCTTCTTCTCCCTTGCCTTGGCTTCTCTCAGCTTCTTTTCCCTAGCCTCTTCTCTCTCCCTCTTTCTCCTCTCTTTCCTGGTCTCCTGCTCCCGTCTGGCAGACTCTTGGGCTGCCTCGAAAGCCAACCTCTCCTCTTCTCGTTGACGGAGTTCCTCTTCGGTAGCACCGCCAAACCAGCCATACCAATTCGGCTTGACGTACTTCTTCCACTCTTCGCCTTCCTTGACCTCCGCTTCAACGCCGTCCCGTTTGGCCTTGTCCTTGTCACCCTTAAAGACAGGCAGCTCCTTGGCCTTCTCGGTAAGCAGCTCAAAGTAACCAGGCGTGTGCTCCTCCCAAACCTCCGGGCCTGGCTCTTCTCCCGCACGAGTCCACGACCTCTTAAGCGTCATCCTCCTACCGTTGGCGCCCAGAGGAGCAGGAGTGATAGGGCCGGGGAAGATCTTGTCAATAACCTTTGTAACTTCAATATCATCCGCATCCTCTTCCAGCTCCTTCTCCTTCTCCTTCTCCAGCTCCCTTGCTCGTCGCCTAGCCCGCTCCCTAGCCTTCTCCTTCTCCGCCTCAAGCTCCTTGTGCCTCTTCTCATAGTCACCCCCGCCGCCAAACCAAGGCACGGTGTACGAATGCCCCTCGAAACTTGGGACCGTAATCTTTTGTGTGTAAACTGTCCCCTCGTAACCAGAGTGTCCAATCACCCAGGGTTCCGACGGCTGCAACGATGGGAGCTTGAAGCCCAGCGCCCCCAAGATGGTGTACCAAACCGCGGACAACAAGTACATGACAGCCTTTGCAACATTTGATGCCGCGGTTAGGAGCCAAATAATGACGTCGAGGATGAGAATGGCCACAAGTTTAGCCAAGGCTAAACCCAACTGGGGGATGATCCAAAGGACGGGCGCAAAACGAGACAGGAGGTACAGCACGAGGAGGGAGACGCCCAGCTTGACGAAGCGATCCCACCACTTCTTGAACCAAAGGGCGTCCTTGTATCGGAGCCATTCGAGAAGGGTGGGAGTGCCCTCGGCGCCCAGACCGCGCGGATCAGTGCGGCCCTGGTAGTACACCACCTGACTCTTGAGCAGCGTAGAGATGGACTCTCCCTCCGTGCTCGTCTTCAGCCTCGGGTCGATTTCGCCCATCAGCCCGTATCTCTCGCACTTGGGCCAGACAACAATCTGCACCTTGGCCAGGTACGGCGGCGACCTCCACACGGTGTCTCCCAGGCCGGGCTTGGAGTCCCAGGTTGGGAACCCGCCGCACTTCTCCACCTTCTTGTACAACAAGCTGGGGAAGAAACCGAGCACGGCCCAAAGAACACCCCAGAATCCTAGCTGCTTGGTCTTCTCCCACAACGCATACGTAGGGCGGTAGTTTGCTGGGTCTGACTCGTAAATCAGATTCTCTTTTGCCCATTTTTGCTTCTCCATCCCTTCGAGGCGGGCAACGGCGAGTGAGGACTCGTGATAGACTCTATCGTCGACATTGTTTTGGTCAATGGCCCACGTCTGACCCAGGAATGGGGCAGTAATCCGGAAGATACTCTTCGAGTGAGCCATATGCAATGACAAGAACCCAGCTTCGGAGACAATGTCGTGGATCTTTTGATGAAATCCCCAAAGAGACTTGACCCGACTGTTGTTAAAGTTCCGGTCCATCAGCTTCAACAGCGGGAGCAACAAAGTTGTGATTTGAATGCTGAGCTGGTCAACATGCTCCCAGAACTTGGGAGTGAGCTCCTGGTTACGCATATACATGTCGATGCATTCCGACCGAAGCCTTGTGCGCCGGTAGCCTAAGTTATGTCATGTCATGTCAGTCATGTTCCCCCCTTGGTTAAAAAAAAAAAAAAAAAAAGGCAACTCACCTTCACCCAACTCCAAAGCCTTATCAGATGCCTCCAACATCGCTCTCGACTGCTCATCAGCACCAAACAACAAATCATCAAACACCTGCCGCTCCAAAATCTTCCCAATCACCCCCGCGACAACCAACTTCCTCTGCACCGCCTTGGATAACATCACATCCCACCCCCCCTCAAACCCATTATCCTGCCTAGCCACCTGACTAATAAACCAAACCAGATTCTTCGTGCTCCCCACCCCGCCCGTAGTCCACACCTTATCAATCATCTTCACATCCAGTATATTCCCCCCATTCGGCACCTCCTCTCCAAACCCCAGCCCCTCCCCAAAGTACTCCTCCGCAAAGTGCGACGCCTTGAGGTACAAATCCTGCCACACAGCCCCAAACCACTCATTCCCCGTCTCGGTCCCATCCTGCGGCATAGGGAAATTAAACCTCAACCTCGTCGGCGCCCAAGCCCCCAACAACTCCCTCCCCACATCCCTCCCGCACGGCCGAACCCTCACCTGCCCCTCGACAACCTCCTCCAACCAACTCCTCACCCCATCCAACACCCTCCCATCCTTGGCCGCATCCGCCGGGTCCCGCTGCGGATCCCCATGCACCTTGACAAGCGGCTCATGAATAGCAAGCTTCTCCGCCCTCTGGTTCAGCACAACCGGGTCAGCGTCATTGTTCCGAAACACCTTCTTCTGGCTTTCCGAAAGCTTAGGCTTGACGCTCGTCTCGAGGTCGCCGAGTTTGAACCGGAGCCGGTCAGGGATGTGGTATTTACTCTCGAGGATAGCCTGCTGGGCGGCCCGGTGGGCGTTCCAGTCGGCTGTGGTCATCTTGCCGGTGGTTCTTTTGCTGGTCGGGTCAGAAAAGCCACGCCTGCCTTGGGAGGGGGAGCGCCGGCGGCTTGAGCTGTCTGCCGAGCCTGCAAAGGTGATTCTGGCTCCTTCGGGGAAGGTTTGGTTTTGGGGAGTGGCACGCTGAGGGTTTGAGGGGGTGCGGCGGCGCTCGGGGGTTTTGCCTCCGCGGAGGTGGGGGGACTCGGGTGAGTCGTCCATGGCGGCGGCGGTTCTCAAACGAGGTTGTTGCAAGAATCGTCGTGATGATGATATAGAGAGTGCGAGGCTGGGTTGTGCTTCTTTGATATCTGGTTCAGACTCAAAGTCCCGAGACGTGCTGTTCGTCTTCAAGTGGTGATAGATGTCTTTCCGAGGGTGATGAAGAAGCAGGGTAAACACTGGCCGCTTCCGGGTCCTCGTCTTCTTCCCCTTCCCAGCTGTTGTTGCCGTCTCGTCTTCTTTCCCCGGCAGACTCTAATCCGACCTCTTCTTCTTCTTCTTCTTCTTCTTCTTCTTCTTCTTCTTCTTCTTCTTCTTCTTCTTCTTCTTCTTCTTCCTCTTCTTCTTCCTCTCGGCTTTCAAGATGATGATAATGATGATGATGATGATGCTTCCTCTCCACGTTTTCTCTCGACGCAAGCCTAGTCGATCTTCTCCTCGGTGCAGGATCAACACCGGCAGAAACCAATTCGGCCGACCGTCGAGGCATTGTAAGAGATTTTTAGAAAACAAAAACCAAACCGCAACGAATGGCCTCTTGTTTAGCCTTCAAAGAAAAACACCCATGTAGCTCGAGGGAGCAAGTAGCTCAAAACGGTGGACACCATACATTGAACAAAGAAGCCAATTGTAATGATAAGAAGACTTGTTCATCCGGAGTTGGAAATAAAGGGGCCAACGCGTGCAGCCGCGTGCTTTGTTGTGTCGAGGAATGCGGACTCCATTCCAAGGGGTTGAGTGCGTGTGGGCCATGGGTTCAAAAGGTGGCCGCGTTCGGAATACTCGTAAACAATTGAATGACATGCACAAAAGGGAGACAATGGGCGACCCTCACTTTGTTACCCTGTACCGAGGGCGGGTACCTGTGACGATTGTAAGCCAAGGGCAAAAAGAAAATCGCATGGGAAGTGCTTACTAGCTTCAACCTAGACTTTGCTTGCCGGGAATCGAACATAGATAATCCTTCTAGACAGAGGTGTTCATTGACAACAGCCTGTAGTAAATTCCATCGGTCTTCAACAAGCCTCAGAAATATGAGAGTCCAGCTCCCAAAACAAATCAAGCTTGAAAAGATTTTCCGCTGATTCTCCGTTGCGCGCGATGACCTATATCAATACATATACACAGAAAGAAGCCCAAGTGTTATAATAATACCACGCTGATTTACCCTGCCGTACTGAAGCAGTGCCTAAACGCTCCGTCCAGAAACACCACCGAAACTGAAGCCATAGATTGATCCGCCCACCCATTTCCTTTTCCCACAAATAGACAAGGAACCAGAAACAGAATAAATCGCCACCGCCCAGATACATGCCTTGACGCCAAAATAACGACTCCTTGAAGATTCTAGTAGACTCTCGTGAGGTGGACATTCATGGTCAGCCTCTCTACCTCGGCGCTCGCTCCATTTTCCAGCTTTTGACCCTTCGGCAGTGATGCCACGACTGTAACGACAATCATGTTCGTGCCCAGAGTTAAACCCAAGTCAAACACCATGGCGTTTAGTGGCAGCGGATCATCAGGTGCAGGAATCGGGGTGGCTCTGCCCACCATCTGTCCATTGATCTGAACGATGAGCTTGTACTGACGTCCCTGTTGTTCAAAGGGCGCCAACCGGGGAACCAACTGCAGTCTGCTGTGGCTAGCCGGCAAGTGGAAAGTGACGCTCTGCTGAGCCAGCTTTGGGTCCGCTGGAAGTTCCATCCGAAATCGGCGGTCCCCTGGAACTGTTGGATGTGTCCGGACAAGAACACTGGGCAACAAAGAGTCGGCAATACCTGTTCTCCAATTAGCAGTGTGCTTCGAGCCAAAATAACACATCGAGCCAAAGTAACACATCGAAACTCACCTCTACCAGGAGCGCGAACCAAGTTGTCCCACAGAGGAGGTGGCGGTGCAGGCGCAGGTGCTGGTGCAGGAGGCAGATGGCCATTTTGAAGTGCTTGATGCGACCCTGGGTAACCGTGCTGCCCATTCATCATCATCATGGGACTCGGAACATGTCCATTCGGCCGTGGAACCATACTTGGTGGCCCAGGAGCGATGACAGAGGGGCTCGGGGACCCTCCAGCTGAGGGTAAACTCATAGATTTGTCCAGCTGGAAGCTGGCAGCGGTTGTAAATGACGCCTGGGGTGGAATAGGGCCGGATTCGCTAGAGCGGTTGGTCGGTGGTGCTGGTGACCCTGTTGCGCTGCCTTTAGACCCGCCGACATGGATCGTGATCTTTTTGGCACCCAGTACCGGAGTATCCTGACCCGAACCAACCTTGAGCTTAATCTTGGGCTGCTGAGGCGGTTCCGGGACTACTGCCTTCGCCGCGTTGAGCTCATCATAAAAGGCTTGCTGTAAGGTCATGGGTTAGCACTGCTAGCTGGCAGACCGTCTTCAATCTTCATACCTTCAATTCTGTGGCTAGGGTGTGGATTTCACTGCCATCCTCATTGTAGAAATGAGCGTTGGTCCAAAGAAGGCTGGCCTTTTCCTCAAAAGCTGCCCAGCTCTTGAAGTCGCTGATACCAGTGGCAGCTTGTCGACCATGAATGCCCTTGACGAGCTTTTGAAGCCCCTTTAACGACAACGGAGAGGTAATGACGGCAAAATAATCCTTGAAGCTGCGTGGTGGGAGATTGATAAAGTCCAAGAAATGAGGGCCACCGCTGTAGGAGCAGAGTTAGCAAGGCTCGGTGCACAGAGTCGCATGACAGGTGTTGCTTACTCTTCGTCTGGCTTTCGAATAAGCTCCTCCACGATTTTCTCCTGCGCGTGTTGGAAATTCAGTCCCTTGTACGGGACGCCCTCGAACTCATGGTCTGCCTTGGCCCTCCCACTTCTGTCACGTCTCCGCACCGAGTCGGGCCCACGTTTAACGCCGTTGTTGGAATCCCTTCGCTTCAGGATGATTTTTCTCGGGTTTCCGTCGTCCTCGTCGTCCTGTTCGTCTTCCTCGTCGTCTTCACCCGCGTCCTCGTCTTCCTCGCCTTCGGCATCATCTTCGCCAGCCGCGTCCTCCTCGCCACCCCCTGCGTCTTCATCCATGAAATCCGTCGACTGTAAATTATCAGGTATAGGCGCAGCAGTGCAACTATAGCCCTGTACCAACTTGTAGGCCGGGTTCGTCTTGGTCATGTAGTTGCTCAGCGCTTTTCTGACACGCTCGGCATCCTCGAAAATCTCGGAATTCTTGGGATAATACTCCTTCGCATTGGTGACCATTCGCTTGAAGTAGCTTTCGAGTTCAGACATGTTGGCAAAGTCCTGGTTGTGGAGTTTGCGCTCAATTATTTTCAGGGAGATGGGCATGCGAATGCGCGCATAGTAGTCCTTGTTCTTCTCACGGGGGAGGAGGTTCTCAAAGTAGCTAGCCACAAGTCGTCCGCTGCGAAGCCATTGTTGTTAGATGTCATATATCCCTAGACCTGGGAAGACAAGCCTATACTAACCTCTTGTCCTTCGTTCTGCGGATGGTTTCCAAGAAAACAAGGCCGTAGGCGGAGGTCGACTCGGGGCTTTCGCCCTTCATCAGGTCGTACTCTTGTGGAGGCTGTCCCCATGGTTAGTTAATGGCCGTGTTGACATTGCATCCCAAGTTCCAAGGTGTGGCAGATGTGCGCCACGAGCAACGGGAAACTCTTGGAGAAAGACTTACCCTTGGGACCTTGCGTCGTTTGGCAGCTCGGTCGTCATTCTCGGCGGCGCCCGTCGGGCCCGCTTTCCGTTTGTTGTCCATTGCGCGGTGGTGCAGCGGATCAGATTTGGCAAAAAACAGATCAACTCGATGGCAGCTGTCGCGATGGACGTGGTGCAGGCGCCTCAATGGGCGACTTGTGACGGAGGGCGGCGCGCAAGCTGTTGCTCTACGGCTGTGGGAGACGCGTAGCAATTGTGCGGTTGCAGGTGCGGGTGCGGTGCCGTCTCGTCTCTTGGGGTGGGCGCAGCGCAGTCAAGTCAGGAGTCCCGCAGCCCAGCCAGCCCCCTGCGATGGATATACCTAGGTATGGATGACTTAGGTGATGGACGGGGTGCAAGTCGTGTCGTGTCTGCGAACTGTAGGGAACGAATCACTGCAGTCCAGGCAGCTGTCCAGGAGCGGTGCAATTTTGGCGCTCCAAAGGGCTGGGAATTCAGAGTTTTGCATACAGTTCAACCTCCAACTGTCAGCAGGCGCTCCTGTCCCAAAAGTGTACCTGGCTTCGGGGAAGGTACCACTGAGCAGGGGCCCACACGCGCATGGACCGGGGCTTCCCTTGTTCCTCGCCTGATATGTTAGGCATCTTAAGTTGAGTTGCTTATGTCATCCGGCACTTTGCACCTTTGAACAATGCGACAACGAGAAACAGCCCACAGGATGGAAGGGACGGGGCAAGAGCAACCCTTGGATGCTTCTTCAAATACCTATCTATTATACAGAGTCTAGAGTAAGCCTATTGTTTGCGAGAGATGTCAACCTATCACCATGCCACTTTCTCTACCTTGTGGCCCGTGCCAAGCTGCCAGTGGGCCGGAAGGGTCAAAATTTTAGCGCATGGCAAGTGCGGCAGGGCCCTTCCAAACACATGAACCGATTTGTTTACGTTCGGCCTCTTTCTGTTCCCCTCCTCCACCAGCGAAGTCGCACGCCTCAACACCGACACTCAACGCGCAAAACGACAGCTGCTTTTTCACCCGAGCTAGCAGACGCGCTCCCCTTACTTCTTCCGGTCGCATTACCAACTTTGAATTCTAGAGGACCACTTTGCCTAGCCCATCTCCAGTTGTCGGCCTCGTCGATTTGGCCCGATATTACCCCACGTACCCAAAGTGCAGGGCTAGACACGACTATCGCGCGACCTTGATACTTTTTCAACCCAACATCACTGCGCCCCTTTTCCTCAGGACGCCCTTTCGATTCTCGAATATCTTCTCGCGACATATATTTGATTTTTAAACTTACCGGCTATCCCGACAGCAACCTTCAAAATGGCGACACTAGATGAGATGGGCATTGACACCTCCCGTCGCAACCCAAGCCCACGCCCGCTGTCAGACAGCGAGCGGGCACGTCTGGAGGAGTTTATTGAGGCGATCCACTACTCTACACGGTAAGTAGCGCCGCTGGATGTCAACCGTGCCATATTGTCGGTTCGATCAAGCCTAACATCTGCTAGCTACAATGACAACGAATACGAATACCGCCACGTGCAGCTTCCCAAGGCTATGCTCAAGGCCATTCCCAAAGACTATCATGACCAGTCCAAGGGCACTCTGAAGCTCCTGTGGGAGGAAGAATGGCGGGCGATGGGTATCACACAGAGTCTTGGGTGGGAGCACTACGAAGTACACGAGCCAGAGCCTCATATTCTCCTCTTCAAGTGAGCACTCCTGCAACCATGAGTCTCATGCCAAGGACTACAGGCTAACATTTGGTTCCAGGCGCCCACTGAACTACCAACCTCCGCAGTGAGGAGCTACGAGGTCACAAAGTAATAGTAGGGGACAGCTGTACGATTAGCGCTCGGGGCCAGGCCCACAACCAGACACCGATCATCACCTTATTAACTGGAGAGGCAAATGCTGCCCGCTGATGTGAGGGCAGCAAGGCTTCTGGCTATCATGTCTCGGGACACGTACCTGGGCGTTGACAGTCGACTTTCGATCTTGAGGCGCTACATCTGCGAAGAATTTACGAACATTGATAGGCTCTGGAATATGGAGGAGTTGAGCGCATGGGTTGAGCCGCGATACAGGAGCAGGATTTTGGACGGCCATTGGAGGGCCGAGGCAGAAGTGGCTGGTGGACATTGGCCAGGGGGCGACGAGATAATGAAAACCGGGACAAAGCTGTCCGGGCATGCAGATGATGGATTGTTGGTTATGTAGCGATGAATTAAGAAGAATAATCAAACTATCAGGCCCGTATGGGAAGTTTCATCGAGACAGGCGTCATGAGTTATATCCACCCTTGAATAGATGCCCCCCCAGTTGGTGATTGATCGCGGGGTTGAGGCGATCTATCAAGGTACGGTTACATCCCGTTCCAATGCGCCACGCTGGCAGTTTTGGGAACTGAATAAGGAAAAGGCAGGACAATGAACACTCTTGCATATCGCGTACGAGCAAGCGTCGGGCCACAGTCCGTACTCAGAAGGATGCACTGATACGTTGCCAGTGTTCTCCTCAGATCCGGGAACCAAAAAAGGCAACAAGTGTCAGCCGGTTTTCGTGATTTGCAAGCAATCCGATCGTTCGTCGGCAGATCGACATCTGCTGATTTTCATTCTGGCCACATTTCCTCTCGCAACCCCCCCCCAGCCACTACGGCAAATTCCTGTTGGCCATATCTTCTAAAAGAACAACATATTATCCCACAGACCACCTGGTCTTTACCACTTTCTGCATTCACTTCGTAGCTGCTGCCACACGATCACATCATTCCTGTCCACTTCTTCTGCGCATCCCTTCTGTAATCATTCCAGAAAACGCCAAGCGCACCGTCGATCGCCCTTCCGCTCGGCCACAACGGCCTCCCGATAAGACCTCTTATCGCCAATTGCCATCTCGGGACGCTGACGTCGGACCACATATCATATAAAACGTCCACGTTTCAGGCCCGGGTCTCTGGACAGCATACCAGACCACCAAGACAAAGACAGTTCGGTTACACCGGCATAGAAATTACGGATCACGAATATTCTCATTCGATAGCAGCAACATCCAGCCGGCCATTCTGCCCAGACCGTCCCATTTGTTTCGAGGCCTTCCACAGGTCCCCCCTCCTCCTTCACCATGAAGACGGCCGCCCGTCTCTTTTATCTATCAGTCTTTGCGCTCTGGAGCCCAGAAGTGCAATGCCAAAACTCACAACCTTCGGCATCACCACCAGCGCCACCTCAAGATGCTTGCGCGGTACGCTTTTCTTATCAGCCCTTGCCCCTTTCTTTTCTGCTGTGCAGATGCATTAGCCCCACCATCCAGATCCAGTTGCGCTACTGCCGCTATTGCAACGGCGGCTGATCTTCATGTATATCATTCTAACGGTTCCCTCTGGCAGATATCGCCAAAAGCTATCGTGAGCGACGCCTGTGCCTCGTACTCGACGCTCGAGCGGCTCAATCGCAATGTCAAGCCGGCCCTTGACGAGCTCACCCAGACGACGGACTTCTTCAGTCACTACCGGGTGAATTTATTTCACAAGAAGTGCCCGTTTTGGAATGACGAGAATGGCATGTGCGGGAACATTGCCTGCGCGGTAGAGACGCTGGATAACGAGGAGGATATCCCGCCAGTGTGGAGGGCTAAAGAGCTCGGAAAGCTCGAGGGCCCGAGGGCGCAACATCCCGGCAAGGCGGTTCAAAAACAAGAGCCAGTACGACCGCTGAAGGGGAAGTTGGGTGAGGGGGTTGGGGAGAGTTGTGTGGTTGAATACGACGACGAGTGTGACGACAGAGATTACTGCGTCCCCGAAGACGAGAGCGCTACGTCCAAGGGGGATTATGTGAGCTTGTTGCGGAATCCCGAGAGGTTTACTGGGTATGCTGGCGATGGCGCCAAGCAGGTGTGGGATGCGGTATACCGAGAGAACTGCTTCCAGAGAAGCTCTTTTCCCCATTATGCGGCGCTTGGAAAGGATACCTCGGCTCGTGGACCAGCGGCGATGGATTTCAAGGCTGTTCTTGACGCTGCTGGGCGCCAGCATGTTCTTGAGCAAACCAGGGAGCACAACCCCCTCACCCCGTTCGTTGCCAACACCGGTCTCGAAGCCGAGGACGAATGTCTCGAGAAGCGTGTCTTTTACAGAGTCATGTCTGGCATGCATGCGAGTATCTCGACCCATCTCTGCTGGGACTTTCTCAACCAAACCACCGGTCAATGGCAACCCAATCTCGCCTGCTACAAGGCTCGTTTACACCAGTTCCCGGACCGCATCAGCAATCTCTATTTTAACTACGCCCTCCTTTCCCGCGCCATCGCCAAACTCGGCCCCTATCTCACCGCCGAGCAGGGCTACACCTTTTGCACGGGCGACCCGGCTCAGGACGCCGAGACGCGTGAGAAGGTCTTGGCTGTCACCACCAAGGCCGCGAGCGTGCCTCAAATCTTTGACGAGAGCCTCATGTTCAAGAATGGAGAAGGCCCTTCGCTCAAAGAGGACTTCCGCAACCGCTTCAGGAATGTCAGCCGCCTGATGGACTGTGTCGGGTGCGACAAGTGCCGACTGTGGGGCAAGCTGCAGACGGCTGGGTACGGAACTGCGCTGAAGGTGCTGTTCGAGTTTGACAATAACGACCACCCGCAGGTTCCGGTGTTGAAGCGGACGGAATTGGTGGCGCTTTTCAACACGTATGCCAGGTTGAGCAGCTCGATGAGCGCTATTCAGAAGTTTAGAGGGATGGTTGAGGCAGAGGATAACAAGGGGGCTAAGAAGGTGGTTGTGAACAAGATTCTGAGTGTGGGCCCTATCAAGAAGGCGCTGGATGAGCAGGATGTGGATGAGGTGGAGACCAAGAGAGAGGAGAGGATCCGCCGGGAGCCAAAGTCGAGTTCGGAGGCCATGGCGGAGGAGTGGGAGAATATCAAGAAGGTGACGATGTTTGTGTTGAAGGGGTGGATCAGTGTCCCTGCCAAGGCGTAAGTTTTTTTTTTCTTTTTTTTTCCTGTTTGAAAACCAATGCTAACGGTTCTCTAGTTGGGTTGTCCTTTCTCAAGAGGCTGCGCGCTTTATGCAGTTTTTCCTGGGCTTGCCGGTGACTCCAAGGACGTGGACGTTGGAATTCCCTAGAGTGGACGAGCTCTAGAATGGCTGGGATAGCGGTGGTCTAGTGAGTCATTTTTATCATGCGTTGGGGTATGGTATGGCCGTAGCTATATACAAGTGGCATGCCTCACTCTGGCGTAAGATGCTGGAGATGGGCCCGGACTATTTCCTGGTTGGCTGCGGGATAGCTGGCTGTCTGTGTTATTGGGTTGTGACGTCTTGAATGGAGCTTGGGAGTTGATGAATCGTTATTGGCATGGCAGCAGTTGGGTGGGTGTTTGTTTGTATATATTTTTGGGCAGCGTTTGTAACTAGCAGGTGAAAATTCAGTTTGTACCGAAGATGTGATGATTATATTTGACTTATGGTGCAACCAAGCAGGAATTGAAGAGAGCGCAAGTCTTCCATCCCTTCCCTTCAACATGAGTATGTCCTAACAAATACAGGCCAGCTCCAACCATGCCTTCAAAATGAAGATGCTCCCAAGAACAAACTACCAATCCCACTGTCCGCCCCAAAGCAAGCCCTCCATCCCGGTAGACACAAGCTGCTCGTCCAACTCCCCTAGGTTATTATCACCCCTTTTTCCGGCTCACCCTTCATGACCTCTTGCAAAAACTCCCAAGCCTCTTTCTGCTCGGTTGTTTTTTCGTCTACATCATTTATTTAGTCCTACATCCCCCAAACAACCTGGAATCACCTCCCACCTTCTCACCTTCAACAGGCCATTTCTAGGAAACTTGTGATGTGATGGCAATCAAGAAGAACGTCAGTATAATGTGGTTTATGAATTGATCGCTTATTAATCTTCTACTAGCTATCCCTGGCGTCTGGCATTTGTGATCCAACCTGCTCCCTGACACTTCCCATCACCGCCTCGATACCTCTGCCGAGCGAAATCATACCCCGTATCATCATAACCCAAGCAAAGCACTGTGCTTCCTCTCCCTCCTCTCCTCATCCTCCTTCCTCAGCGGAATATTCGTCACCACATTCCCAATCTTGACCTTGATGCTGTGGATGGTCAATTTACCCATTCCGATGACAGTCCGGATCTCGGGTTTTGCAAAAACCTCTTTTGTGATACGCTCGAGATGATCCGACGGCTTACCCAGACACCAAGCAATCGAAAAGTGAAAGGCGTCCGCAACATCCTTCCCCTCTGCAGCCGAGGCCCACGAATAGAGCTGGGGCTGGCCGTATATATTAGCAAGCTCGTTAATCTTGGACAAAAGGTACACGAGCTCATTATTTCGAGACGGGCAGGCCACTCTCAGCACCAGAAATGCCCGTCCGCTCTCCGAGGTAAAATGCCATTCCACCCTCCCGAGCCGTATCTCGAACGGCTGGTCTCCAGCGAGTATCTTTTGAAGATCGGACAGAAACAGGTCTTTCTGGAACGTGCTGAGATTAAGAGGACGGGAGAGGCTGATGTGCAACGGTAACGGCACGCCTAGGTCGCTCTCCAGAAAGCTGGTTATTTCTACTTCGGGGTCTATCTTGCGAATCTGGGATCGGACCGAGTATATCAGGCCTGATAGCATGCGCTTGAACTCTGGCGGTGGATGCCATTCAATGTAAACATGGCTGGGCCAGTTCCCAGGGATGTGTGGTGTTTGTCTGGTTCGACCTTGGTGGAGGGAAGGGTCGTCAAAGGTGCGGGCTGTGGAGGCGTAGAGGTCGTGGAATGATGCCGGGAGAGGAGGCAGATCCGGAGACGGGCCGCTAGATAGGGCCGTAGCCGTTCCGGTGCCAGGTGCACCTAGTCTTGGCTTTTTGGCTGGCGGAGGAGCTGGGTTGGCCGTGTCGGCGTCCGAGTCCGAATCGGATCCGTAATCCACCAGCGGCGGCATGGCAGGTGACGCGGCTAGCTAGGCACCGGCGGTGGCTGGTGTCTTCAAATGGGCAAGAATGCAACATATGGAGATGAGGCCGGTGTGAGAAGTTGGTCAGACTCTGACAGACCCAAGGCCATGTTTCGATATCGATGCTGCAAGGGCCCAGGCTGTGTGAGACCTATACGGACTGGAAGGTAGCGGACGGCAGCCAATAGCGGCCCGGTGTTTGGACTTATTCCTGCAGGGACCTGGGACCTGACTGTTTGAACTCTATGGAACACTTGTCGGGGAACCGGCGGAGGCAGCGACCATCTGGCGGATTTTGTCTCCGGATTCCATTGGCCAGTGCGTCTACAGTTTTGAGTCTCCCAACCAATCACAGTCTCAAACCAACTGCCTTTGGCATATTCAAGGGCGTCACCACTCGTCGACGGGTAGTATGAAAGGCCTATGTATAGGTGGGCTGACCGGCATGAAGAGTTTGATAACGGGCCATATCACGCATAATATGGGAGATGGTGCAGAAGTCTGGTGAAGTTGAAGAATAGTTCGTTGCCTATCCCGGGCATCACGCTGACGATCCCTTGGCTTGGACCAGTCTGGAGCTCAGGTCTGGACCGCCTGTTCGTTGCATCCCCTGGCTAATTAAGTCTGGTGACGTCTACTACCAAAGGCGAGGTCCTTCTTCTGCAGCAGAATCCAGAGGTTACACATGGCTGTTTTGAGTCTGGAACTACTGCAGGAGGGAGAGGCCCCGCGCGCCGTTTCTCCTGCCGAAGAAGGCCGCTTTGGAAAAATGATCATAAGGACACCTGGTCGCACAGCGTCGTCTGCATTTTTCCTCTTGTTCTTTGTGTGTATCTAGGAATCTGGTCGATATAAGACTCTCATTGTGTGTTTTACATCATTCCACTGTTCTTCTTTGTTCTTTGGTTCACATCTCGACCCAATCTGGAAATATATTCACCTCCCACTTACACGGACCCAAGACCCCACTGAAACAGCTCCCAAGACCTGCCTACCAGCTTAGCGCCCTTGCCGCTAAAATGCCAGCTGGGAAGACGCTGGACGAATTTGGCAGGGATGAATATGGCCTGCCAGGAGACAAGCAATGGGTAAGCTTGTTTTTGATGTTCAGTTCGTTTCCGTCTGCGAGATGAGTGGGTAAACCCTCCGGAAGCTCGGGGGTTTTGGTCTTATACGTGAGGTCTTTTCATAGGATGGCGTCAGCGGCAGCTGCTGTGCTGGCGGCTTGGTTTTCGTGGACGGTGACGATCCTGACCTACACTTGCGTCACTCTCGGGATTCCTTGGCATCACTTCCAAGTTCCTTGATACCAACTCCGGGCCCTAATAAATAGCTTCAACACGAGATTTCGACTTTTGAACAAAATCTTGAACAGAATACTGAATAGAAGAGTTACATAGGCTTCAAAATATCTCTTAGAGCCACTATATGAGCCTGAACCAAGCCAGGTTTGCGCAACAAGATTTACACCCCTGCCACCATCGCCACCAGCTTCAACAAAGTCGCCAACAACACCAACCCGCTCGGCAGTTGGCAGCATCCGACGAAAGTTTCAGCACACCAGGAACGTATCTTATACCGAAGGTGACGAAGAAGAACAGCCCTTTCTCCGTCGTCTCCTGAGCAGAACAAGCAGCATCCGAAGCACCCGCAGCAGTCTCAGTCTGAACAGGCAACTCCCGCCCTCACCACCAGGAGTAGACCGCACCCTATCCACCCGCTCAGCCATTCCACTCAGACCAAGCCACAACCGCAACTGGTCCCAGGGCACAATCCTCTCCCGCGCCAACAGCGTAGCAACTTCTACACCAACATCCCCCAGACCCCCCAGCAAAATGTCCAACCAGTTCTTCCCCTCCACCACCACCACCACCACCCGCAACCGCTCCTCCTCCCTCAACCACCCCCCACCACCCCCATCAGACGAATCCTTCCCCATCCGCCGCGGCAACTCCCTCCGCCTCAAAGACCGCTACCCAGGAGACCAATCCCACCGTCCCCTAGCTATGCTCTCCTCCTCCCACCGCGCCGCCAACCGCCACGTCCGCCCCACCTCTTCCCACGCCCGTCCCTTTGCCGACCCAATAGACCAGCTGGACCAGTCCTCCCCCTTTTCCCCCTACCACCACCCTGGCCCGTATGACCCCACGCTGATCCCGTACAACACCAACAAGAAGTACTCTCCCCTGGAGGCGGTCAAATCCTCCAACGAGGAGGCGATCAAGGCTACGCCGGTGGAGTATGTAAAGGACAGCTTGACGAAGCATGTGCCGCTGCAGGGGACGGCGGTTGTGCCGCCTGGGGAGAGGGATGTTATGACGGGGAGGAGGATGGGGGAGTATCAAGAGGGGGCTGATTTGATGAGGGAACAAAGTGCGGGCGGGGGCGCGTATAAGAGGTGGCCTGGGGTGGAGTACAGGGAGGGGGATTTGAAGGGGAAGGGGGAGGGTTGGTATTCTGGGGTTGGGGCTGCTGAGGAGGAGGAAAGGAGGCGGGTGGCTAAGAAGAGGGGGGGTATTTGGCTAGGAGTATTAGTGGGGATGGGAAGGGGGGTGCTTATGAGATGCAGCAGCCTTCTCAGAGGGGTTTGATGGCTAGTGGGAGTGAGGAGAAGGATGGGGGGGTGAGGCAGAGGCAGAGGGTGGTTGATAATGAGGAGGAGACGGCCATGTTGCCGGAGCAGGTTGTTGGGGAGGGGTCGTATCGGGGGGGGTTGGAGAGGAGTAAGAGTGGGAGGGCGAGCGGGGGGTTGGGGGAGAAGTTGAAGAGGAAGATTGGGAGTTTGAGGGGAAGGAAGGAGAGGAGGGTTGGTGATGGGGATTATTACTGATGGTTTTGATCTGGTCAGGATTTCCTTTGCTATGATGTCTCGGGTATGGGTTTCAATATTTGGATTCTTTTTGGGTAAAGAGAACTGGGCATACACAGGGATATATGGAGAGAAATTTTTTCTTACGCGTCAACTTATTGAGGAGTTACGAAGGCGATGTATTTATGTAGAATATTTCACATATCATTGTTCCTTTCATCACCCTTTGTTTGTCGTGATTCAACCTGTAACCAACATTCAAGATGCACTGTGGAATCAGCGTTGGATGATATGATCTGACACCTTAAAGTTCATTTAAGAATCGTTGACTTGCTTCTTATAATAGCATTTCGGGGGAAACGGAAGAAAAGTTTGGAAGAATGAGCAAACCTAGGTGGGTACTTCATCCAGATATGTACCGCAGCATGATCAAGCATAGGGGACTGCTCAAAACGTACTTTACTCGCTCCCTTTATCCTCAAGACACAGCACGCAGAATTGAACCGAAGCTTCTTGCTAATATCAGCTATCTGTTCACTGTCCGTGTGGGCATTTTTAAGCCAGTCAGTGGTCCGGTCCCTCTGTCCGTCTCCGCTTGCCGGTGTCTCGAGAAGAGTCCAGGGTCTTGCCAAAGTCTTCGTATATGGATAGCAGTGCGGACTTCTCCTCCTCCGAAAGCCTTGATTGTATCCAACAGCTGGGTTTCCTTCTCCTTGTGACACTTCAATTCCTCCTTCACCTTTCTCAACATCCTCATTGGCCACCCTAACCTTTTCCCTAGCCTCCTTCTCAGCACGCTTCAGCTCCATAACTTTCTCCTTGCCGACTCTAATCTCCTTCTTCAAGGAACAAAGGTCGGTCTGGTTTCTAACGGTTTCCGTACCAAGACTTCCAACTCATCTATTATTTTAATTTTTGTCTCGAATTGATGCTTCCTCCAAGACATCTCACAAGATATCTCATGACTCATGGCGTCAATCCTTGCCTGGAGCTCTCTTTCACGCTGTTTTGTAAACTCCAGTTCTCAGAACACCTTCAGCCGATCCGGTGGGCCAGGCGGGCTGTTAGTTAACCCCATCGGGCATGCTGCGCCGTTTTACTTACTTCCTCAGGGGGTTGGGCAACCCAGTGTAAATACTCATTAAATGGCAGGTCTTTCTTCTTGCAGCGCTCTCTTTCGAGGAGTTTTCTGAGGTCATTGTTTGGAAGTTCTGCTTCCCGTTCTCGTGACTCGTCCTCCGTCTGCGCAAAAAGCATAGTCTGTTTTTCCATTCCGGAGCAGGTATCGGAATGGGACACTCGTACCACCAGTCATTGCCACACTGTGCGAAAAGGCACTTCCTAGCATGGTTTCTGCCTGTCATAATCGTCATCTATCAACAGCTTGTCTCAAATTCATCGACGGCATATCCTTTTCCAAGAACCTTTCAAGGTGCCCAGCTACGCGACATCAAGACCAACAAGCCGGCTTGTGTGCTGGCGATGAGTGTGTAACAAACAAAGAAATATGAAAGATGAGAACAACCTACATGCCCAGTAGACTTCGAGTGCATCATTATCATCAGGGTAGCGGTTCACGACTAATAGACATTTTCCTTAACTCTCTCCAGGTGAATGTTTATGATTTTGGTTTGTCGGGTATCCGGTTGCGAAGGCGCCGCACTGACGACGTTTGCGTCGACCTCGGCTGAATTCTGCTGAACAGAAGATTAGCTGAGTCCAGTTATTCACATTCCCTTCGAAGAATAGGCTTTGGTTTTGTAAATAAGAAAGTAACACAAGTCGGGGCCGAAGTTCTTGTCGTTGTGAATTGGGAAGGCATCACCACAATTGGACGTCTGGCTCTGGATGACGCATGATAACAACACAAGGCCACTGGCCTGTAGGTCAAAATGACGCCGTGATCAAAATGTTCGTTTGAAAGGCCGGATGCGTCGATAGCTAGGAAGACACGTACCTGCTGCTTCATATTGTCTTCAACAAGAGGGAAAGACGACAGAGAAGGGAGTGCCTCCCCGCTCGGGTGCAAGACGACGGTAAGAATAAGAGAAAAGAGAAGAGGAAGAAGGAGATTCCTCCATGGCCGGAGATTCGATCCGAATTCACGAGATTCCCGTTTTGCTGTGGTCTGAGCTGATGTCAGGAGGTGTCAAGCCACAGACGTAGTCCTGGTGAAAGAAGCTTGGGACAGGTGGGTTTGAAGCAAGTAGCTCTCGAACCTTTCAAACTTTCCAGTGAATAATGAGATCTGGACACACATCTCAATGGCCAGCCAAGCCACCTGACCCATCACGGCATAGGAGACCCAAGGTTAGTGGTGTAAACCATCACTAAGGTTCCAAGCACAACTCCGAAGTAGACCTGACTCGTGCTAACAAGCCACAAGTCAAAAAAGTCACTTGGCAATTGATATCCATCCCTCAGTTCTTAGCTGGTGGAGAATTCTCTGAACAGCAGCAACACTTGCGCGACCCGGTCGTTAACCATTTCCCCCAATCATCATAACCATACATACTCGCTAGCCCTTGAAGGGTTACAAAAAGCTGCTACATGGGCATAGTCTTCTCGAAACATGGCAGCCCAAACAGATTGTCCATCTAACTAAATACCTGTTGTTACATCCTAGAACGGTCTTTTGCTTGGAGCTGTCGATATATCTTCACAGCTCACATAGGTAACGGGTCTAGAAAGACACTTAAAACTTACCTAACCGTCCGGATGACTTTTTGAACCCATCTTCGTTGGTAGTACTAAACAACCTCCCTCCGCTTCCCTATCTTGCCCACAACTCTTCCACAATTTTCTATTAAGAAAGAGGCAGATAATATCAAAGAACAAGCCCTAATGGTCCATAAACTCTTACAAAAACACCTCTCCAGATAAAGCCACTGTCCACATGGGAGCTCAGGTGCCTATACCCACACCCATTGACATCCTGAACCGGAAGAGACCTTCCATAATCATACTCTATCACTTCCACCTCGTTAATCTCCTCAACTCATCCTCACTCACCCACTCTCTCACCACCCACGCGGGCATGCCTCACAAGCGTGGGGGTCACCGGTTCCACAACAGAACCCATCTAAATGATCGTCCTCGCTTCAATCTATCACTTCATTTGCGAGATAGGTAGATACGCAAGATACCCAGCCTCGAAAGACATCAGTATCTTCATCCTAGCCGGCAGTAGCCAAGTTGAATTGATACTTGTTCCTCAACGGCCATTGGCAACGGTTGAAAATGCCTGAGCGTTTTGCTCCATCCCCCTTTTCCCCAAAAAGGGGTCAATTCTTGGCTCGGTTTTTTTGCCGAGTCAGCTTTGAAGACATACAAACTCTATAGACAATCGAGCAGATCACTGTAATCCAGCAAAAATGTAGGCAGCAGCATGCAACATCTATTCATTGCTTCTCTTCTCTTCCCCCAAGTATGCACACAATCATCACCACCTCCATCAACCGCTTTTGTTTTGGCCTTCCCAGTAGTGGTAGTTCGTTCTCCTTTGCTCTCCATGTTATTCCCATTTCCATCCCATAAAATTCCCAAGCAGCCCGCCACGACTCCATGTTATATTCCCCTCAACTCAATCATTCAACCTTCATTCATGCAACACATGACATAAGTGTAAAAAACAAACAAACAAAAACAAAAAACCAGCTCAAAATTATGTTTCTCTCTGTCCGCTTTCACACCCCCAATCCACAACCCCCTCCCAAAAAAAAAAAAAAAAAAAAAAAAAAAACCGCCGCTACCACACAGTCAAATACCAACACTTCGCTGAGGGTATATATATATAAAAAGAGGTAGTTGGTTCCCAAATATTTTCCCATACACCTTTCCCTTTCCACCCACCCACGCCCATACTGCCTAAAGCGCCGACACGCCTGCTGTTTGCTACTTGGATTATTCAAACAAGACCGATGGATGACTGAGAAATGTGATAAAACAAAGGGAAAATGGTTATGTGTATTGTTGTAAATACTTCGTTGACCGCGGAGGGTCTGTCGTGACGTTATGGAATTAGTTCGCCTTGGTGTGGCGCAATGACGATTCGAACAATTCATTGACGTGCAAGCTCGACAAGCTTGCTAGTCCGAGAACGGTGGGTATCATGCTGCAGAAAGCGGCGAAATCCGTCCTCGGTCCGCGCTTCTTGTTTTGCCGAGTAAATGGTTGGTGTGTTTGGAAGAACAAAACTCTTGATGGATTAAGGGAACCGTGGTCCTTGGTTATGTGGCGGTTGGAACCGTTGGTTTTGTTGATTTCGTTGCCCGTTTTCTCCGCGAGCAGCCACCCACTCGGCATTTCCACTTTGGCGGACGGGTAGATCAGCGGAGACAGGCACCTTGGTATCGTCGTTGGTTGGGGTTCCTCGCTGGCTGCTGGTATTGACTTGTCCTGGGACAAGCTCGGTCACCGCCTGTGTGATGGACGCCACCACATAGCTGCGCAATTCACGGTCCTCCCTCGAGTCCTCCTTTTCCAGCCGGAACCGATCCTCTTTGGGCATGTTGGCCCGCCTCAGGTGCTTGATTTCTTGTAATATATATAGCAAGACCTCTTCTGGGCATCGGCTGCGGTCGTTGTAGCATTCCATCTTCCGCACGTAGCGTCTCGTAACATCGGTGGCACCGTCGATGGAGAAGGCGATGCAGTAGGACATCTTCTTGCCCCAGCCCTCCGTGTAAAGTCGTGGGTTGTCCCAAGACTCCTCGCACGCATCCACATGAACCCACCGCTTCTGATGCTCCGAGTATACCTCGGTCCATACGTGGTCCTCGGCATTCCATACCCAGCGTACTCGCCCACCGACTGCCCGGCAAAGCATGCTGAAGCAGTTAGCCCACTCACCGCAACGTCCGCGTCTTGTCTGCAGCAAGCGCCACACGTCGCTGTACCGGGGAAACCTCTCATATGCTCCACAATGCTGGCTGGCACACTGGTAGAGCTCTACGCGCAAAGCGCCACAAGCTTTCTCCTCCGGCATGGGTGGGGTCATACCCTTGGCAACTGTTGGTGAAAGGCAGATGGGACATGGAGGATTGTTGACCCATGTGAAGAACTGTCTCTTGAACCATCTAGAAGATAGCGAGTTAGCGATTATTTGGGGCAGGGATCTAGAACATGTCCGAGACGTACCTGAGAAGTGCGCGAATGACGCAATCTTGATAGCCCCATTCTGGTTTCCTCCCATCGCCCATGCTCTCAGCCTGCGCTTGCAATACTTGAGTCTCTTCTTCCGCCTCGCCGTATATTCTATCCAATGGAATGACTTGAAGGGCCTCGTCGAGCAGACCCGGGTTTTCATATTTGGTGGGGGTCGCTGAAAGCGAGATAAGCAAGTTTCTAAACTTGATGGATGCTGCGTCGTTGGGCGCTGGTGCTCGAGGAACCTTGGGAAGGTTTCGGACGGCGGAGTATGATGGTGGAGGTGCTTGTGAGGAGCCCGAGGCATAGGTACCGTCGGGGCCAACGGATGAAGCCCTAGATGAGGATCCGGACCGCGATGATGTTTGAAGTTCGTTCAGGCGCTTCGTCCGCAATAGTTGCTCGAATTGAACTCTGAGGTCATGAGCCCATTCCTCCCCAAACTGGCCCGAGCCCGGAGGGGCACTTCCCCGGTCGGCAGCCATGATGTAGTCTCGGCGACGGAGGTGTGTCGCAGCCGTTGTGCAAAGATGCGTTTGACAGTGCAATAGCTGTAGTTGGTTCTAAGCAGCGCCCAATGTGCGAATGACGGTTATAACGAGTGCGCAGCAATCAAGGGGGTAGTGTTGACTACTATCCACTTTCAGGCTCCCAGCAACGTCAGCAGCCCGCAATCGTTTGTTGAAGCGTCGTCCAAATATCGCCACGCTTTCGTGGACCAGTCGTACACACGGCACGAGTCTCTGTCTCGTTGCCCGTTCCTCGTCTCGGGCGTACGTCGTAGCAAACGTTGTCGTCGTGAAGAGGTAGAGAATTCGATGATTGCCGGTGGTGTTGGTCTTTCCTTCCCGGCGCCTAATTGCGGATTGCGAATTGTCGCTACGTATTAATGTCGTCCTCCTTTCTTCACCCACTATAGTCGACCTTTAGACCTCGCTGTTTGACAACCAGGCGTCTCCTTGTCGGAAAAGGAGCGGATGCGGCGTCGTGGTTTGAGCAGTTCGAGGAACAGGCCTCGCAGGCTCTGGGAGTGACGAGAAGATGTGTAGGGTAGGTACGGATTGGTTTGAAGATGGCGGAGGGCCAGGCAGACAAAAGACAGGGTTGCGGGAGCCAGAGGGTGGCCCGGAGGAGACAAGGGGGGATAAAGCTGAGGTGCAGATGGGGGGTGGGGAGGGAGACAGTGTGTGTGTGTGGGGTGTGTGTGTGTGTGTGTGTGTGTGTGTGTGTGTGTATAATGGATGGCTGGCATACGTATGGCCCTCCTAATCGCACACTCCGAGTGTTGCGTGGCAGTACATAAACGATTTCGTTTCCCCTTTCGGGCCGCCTGGTCTGGTTCTGTTCAGATCAGAGGATTGTCTTGTCTACACTACTACGAAGACTGCAGTACGTATGCTCAAGAGTCAAATGTCTTCTGCCGAGGGGGTGTCGATGCATTTGGCATCTGCGCTAGGGAACAAACAGCAAGTGAGGGAGGAGGGGGACGCACGGAGAAGAGGCGTCTTGGGTGCCAGACTGGACTGGACGCGCGTTCTCACCCACGCCCGGGCCAATCAACGGCCGTTGCCAGATCCCTCCGCCCCCAAAGACGTCTTGCACACGCATCGGCCTCCGCCTCAAGCATCACCCAAGAGAACACCAAGACGCTGCCAAATATCAGGGTCCATCCATTCGGAACGGAGTCATTTTTCGTTACGAGTTCCCCGTTCCTATATATCTACACTTTCCCTCTCGAAATCCTCCGGAAAACTGAACAACAGATGATCGCCTCGCTTGTCGCTGCGTTGCAGTCAGACACTGAAGATGATCCACAGTCTAGGATGACGAGGCGTGGCTTATTAGCCTCTACCCACTTCCCGATTGTGGCTGGGAGATCTAGCCCAGCCAATCACGGTCCTTCCAACTCTTTCTTCCTTCTCATCAAGCAGCTGTAGATTCCAGAATGGTCATCTCGAATCCGAATGCCATTGTCCATTGTGTGTGCAGGTGTCCAACATTACACAACCGAATCGGTCCCGTACTATTAATACCGCCAAGCACTCTGTGATATCCTCACTGACCATTTACTGTTGGGCGGTTGAAGCAACAGGCAAAAAGGCGTCAACACTTTTAGCAACCGTATGGCCTTGCTGCCTCCACTACCTAACAAGAGCCGCTCCCCGGCACACTGTGCCAACCAGGATCATGAGTGTACAATGTGATATCCAACATTTGATCTTTTCCACCTCCTCGACGCTATAGTTCATCTGTTCTCGACTCGCGACTGCTGACACGGCGATTCAACATGAGCTGACGCCTTGTTGCCACTCACCAAAACTTCCTTCCCCAAACGGGATGAAAAAAGCCATCGAATGACCTCCTCGAGGTTACTCAGGCATGGACCAGCACTGACGACTTCCAGTGCCCCCGAACCAGTCCGGTCATCAATCAGTCAGGAGACGGCGAGAAACGAGAGACATTAGCAGCCTGGATCAACCGTTCTTGTGCTCCACAGGTCGCAATGAGGCCTACACGAATACGTTGATCTCCAACATAACTTGGGGCAGCAGAGCATGAGAGGATCATACTGGTCAGCGCTCACTTGGAACCAAGTCGTCAACACAGTGTAAGAAAGAAGGCCCAGCCAGCCGGGAACACTGTGGCTAGAGAGGGGTGTGTCTGCAGTGGCGTTCAGGGCAGCGATTACGCGGCGCCTTGACCCTCTTCATCTGACTTTTGCAGATGGCCGCCACGCCGTTTACTCCCCAGACAGCCAGACAACATGATGAATCAACCATCTCGTCAGCCTTCTGGTCTGCCAGCCTGCCAGCCTTCTACGCCTTCTAGACCACTGCACGTCGCTCATTCGTTGCCGAGGTCGTCTAGGGCCACAACAACTTGTTTGTGTCAGCCATCTCCTGTTATCTTTCTCTTGTTTCGGATGTCTTGATAACCCCCTCTGCTCTCGAAAATCCGGGCAGACGATGGGTGGGCGTTGCAGAATCCAGATTGATTAGTCTCGGTCTTGGCACTTTGTCACTTTATAAGAAGCCGTTCGATGGCCCACGCACCCGGCAGACTCGACCGCTCCCCTTTAGGAGCACGCTTGTAACCGTGTGTCTTACGTGGACGACCTCTTGCAACCTGACACATGATTTGGGGCAGGGACCATATCCCAAACCTCCCCGAATAGCACAGGAAGGTGTCAGGATGATTATATTGTTCGTGTGGGACACGGGAGCGGTAGTCTCCTGGCTTTGGGGTTGATATGACTGGCATGCAGATTGCCCGGTGTCATCTCATAATGGTGAGCGTAGAGCTGTCGGTCCAGTTTCGGTATGAACGGCTCGTCCGTCTTCTTTAACATCCCGCGCTCCCGTTCGGGCCGCTATACCACGTCTCCCCGTCTCGATCTCGGTCATATCAAGGTACATACGTGGAAGGTTAATCATTCATGTCGAGCTCGGTCATCCAGATGCTCCTTTCGGCCACCACTTGCTGTCGAGGGCTTCAGAAGGACCCGAACCCCAAAGCAGCACCAACATGATCAAAGACACCGCCCGAAGCTCTACCTGGCTTCTCAGTAACACACCAAGATCAAGATTTGAGAACTCAACACCGCTCCTTGTACGCAACTCTCCACCAACAACCAAACTCGCTCCTAACCTCTTCTTGGCTCCAACATTCCCACCCAGGCCGCAACCCCAAACTGGATCAAGAAGCCATCAAGCAAACCCACAGTCAGTGAACAAGCAATGGCCAGGACAGGACGCGCGTCTCTCTGAAATTTCTTCCCAACCCACCCGACCGAGCCAGCCAACCAACCAACCAACTCGTGTGGCTCAAGAGCCTCCTCCCCCCTCGTCGTGGCACTAAGACCGGAAAAGGAACATCTTACATACCCGGCCCTGCTGCTTGCTTGTTCGGATGTGAGCCTCCCCGCTCCGGCCTGACCCGGTCAGGGAGTATGGATAGGTTTATGAAAGATTGTCTATTCACCTGCTTGAGGGATACTCTCAGGATGGAGATCAAACCTACGGACCCTGGAGACGGCGAATTCAGGTCAAGTAGCTTGTTCACCCGGCCGAGATGATGTCTACTGTACTGAATAAAAATGTCTCGGACAAGCCGGCAAATACCTACGCAACGTAGACATACAAACCAGTGACACCACCTCGACCGTTGTCGTAATACGTGGAAGATGATTGAATGATGATGCCCCATTATCAGCAGACAACCAACCTGCAGTACACGGTGATACTACTGCTTTTATCCTTTGACACCACCGCTCCCTCCCTACCTTGCTCTGGTTGTTCTAGACCTACCTAGTCCACTTGATGAAGCGGGTATACTTTTCCCTAGGTTGCTCAAGTTCGAACCGAGAGATGCTGTGATACATACCTACCTCTCTCCATCTACGACTAGTAGGAAAGAAAAAAAGGCCGAGGGGGATGCTGATCGTCCGGCTCCCCGACGGCTACAAGGTACCTAGGCAGTGTGGGGGTGGGAAATGTGAGGTTTCGGAGGTATTAGAGTAGTTCAGAGGATGGAAGTGGTGGAGGAGGGAGATACCACTAATGTCTGTCCTCCCCCCGCCGGTCCCCCCCAAGGGATAAGGTAGATAGGTAGTTGATTTGTGTGCTTGCTTGAGGTCAGACAGACAAATCAACAGAACTTGAAGATGTGACTGACTGGCAGTATCATCCAGATTAAATGAAATACCTGCATCAAAGCATACCAACACGCCATCTTCTACATCACGCACATCAAACAGATACCATTTAACCAGCTCGATTATTCCATTACCTAAAACTCCCATCTTTTTAGAAACTCGGAAAGCCATTTATTTACAGAAACCATCTACATCTCTTGTGCAATCCCACACACTGTCCTCTGACCGTAAAGGTAACCTATCGCAATGCCTTCACCAGATCTGGACAATCCACCCGGCTCATGTCCAAGACTACCCCCTCAACGTCGTCGTAAGCCTCCTCACATTCACCTCTCCCACTCCCCCTCCCCAAAATACCTCTCCTTACCCCCATCCGCCTCCACCGGCCTCTCCACAACAGCAATCTCACTCTCCTCCTCCCCAAGCCCGACAACCCCCAATATCGGCCTAAACTGATACGTAAACCACCACCTCGCCTTCTTGTCCTTTTCCGCAACCGCCACAGTCCCATTAGCCCCCTCCTCCTCCTCATGTTCCTCCTCCCCCTGTCTCAACTTCATCAGCTCACTCCCTTCCTCCTCATCATCCTCAAACTCACTCCCCCCAGCTGTACTCGCCCAGTCATCCTCCCCATCCAGCTCCATCTCCTCCCACCTCGTCTCCCCATCCTCCCCCTGCACCATCTTCTTCACCACCTGCGGCCCAATCACCTCCCTCCCTTCCATCTTCCCCCCCGCACCGCTCCCGTCAACCCTCTTCCTCTTCTTGGACCTGTCCTTCTTCCCCTTGACAACAGTCGCACCCTCGGCAAACTCCAAATCTCTAGACAAGTCCAGCATGAACAAGCTGCTCACACCCCAAAGCCAGATCCTCTCCCCTTGCCAGACAACGCCCTTCATGACGTCCCTCGTAATCCTGAACCGCTCGGGGAGCTTGGGGTACGTGTTCCTCCTCGACCACTCGGACAGCACCCCGTGGAGGGCGCTGAACACAAGGACCTGCTTCTGGATGGTTACCACCAAGAGGGAGTAATCATCCCTCGGAGAAAACGACAACACCACAGGGACAGAGGAGAGCTTGGGAAGGAGACGGGCGTTGGGGCTGCGGGTCCAGCGCTCCGCGTTGGGGTCCGCCGAGGACTCAGAAGAGGACTCGTCTGACGAAGAGTCATCGGATGAGGCCTCGTCATCAGAGTGGTGGGCCGTCGTCGTGCCGTTGGTCAAAGGGGCGTCCCCGGGGACGCGTAATACCCAGGTGTCCATGTACCCGGCCAAGTCGGCAGCGGCGAGCATTTTGCTGTTGGGGGAAAAGGTGAGTTGGGTGATGTTCCTGTTGTAGTTGCCGAGCCCACCAAGAAGGAGGTTCTTGGAGATCTGACGTCTAAGACGGGCGAGTTTTGAAGGAGACGAGATGGTGTAGCTGCCGTCTTCGGTAGGTTGAACCTTGGCGATCATGACCTTGCTTCCATCCTCAACCCACGAGATCCATTGCTTGTTGGGCGCAATCTGGACCTTGGACGCGCCTTGGCCAGAAGTATCAAGATCGATCTTCTTGATCTCAAGTGGCTGGCCAGTGGCGTAATTGAGCTGGAAGACTTTGATGTCTGTAGAGGTGGCGGCAGCGAGGAGCTTACCATCTTCGCTGATGGTGGCGGATGAAATATGAGATTCGCCCCTGACCAAGATCTTTGCGAGAAGCTTGCGGTTCTTGCGCAGGCTCTGCGAGGTGAAGTTTTGTGTGGCGGACGCGTCGTGGAGGATTTGCTGGGCTGGGCTGGGCAGGTGCCAGAGTCGGACTTCGTTCCCCCACCAGCTGAGCATGAAGCGCGCCTTAGGAGCACTCTCCACGGCAGATGCTTGTGGAAGATTAGGCAATGTTCTATGGTTCTCGTTTCCGGCCATGCGCAAGGGCATCACCACGGGGTTGCCGTCGGGACCTGTTATCATGATCTTGTCAGTTTGCAATTCGGGGCAACGGTTATCCGATCAAAACATACCGCCAGATACCAGCACGCTCATGCCCTTGCCCTCGAAAGAAGCCATCGCCTTGACATCATGCGTGTGATATCTCCTGTGATACTTTTTGCTCCACCGGCGGTTTTGCCCAGGAACCTGGATGAACACCGAGGTCTTTCTGTCCATGCCGCCAGAGAAGATCTTGGATCCATCAGAGGCAACAGCCAAGCTCAGGACATCCTGGCTGTGACTCTGGATTCTTTGCGCCTGAGTATAGGTCTTGCCATCGTAGATGCGCACCTGGCCGGTCGAGTCGCCTGAGACGATGTCGCCATTGGGAAGGCACTTCACAGCCCAGACAATGATACTCTTAGGACCTCCCGAAAGATCTGCGCCCAGGGACATCTGTCTCACCAGCTCCCCGTTCCGGATATCATATGCGCATATTGTGCTGTTGGAGCAGCCGACGACGACGACGTTTCGGTTTTGGAAGGTGATGCTGACAAACTTGACCTTCTTGGAAGGTGTTCTGATCAAGCTCTTCTCGAACTTGAGATCGCCATCCTCGATCGAGTAAAGAACCAGGTTGCCATCAGCGGTGCCTGCGACAAGCTTCCGGCTGGTGTTGACAGTCGCCTTGTTGGGGAGTGGCTGGACACCCAGACACCAGATGTCGCCGTGCTGTCCGCTCGCGTGAACCTTGGCTCTGGCCTTTTCCAGATCCCATTCGGTGATCTCGTTGCTGTACCCAATGCTGAACAATCTCGATTTGCCGTAGATGATCTTGCCATCAGTCATCTCCTCATCAGGATCCGTAACCCAGACTAAGCCATCGACGCTGCGGTCTTCACCCCCAGGAATCACGAGTTCTTGATGCCACACGCCATTAGCGGGGTTCCAGATCTCAATGTCGCCATTTGCCCTTCCTATGGCCAGCCGGACCTGGACATGTTTCTGCAGATATTTCTTGCCGGCGCTGGTCGAGGGAAGTGAGGAATGTGTAAAGGCGACGGAATTGATGGCTTGGGGAGGATATTGCACAAAACGGCACCGGTGGATATCCATTTTTCCGACTTGGTCGTCGGCCTCGGGCGTCGGCGAGGGGAAAGGTAAGAAAAAAAGGGGTATATCTCGGCGCGCGCAGCTGGTTGAGTTGGTTGACAATTCTGCTTTTCTTTGGGTTACTGCTATTTGGCGGGGTGCTTTCCTCTGTCGCGACCAGTGAAGCTGCCTGTGAACTTTTTTTTTTCTGCCGCTTCAATCCGTTAGCCAAGCTCCTAGTCGGTGAAGTCGGTCAGTCAATTAAGCTGTGGTTCGTGCACTCCAAGTGGGCCTTTCAACACCACCGACCATGCTACAGAAAACATGGATCACAAAGGTGACACTCGTGCCAGTAAATTGTTCGGAAAACATGCCGTGCCCACCAACCCCACGCTGCAATCGCTCCCGTTTGGAGGGGTTGTGTCATCGTCCACACACCGAGGCATTCTGTCGAGAGGTTGGTGAGAAACGGAGGTTGAGAGGCAGCCAAACAACCTAGAGACTGCTAGTTCCCTTACTTTTCTCTTCTGTCCTTCTTGAAACCATTGTCAATTTCATCAAGCCACCCAACGCCTCCTAGAGCCAACACGTTTCAAAAACCAAGAGGCACCGCATATTTCAGTCTCTCTTGAACGGTCACCTGCCTGTGGACCTACCTACCTTCTTACCTAGGAAGCTTATTTTTGAAGCACACAATTTTCCACCAGAACCCAACCTATCTCAGTCTTTCCTGTAGCAACAAAAGTCATCATACACTATGATTAACTTCAACAGCGGTTCACCCTACCCAGAGGGTGTCATCTCTTTTCTGGATACAGATTTGTACAAGCTGACGATGCAATGCGCCGTCCTCAAGCATTACAAAGATGTACCAGTCACCTATGCTTTCACCAACCGGACCCCCGAGAAGAAGCTCTCACGGAAGGCTTTCAACTGGCTCGAGGAGCAGATCAGGAAGCTTGGCAATATTTCCTTGTCAGCTGAGGAGCTCCAGTACCTCAAGCAGCACTGCCCATATTTCACCCCTGAATATCTTGAGTTTCTCTCCGAATTCCGCCTCCGGCCGAGGGAGCAAGTAACAACCACCTTCTCGCCAGGTAGCGAGGACACTGGTTCCGAGGGCGACATTGGAGAGTTGGACATCAAGATCAGCGGTACCTGGCTGGAAACGATTCTGTACGAAATCCCTCTGTTGGCATTGACCTCTGAAGCCTATTTCAAGTTTATGGATACCGATTGGACGTATGATGGGCAAGAGGAGCAGGCTTTTGCGAAGGGTATGCGCCTGCTCGAGGCCGGTTGTGTGTTTTCAGAATTCGGCACCCGTCGACGGAGAGACTACCACACCCAGGCTTTGGTTTTCAGAGGCCTGACCAAGGCCAGCAAGGAAGCGGGAAAGAAGGGATGGTCTGGAAAGCTGTCAGGGACCAGCAACGTTCACCTTGCCATGCGCTTTGGCATCCCCCCGGTGGGCACCGTCGCTCACGAATGGTTCATGGGTACTGCTGCTATCGTCGGTGATTACACACTTTCTACCGAGGAGGCTCTCTACCGCTGGGTTGAATGCTTCGGTGAGGGTGTTCTCGGCATTGCTTTGACCGACACCTTTGGTACCCCCGAGTTCCTCAAGGCTTTCAGCAAACCCGTCAGACATCTGGGAGAGCCGGCTCCCCAGCACACGGACCGCAAGCCCAGTGTTGCTGATTCCTTCATCTCGGCGGTGACCTCGGCCACCAAGCCGGCCAAGACCGAAATGACATACGCCGATGTTTTCACTGGTGTCCGACAGGACTCAGGAGACCCCAAGACTTTCGTCAAGGTTATGCGCAAGTTTTATGATGAGCAGGGAATTCATGACAAGAAGGTCATTGTCTTTTCCGATTCTCTCAACATTGACCGGTGCTTGGAGTACAAGCAAGTATCAGAGGAAGCGGGTTTCCAGCCCACATTTGGTGTTGGGACATTCCTGACCAACGATTTCGTTCACACAACGACCGGAAAGAAGTCGACGCCTCTCAACATTGTCATCAAGCTGAGCTCAGCGGCAGGTAGGCCCGCCATCAAGATCAGGTCAGTATCAGTCTTGGAGGCCCAATGAAATATGGCTAACAGGGACATTTAGTGACAACGTTGGCAAAAATACTGGCGACAAGGAGACCGTCCAGCAGGTGAAGCGCCAACTTGGCTATGTCGAAAAAGAATGGCAAGAGGGCGATGAGTCGGCGAGATGGGGCCGCGAGGACGACAGCACCAAGCAGTGATTTTTCTGCTTTCCAATTCTGCTGGGGGCGGTCGTGCGTGGGCATGCATTTTCCAGGGTTAATGGTCGGTATCGATATGGGAGGTTATCTGCTTTTTTATTAGTATGGTTAGTAGGCTTATACCTGGGATAGAGCGGAAGAGCTACCGAAGAACTCTACAGACATTTCCATTGCAAGTTCATCCATTCTCGTCTCCGCGGAAACCTTCTTCGCAGCAAGCTTTGTCGCCGTTGTCGAACAACTAGTACCCCACGTTTGGCAGCCGTTATCTATGACGTGCAGTAGTTTGTCCGGAACGGCGCAAATGAGTGCTGGAGACAGTGTCCCAGATGTGAGAGGAACACTGCTGACTTATAAATTCGATACAGTCTTGCAATAGCAGTGGTGATTGGAAGGTCCAGTCTGATAAAGGTTTATGCAATGGTACCCTGCCCCAGCTGTGCCATTGCCACAACGGGATGTGGGGAAGCAGACAACTTCATGGTTCATATTCCTTCTAGGTGAAGTACGGATAATTTTATGACATTAACATACTAGGTACGGAAGCCAGTTAATACCAATGGCTCTGGTCCAGCTTTACTTCCTGCTCTTCGGGTCTTCACAGCCAATATCATAGGTACACATTCAACAACCAATTGATCCTCGCGTTGTGGATTGAAGATGCATCTCTGGATGATTGGTTACACAAACTGCAGGGACGCATCATCCCACCTCACTGATACACAGATGCCGCACTCGAACCGTTACAACATCAATCGGGTCATTATCATACATTCCTTCAGACATAATTACTCGGCTGTTTTATGTGATTGCACCTGTCATACAGCCAATGAATGGCTTTACCATGAAAGCAACATCTCCCACTCAATCCCATCTCAGAACACACTCGGGCGGACCGACCCTCAACATTGACAACTCTCAGCCTCAAGTTACATATTACCCCACGCCCATGAGGCTTTCCCCAGGGACAATGAGCAATCCGCCGATAAATGACGAGAACCAAAGAGCCACATCCGATAACGCAATCACCCAATAGGCTCATCCCCGGCCTATCTCCGAACCCATGCCGTTGGCTGCAAGCTACATGCAGCACAGCTTGCCTGAGGCGCTTTCGAACCACCACTCACATCTAAGAGGGAGAGCCCTATGTCACCATCACTGTTACGGCATTTTAGATCCTTCGACATTTCTTATCAACGCCCATTTTTGGGCACTTGTTATCTATCTGCCTGCCATATGGCTTTTGGTTCAACCAATGGATTGAGGGTAGAGAGTTACGGTGCTTGTGATTTGGCCACTATCTCTCTACCATGGAGCGAGAGAGGTTTTCGTTTGTGATTTTGTGATTTCATCACTTTTTGGCATTGTTGGCTGCGGGTGTTTGCAAAGTATTGATAAGTATTCAAAAGTTTCCCGTTTGGTGGTTTACTTTATGGTACATAGTTGAAGACGATATCTCAGTTTTACACCATGGCCGACCCAAACAGTGAACCACTACCCAAGAAGAACGGATTAGATGGCGGATCAGAGGACGAGACGGTGGCTGCGGTTGAGAATGGAGTTGTTGTCAATCATTCCGGGTACAGAGATCAGTTGAAGAGGCAGTACAGCCTTTTGGGGTTGGCAGGGATCGCAGTAACGGTTGACAATGCCTGGGTAGCGTTGGGGTCATCCATCTCGGTCTCTATACGTATGTCCTCATCATCACCAACTCAAATGCAATTAACTAACATTGTCTCAGTAAATGGCGGCCCACCAGGCCTCATTTTCGGGCTGATCGTAGCCCTCTTCTACTACACTTTCATCGGCCTAGGACTAGCAGAGGTATTCCCCCTTTTCTTCCGCCATAACCTCCAAGACAGCACTCTAACATCCCCCAGCTCGCCTCCTCCGTCCCAACAGCAGGAGGCGTCTACCACTGGGCCACCATCGCCGGCGGCCCCAAGCACGGTCGCTTCCTCGGCTTCCTCACCGGCTGGATCAACTTTTACGGCTGGATGTTCGACCTCGCCGCCCTGGTCCAGATCACGGCCAACATCACCGTCAGCATGTACGTCATCTACCACCGCGACACCTACTCCTTCGAGCCCTGGCACGTCTACGTCGCCTACCTCCTCGTTCTCTGGATTTGCATTTTGACCGTCATCTTTGGCAACAAGCTCCTGCCGTACACCCAGAACGCGGGCATGTTCTTTGTGATTGTGGGCGGGATCGTCACGATTATCGTCTTGGCCGCCATGCCGAAGCAGCGGGCGAGTAACTATTTCGTCTGGGGGAGTTTTGACGAGAACAACCTGACGGGTTGGCAGGGAGGGGTGGCGTTTTTGCTGGGGGTGCTTAATGGGGCTTTTACGGTGGGAACGCCAGATGCGATTACGCATATGGCTGAGGAGCTGCCGCATCCGAGGAGGGATTTGCCCATTGCTATCGCTTTGCAGATTGGGTTGGGGTTTTTGTGTGCGTTTTCCTGAGACGTTTGCTTTGTGATGGAGGCTGACTGATCAAACAGATGCCTTTTGCTTTGCGATTGCGCTTTGTTACGCCATTACCGACCTTGGGATCCTTCAAGGGGGGATTAACACCTACCCGCTGGTGGATATTTACCTTCAGGCGACTGCTGATGGGGAAGGGAACCAGAACCTGGGGGCAACGTTCGGGTTGCTGTTCATCATCTGGTGTGCCTCGATGCTTTGCTGCATTGGCACGACCTTGACCAATTCTCGGATCTACTGGGCTCTGGCTCGGGATAATGCTGTGCCCTTATCGTCACTGTTCAGCAAGGTCAACGAAAGGCTCAGCTGCCCAGTGCCGGCGACGTTGTTTGTTGGTAAGTTCTCTCTATCACATCCCTTTTTTCCACCGTCCACTAGGTAACACCCCACAGCCATAATAGCGACAGGCATAGGCGCCATCCCCCTCGGCTCGGAAGTGGCCTTCCTGAACCTAGCCGGCTCCTTCATAATCCTCACCACCGTCTCCTACGCCATACCTTTTGCAGCCAACGTCTTGACGGGTCGGAAACACTTCCCCAAGGGCCCCTTCCACCTCGGCAATTCCGGCTTCGTCATCAACATCCTAGCCGTGCTGTTCATCACTCTGTTCGACACCTTCTACTGCTTCCCCTACGCCCTCCCCACCAACGCCGAGATTATGAACTACAACTCTGTTATCCTTGCTGGGGTGGTGGTTATCACAATGGCTTGGTGGGTCGTCCACGCGAGGAGGAGTTATCCGGGGCCGAAGGTGATGGGCCTGTACGTGGTTCATGATGATCAAGTGCTGCACGGGGCGGCACCTGGTGGTGGGCAGGAAGCAGAGGGTTTTGGGGAGAAGAAGGGGAAGGAGTAGGAGGTGTACCTGTGAAAGAGTCGAGGTTATGCAGGCCACCTTGTATAGCAGCTGAGAACAAGTGCATGGTTTGTGTTGAGATACAATTTTGACGAAGCAGAAAGATGTCTATCCATATCAAAGTTTGGATGCCGCGTTCTGCCTATGAGTGAAGTCAGATGCCACTTTTGTATTCCTTGTTCTAAAACATTGCGGAAGTTGATCACGCTCTTTATCTCGAAGTGGGAGAGTGACTATGAATGTCTGGCGATTACAAGCTGCTTCCATTCTCGATAACAACAAAGTTGTTTACTTGTCAAGTTCCATAGTCAATGGATTGGAAAACTAGTGAGTCCAGGAAGGGCCATTACGTCAGTAGAAAACAGCAGGTGGCTGGGGAAAGAGCACCTTAAGTGCCTGCCCTGAGTTACACCCCGGTTACCAAACTGAGGAAGGAGCAAGCGATGGAGAACGGAACAGCATAGAAAGAAGTAAATCAACGAGGAAAGAACGCACAAACAATTTATACCTACCTAATCATATGATAACCTCCTCCCGATCACAGCTAATATCTACATTTCTCGAGATCGCCGCTAATTGGACAAACGTTGTTACTTCTAGTTTTCAGACCAGGGATAGCCACAAGCCCAAGGCAAACTCAACGTCTTCCCAAAGCTATGGTATTATGGTACCCCAGTTTCGACATTTGAGTCATCTATAGCATGTGATCAGTATGATCTTCCCACTCCAAAAAACAAATCCAATCGAAAGTCTCAAATCACAACATGTATCGGCCCGTCAAGGTCGATCCATAAAGAGCGAGCGTCTCGACTCCCAATTGAACATGAAGCCAAACATCGCGTCAAGTTAATCAGACTGTGAAGGGCTGGGCTCAATCTTTCCCCAAATGACGACCGATCTGGCAGCTCAACCGCCGCAAAACCTGCAGAGAAAAACCGGCCGGAGGCCTGTGAGCCTCACATCAAAACTCTCACCGGCTGGTTACCCCCGAGGTGCTTACTGGTGCGACACCACCTGTCATTCATTTTTCAACTTCCGGTTTCCCCGGTAGGTATCACAAGAAAAAGAGGGTCAGAGTGAGACAAACAAAGGGCCGTCCAAGTCAGCAAAGGCCGCAACTACACCGCATATTATGAGTAAGGTATGTGACCATCCGTCCAAGTCACTCGCTCACTCCTCGTCCTCTTTATTTCTTTCTGGTCAAAACAAAGAGCTAGAGCAACAGGCCCTCCAGTGCCTCACCGAGGCGAGACTGGTCTTAGCTTGCTCCTTTGCCGGCCGAGTCACGTCCACACAAGATGTGGTCACATACATCCCGTACAGTATGGTGAATACATTGACCTCGTAGCTACCCGTCATAACATTTCGAAACCTTACAAGGCTCTGTGGCACGTCGGCAACCGCACAACCTTCGTCATGCCCGCCCCTCGTACTTTCTAGTAACGAGTGTCACCCCTCACAGTGTACAGCGCAAGTCCAGGCAGCCTCCCATCCCATCCGAGTGGCCTTCGATATTCCGAGAAGGGCAAAGAAAGTACTGCAAAGTACTTTGCATACCGGTATGTCAGTAACACTGTGTACCTACCTTGGGTTCGAGCTTCCCCCCTAAACTGAAATAGAGCACAGTGTTAGTCCCAGCCTGGACCATCCTACCCTACCCTACCCACAAGGAGCCTCCCCCAAAGCAGAATCGCTGAATCTACTGGCTCAACTGCTGATGCAGACTCCACCACACCATCCATCGCCAGAAGATAGCTTCCCACCCTCCCACACCACCCTCCTGTGTTACAGCATGGAGAGGGGGGGAGAGCAGGGGGGGGGGGAGGAGAAGACGCTGTTGTGCCCCAATCTGGCATAACGGCGGGCAATCTAACCACCCAGACTACTGGGACCGGCCCCCAACACCACTTCACCAGGCATGTCCTGCTGGTTACCCGTGCCAGTCTATTATTTCCCTACTCGCTGAATCGCCAAATTAGCAGGTTTAGTCAACCATGCCGCCACTAGTTCCACGGTTCAAGAACCAGCAGGTGGCAATGTGAGTCTGGTGACGGCACCGCGCCGCCATGTCATGCGGGTATGACTAGTAGGTTGATGTTCCAAGATGTCGACCTCGAGATAGAGATATGACCCGGTGGAGCGGTCAACCCCCGGCAAGGTGTGATGACTTGGGAGACCGGCATAAACTGGGTGTGGAAGAGACCCCGAAGGCAGGCGACGCCTCGGCCCGGGGTTGCCTCTGTGGACGCATTCTCTGGCATCTGGGTTAGTTGTTCAACTTTTATGGAGGGTGACTGCCACACCTCACCTACCGTGTTTGCTATTCTTGGTGCAGTAGTCTTGTCATCACGTCGCGCAGAATTGGTGGACAAGCATCTCTCATACTTTCATACTTGTCGTCTGATGGATAGGAGCCGCGAAATGTGGAGCCGAGCCAGTGGAAACACCTTTGAAAGGAGCTTCCAGGCCAAGCCCAGGGGTATGTCCACCCAAGCTGATTCGTCATTTTCTCTATACCGAAAAGTTTCGGGGCGATGGTGCAACACGCTCGGCAGGTTTGGTTACGAGACGACGCTGTTGAATTGAGAACAAGGTCTACACCCCCCGAAGGGCCTCGCTTCACCCTGCAGCTGCAAGTAATAGAAAAGGCGGTCAGCATAGCAAAACACATGCCGAACTTGCACATATACAAGATGCAGGACTCCCCCACTCTTTCGTGCTCTTCTGACCATCCTGGGTCGCCAGCGCCGCCTCTAGTGTAGGCTCGGCCGGTGAGAAGTGAGGGGCTCATCAGACCAAGCAGGTTTATTACGACGCAATGAATCTCCTGCCCTGACGCCGCTTAGTTAACCAATGCTAATTGGCTAACTACCGAGAGGTGAGGGCATACCAGGTTACAGGTAGCCCCAGTGGACAAACCTCAGAGCGCACAGCTTTCGGAGACAATTTCGACGGAATCCGCGGGTCGTCGGTGAAGCGTGCCAGTCCGTGATTCAGGGTTCACGGGTCTACGACATCCACCGAGTGGGAAGCAAATTGACTGGGCTGGGTGCTTGAGACAGAGAGAGAGGTCAGGGAGCCATTCCCATGCCACTCATGTCTCGCTGTTGGAGGAGAGGGAAGAAAAAGTGGGACGACCCGACAGGTCGGTAACCAATCAAAAGAAGAGGTTGGTTGCGCAGGCAGGTAGGGTCAAGGGCGGCGCTGGCCGCTTGGCAGGAGCTCAGCAGGTGGAGTAGGGAAAAAACAATCGGTGCCCCCAACCGCTGGAAACGCCAACTTCGGAGCGAACAACGTTGGACAAAAGCGGCCCTGGACAGCTGACCGGGCCTTGATTCCCTTTGAGGACCTTCAACTCCCACCGTCTGGGCTTCGGTGAGACTGGGGGGAACCCTCTTCAGGGCATCGGATGAGAGAAGGCCAAGGGAAAAAGGCAGCTGAAGCAAGGGATGGAGCGGAGATGTCGAGGACGACTTGAAACAGGCGGGCATGTAATGAGAAACATGCAGGTGTGTACCTGCTTTTGCAGCCTCGCAGGCTTGCTTCCGAAATGGCGCGAAGAAGAAGCGGCATCGGAAATTTGGCCGCGATGATCTGAGTGGGTGAGGAGCTGGAACGCATCATGATGGCATGGTTCCAGCCCACGTTGCATGCAACTCTGTTTTGGAAACCTGATTAAACTGCGCACCTGGCCAGCCAGCAGCTTCCCAACTTCGTTACGCGCTTTCTCTCAGAAGTGCAGAAGTGAGTGCGTTTATCCGAGATAAGGAAACCGCAACACGTCAATCTGTCATCTTGGAAACAGCGCCATCCGCAAGCGGCGGCCCGGTGAACTGATCATGGTAGTGGGCGACCAAGTTGTGGTTTCGGATCTGGGAACTTTTGAGCCGTCTTTGTTACAACTCGTTGAAAGTTCTCGGATGGCCTGACCCGACTGGCTGGAGCCGACGTTCTTTGTTCATCTTGATGGCGATAGTTTTGTGGGATATGGATACAAGAAACTTGGAGCCTTGCTTTGTTGGTTGCCAGCCGCTCCACCTCGGGTCTGCTGGTGAAGTGTCATGCACATGCTTGGCGATTTCACTCGGTTGGTCGAGTCGCTGAAACAAAATGAAGAAAGAAGCGGAGGTGCCGCCGGCACGTCAGCGGGCATTGGTGAAAACAAGGAGGGTGTCTACGCACATTGGAACTTGGAGTGCCGGATACGGGAGCGGGAGCGATGGAGACGCCCGCAAGAGGGGCTACTTCCAAACCCGAAGCGCTGGAACGATGCAGCAGAAAACGTGAACGATGGAGAGAGGTGGCAACTTTGACAGTGCGCATCTCGTAGGTATTCTCCAAGAATCATCACAACAGGACCTCAGGTACCTTGACGGGAAGCAAACATAGGTAGAAATAATACTCCGTACCTAGGTAGGCAGGGTAGGCAGGGTATTAATATGGCCTCGGGACCCTCTACCTGGGAGCTTGCAACCCCACACCCTTACTTTTACCACCTAACCCACCCGACCCCCGACACACCCCTCCGGGCAGCTCCTGCAACCGAGCTAGGTGTTCCCGCGATACCCTGATCCCCCGGAAAAAGCAGACGAGTAGAATTTGGAAGGAAACAACAAAGCAGACATATTGACAAGATCATCAAGGCCGAGTTCCATTCTATGTACCCGACGGTTCTGTCATTGCTTTTTTTGGGTCCCCCGGCGCAGGCAGTGCATCCTGTCCGTCAGCCCCCGGCTCCCGCACCACCCACTGCGACGTAGCGCCTTCTGGTGGCTTTGCTTAGGTTAATAAGGCACGCGCCCCCTGCCACCGGTCCAAGAGCTTCTTCCTTCCATTCTATTTGCTCCACCCACCCTCTTGAACAGTCGGGTGTCATCCGCAACAACTGCAATCTCAAATCGTCGAGCAGTGCCACGGCTCTTGCAACCGCGCGCTGGTCTCAGCTAATTTACCGCTCTTTATCATCTTATATCGCATTCCTTCCAGCTTAAAAACCACACACACATCGCTCACCGTACCACTTGCTACCGGCACCACGGCGAATGTTGGCTTCTAAAAGATCATTTGCTACTGGTGAGTTGTCCCATCTTCTTAGCCGCCAGTGACTGCATAGGAATTGTGGCGGGCCCGTGTCTGAGAAGCTTCCACGAGATATGCCCTCCTCCCTCACTCGTGCTCGTGTCCACGATAAAAGTTCAGCTAATCCAGCCAGTGGCCTGTCCGATTCCGTATGGATCACTGTGCTCGGCGGTTTTAAATCTCTTGTGTCTGGTCTTCTAACCTCATTCTTCCAGCTCTGGCACACTTCCAACATTTCAAATAGCAACCATATACTCATATTCACGACCTACCGCCCGTTTTCTCTTTGATCATTCGGAAGCTGTTGGATTGGGCTGATTCACAGCGGGATGGCGATGGAGTCCCAGCCATCAAGGTCCTTCTATAAGTGAGTTTCCTGTGTGCGTCTGATGACCAAGCCGGCCCGACTAACACCGCCCGCAGCGGCACCGGCTCATCACAACAACATGAGCAAAACACACAAGTGTACCAGGAAAATGGACGATGGTATGGCACCAACAAAAAGGGTGCTTACATGTTCCCCGTTGATGCGGTAAGCTGAGAGGTCCCAAGTTCGCGTCCATCCGTTCACATGATTGACTAACCACTCGACGTGAAGGATGAGCAAGACCGCCTAGACATATTTCACAAGTTTTGCTTGGTTGCTCGCAAGGAATTCCTGCACAAAGCCCCGGTCGCGGTAGAAGAACCATCAATTCTTGATCTCGGCTGTGGCACGGGCATCTGGACCATCGAGATGGCCGAGTAAGTTGCTCACATCTCATGGTCACCTCATTCATGCTTCAATACTAATTTCGTAATGAAGCAAATACCCGCGTGGCAGACACGTTGGCATGGATCTGAACTTGATCCAACCCGAATTGTGAGTTTATGCTGTCTTCCTCTACCCAAGTCATCCACACTAACAGATCGTTAGCATTCCCTCCAATCTCACCTTCTTACAAAGGGATATTGAATCAGAGTGGCCCCAAGAGCTGAAAGCAGGTACTTGGGATCTTATCCATATGCGCACACTCAATGGCAGCATTGCAAGCTGGCCGCGGTTGTACGCCGAAGCCTACAGGTGAGTCTACAACAGCAAGTTGTATCAAGTCTCTGCTAACCGCTTCCAGGCATCTCAAACCATATTATGGGCACATCGAGCAAGTTGAAATCGACTTCACGCCACGTAGTGATGATCCCGGACTTGTCAATGGCTCCTTGATTTCGCAGTGGACAGGAGAGCTCCTGACTGTTATGGACAACTTTGGCCGATCCATGCGTCTCGACAGCAACGTGACCACGCAGCGGCTGGCCGAGGTAGGGTTCGTTGACATCAAAGAGGAGGTCATCCGGATTCCTTTCAACCCATGGCCGACAGACACATATTCTCGGGACATTGGCCGTTGGTTTAACTTGGTTATGAAGCAGGGATTCCAACCTCTGTGTCTGGCGCCCTTTGCGAGAGGACTCAACAAGTCGTTTTCCGAGATTAACGACTTTGTTGAAGAGGTCAAGGCGGAGGTGAGTAAGAAGGAGAAGCGTGTGTTTTGCACAATGTGAGTTTCATTAATGACCCAGACGCGAGTCGACGGCAATATGTCTAACAGCTCCCTAGGCACATCTTCACAGCGAGAAGACCACAGTGAGTCTCGCTCGTTTGCTCGTTTCTACCACCTCCCTCAAACCACTCGGGTACAACAAGAGCACCCCTGTGGGATAACCCACCCGCTTACCTCGGCCTTGCTGCACCTTCGGTCGTACCCACATTCAACCCGACGGGAGCGCCAGGGCCAGAGTAATGCGATAAATGAACCACGTTCTCCCCTCCCAGTTGACCATTCAATGACGTGTGGTATTCTAAAACATTACAGGGGGGACAACCCAGCTTCCTCTTCCCAGACCTCCAGGTCGCGAGCCCGCCAGCACTAAGGCACATGTTGGCCCACCCATCTTACACCCGCCAGCAACCAGCATTTTCACTCGGAAGCAGCTCTCTAACTCGCCGATTCCTTCTGCGCGTCGACCCATGGGGTGTCACATTTACGCACCGCCATCCATATCACGACACGCTACCGTGTATATATATCTATACATGATCAGGCCTTTGGCCGCCAATCCTTTCAGCTCTTTTCCTCGCCGACTTGACGAGCAGCAGTACTTTTGGGAACCTTGTGCGATTTCGAGGTGAAAATGGCCAGCACGTTGCGTTCTTCTCCAACCCTGCCCAGTCGCACGTTACGGGACTCTACTCGCTTATCTACTGAGCTTGACATTGATGGCCCACCATTGGTTCAGATTTGTCGAGGTTCTTCGATCGGCCTCACAAGCGCTTTGTCTTCCCACTGTTCAGCGTTGCTTTCAGCCAAAGGCGTTTAGGGAGTTATAGGGATAGGAAGGCATAATGGAGGGCTCGAGGATGGAACAACAGGAGGGGTGTGGTACGTGGCAGGTCGGCATGTGTGGAACATCCCATGTCTGTTGGTTGGCTACAGAATGGATGTTTGCCATGTATCATCGAAGGTCTGTTCGCTTTTCGTCACCCTTGGGGCAGCAGCGCGATTGGATGTCGCGTATATCCAGGTTACACAACAGACTTGAAGAAAAGCGATTTGTTACTGTAGCGACTATGGCAAGACTTACACCGAATTCGCCAAGCACTGGAGTCCAGGAGCCCTATCCTTTACGTGAAGCATGCCTGTCTATCATGGCCGACGCTCCTTGACAGCACCTATCTAGCCAACTTCCATAACCATGAGATGACCTGTTTTGCCCCAGCCACCCTCGATGTTACTCTGCTAGTTGTTGACAATCTGACAGGCAGATACGAAGGGGACATTGGCGAGATCGACGACGGTGTTTGAGTATGCACGACCCCCTCCTCGACGACCAATCGTCATGGTTGGTGTTTGGAAATGGTGGGTCGGCTCACACGCTCTTTGGTTGTTGGTTGGGCTTGTTGAACCCGACAGGCTGGTTCCAGCGTTCTATTACTGTGTATTGCTGACTTGCCAAGATCGGGTGAGAAGCTGAGGACGATGAGGATGGTGGGGGGGGGAGAGTCAACCAGCCCGGGACAAGGTTGGATGGTATGCGAGTGTGGAATAGGACGGCAATTCATGATAGGACACGGCTTTTGTGATGCAGCGGACGGGGGAGGGGGGAGGAGTGGGTCGATGCCTGTGTACCACACACGCATCTTCGTCCCCACACACACAGCCTGAAGGGACGGAGGATGGGGGGGCGGGGTGGGATATACCCGGGTCAGTTAGGCGGGTGGTGAGAGTGAGATGGTTATCTAGATAGATGGTGGTTAGGTACGAAAGTTATATATCGGGGTTGTCCAAATTCCTGATCTAACGGCCAAACATATAAACAACGCCCTGTCTGAACAAACCTTTCCCCCCCTTTTCTCACTCATTTTGTTTTCTCTTTTGTTTCCCCACGTCTCTCTCCTTTCGCGTCCAAATATAGCCTAGCTTTGTCCTTGGTTGCTCATCCGCATGCTACTCGATCTTTGCATGTTTGACAGTGCGGAGAGGAATACAGTTGACACGGTCTCCAATTTTTGAGACGAGATCAGATAATTTGGACAGCTCATCAGCCAGACCAAACTAGATCAGGCCGGGCAGCCGAGCCTAGTAAGCCCTGGGTTTTTCTTTTCTGGGATTATGTTACCATCTGTGCCAGACAAAGTGTAGTTGTGGAGGAGGAGCCTGGAGGGGGGCAATGTTATTGGGTGTTCCTAAAAGGGTTATAAGTTTCGAGGCGACTGGAGCTAGAGGGGTGGTTGAGATTTTGGAGTTTGGATAACACATTGCTGAGGGTGTCGCGTCGTTCTTGCGGGTTCAATAGTCGTCGAAGCGCGCTTGATTAGAAGGGTTTCCGGGAGAGAGGAATATCGCAAGGTCAGATAAGGGGGAAGGAGAGAGATCGGTACAGCCAAAAGGGGCAAGGCGAGATCTGCGGAGCCAACTGCACTTGGGATATGTGGACGCTGCCGAGGTAGGTACGGATGCTAGATAGTTGATCGTGAGATGGCCTCATATATACTCAGAATCAAGATCTCCGTACGCCTCGCTACCTTGACGTTCATAAGTTCAACATGTGTATCCTGGTTACTTTCGACAAAAACAACCAGACCTCTAATTGCGTGGAGGATATGGGATTTAATAAGCCTTGTGATATTTTAACCAGAGCGGCCGGTGGTGCAAGATATCTCTATCATGCATGACTAGGCTCTCTCTCAAGTAGGTGAGTATTCCCCCAGACACAACGCACCTAGAGAGCCATTAATATCATGTTTTACAGGAAAGTACCTAGCCATAAATCAACCAACTCTCCACGTTGTTGATAAAACCTCTGGGTCCCAGGGCGAGGAGGGCATCAAAGTTCGGCTCTATCATAACAAAACAAGACAGCCACAGTCGAGACCACCAGGAGGATGATGGCTTCAACAAGCGAACCACTGCTAGAATTCGTTGTTTCTGCGTCACGAGGAAGGAGCAACCTGTCCTGGATGGGACGAGCAACAACAACATCACCTGGTCGCTCCTTCCCTAACCCTCCCCATCGCTCCTTCCCTGTCGCTCCTTCCCTCCATGGTGATATAAGTTCAGACTTTGAGAGGGCAATCGCAGACCAGGACGTGCCTGGTGGGGGAGGCGAAGTGGCCCAGCGGTATGGGGAGACGTCCAGATTACCCTGACCCATGAGGAACCGGATAGAGATTAGGCAGCGCTGTGGATGGCTCAACCTGCCGGTTCGAGACCGGAGGCGGGCGCGAACTCTTTTGACCTTTTTTTTATACCAAAAAGCCGAACTCTCGATATTGTTGAAAGCTTGAAATTAATTCGGGTGCAATGATGCCTGCTAAAAAGTCGCGACATGATTAAACCTTTCCATTATCATTGCCCAGAGCCCTGATGCCCCTTCCAACCATTCTGTCTCGTCGCCTGTATCGTCGTCGACTGTCCTTTTTATGATTCCTGCTTGACCTCTGCATCATCAACCAGCCCTATACCCTCACCACCATCCTCACCACCATCCTCACCACCATCCTCACCACCATCCTCACCACCATCCTCACCACCATCCTCACCACCATCCTCACCACCATCCTCACCACCATCCTCACCACCATCCGTTCCATTCCCCACCCCCTTCTCCTCCTCCCTCTCCCTCCTCCTCTTGACAACCCACTCCCCCAACTCCCCAAAAATCTCCTCCTTCTCCCTTGGCTTCAACGTAGCCGCCAACCCACTAGTACTACAAGCAACAAACACCCTCGCCCCATTCCACTCCCCCCCCCCCTCCACCTTTCCCATATCCTCCCCCCGCTCCTGCCACCCGTACCTAAACTCCTCCTTCTTGATCCCCCTCCCATGCCTCACCCTCCACACGCTCTCCCAAATGCTCTTCCCAACAATACACACCACCTCCGGCTTAAACTCCCTGATTTTCTCTTCCAGGACCACAACGCCAGCATCCATCTCCTTCTTTGAAAGCTCTGCCCCATTCCGTGTCGGTCGGGGGACAATGTTGGTGAGCCCGAGGGAGAAGAGGGAGGGGAGAAGCCGATCTTCTTGTGGCGCGCAGAGGCGGGGGGTGATGCCGGATGAGTGGAGGAGGCGCCAGAAGAGATTTGTCGGGTGGGCGTAGGCGTGGCCGGTGGAGGAGGTTAGCAGGCCGGGATTCAGGCCGACGAAGAGGAGGATGAGGTTGGGAGCGATGGCGTCTGGGAGGAGGGGGAGCGGGCCGGGTGGGGTGGGGAGGGGTTTAGGGCGTTTGCGTTTTGAAGGGGAGGATATTGATGATGGTGGTTCCGAGGGGGAGCGTTTGAGGGGGGATGGTATGGAGGGGGAGGGTTGGAGGAGTGGTGTTGATGAGGAGGAGGTTGATGTGAGAAGCCGGGGGCTTTTACGGAGGGGTTGTTGGAGAGGCATGGATTTCTTTTGCTCAGGGGTGAAGATGAATTCTGAGAGTTTGAGACGGCCGGCGAAGGTCGGGGTGGGGAGGTTGTCGGTTGCTTCTTCTTGGGGTGATGATGTTTCGGACATTTCCTATGCTGAGTATGGAGTAAAAGGTGCGCTTCGGAGGCGGGATATCAGTCACTGAGTTTGAGGGAGGAAGGCACAATCGGTCTCTTGGCGTGAAATTTCGGAGATTGATTGAGTTGAGTGAGTTTGGATGAGATTATCAGAGTATCCTGTAGATGGTTTGATGAGCATGGAGGTTAGGTAAAGGAGAGCTCTGAATGGCCACCACCCCGAGGCGGCAACGCCACCTATTCAACCAGGGCCTTGTCTACTCATCTGCCAGGTGATCTACATGCCCTCACAACACACTGCAGACACAAACATGACATGCCGTGCTCTTCTCAGTTTTCGCTGCCGTGGCGCTTATCACAGAGTCGTCTGAAGCCATTCTCGTGTTCAACATCGTGTTGAGTGTTTGACTGCGGATCCGGACCAAAAAAGAAGCCGGGGGAAGCTGTCGCCCAGCAAGGACGAGAACGGGAAGCATGCCGCGAAATAATCAGCCAATCACATATCGCCGTGCCACCACAAGCCCCTGGATTTGGGGCGGTGTGTCGATTGTTCGCGGCGGGGTGCTGTGGCGTCACACTGTCTCGGAGCTGACAGCGGGGCAAGAGCTACCCAACAGCTGAGGAAGAGCGCGGCGGGGTCCTGTCGTTGCTGGCGGGTTGCCAGGAGGTCGAAGCCCCTTTCGGACTTGTTTTCTTGCTTCGCCCTCTTGGAATAAAAGGCACCCCCTTCCCTCAGAGGCTTTCTTTCTTACTTTGGACACTTTTAAACTACTGCAGCCGCTTACCAACTCTATTCTTACTTCTCCACCGTTAACTAAGCTCAACTGCACAGACCTTTGACCACAGCAATGTCGGCCCAAGAACCAACACCGGAGCAGGTCTCGCAGCTCAAGGCAAAGTACGAGTTCGCTGCCCAGGATCAGGTCTTTACCTTTTGGGATTCGCTCTCGAGCACCGAAAAGGCCTCGCTTTTCCAGCAATTGTCCCTTTTCGACCCTACCTACATCAACACCATCTTCGCCAAGACCCTTGCACCCCTAGCAAAGGATGAGAAGCCAGCGTCTCTGGAGCCCCTCCCCGAGGCTGCCCGGGCCAGCATTCTCGACTCAGACCCGGCCGATATCGAAAGATGGTACAGATCCGGTCTCGATCTGATCGCTGCAAACAAGGTGGCCGTGGTTCTCATGGCCGGTGGACAAGGCACACGGTTGGGCAGCTCTGCGCCCAAGGGCTGCTTCGACATTGGCCTGCCCTCCCACAAGTCTCTGTTCCAGATCCAAGCCGAGCGTATTCGCAAGATTGAGGAGCTTGCCCAGAAGAAGTCCGGCAGCAAGGTAACGGTCCCGTGGTACGTCATGACCTCCGGGCCAACCCGGGGTCCTACCGAGCAGTTCTTCAAGGAAAAGGGGTACTTTGGCCTCAGCCCCGAAAACGTCTTCATTTTCGAGCAGGGAGTTCTCCCCTGCATCTCCAACGATGGAAAGATTCTGTTGGAAAGTAAGAGCAAGGTTGCCGTTGCCCCTGATGGGAACGGCGGTATCTACAATGCATTGGTGGAATCCAAGGTGCTGGACGACATGAAGAAGCGCGGCATTGAGCACATTCACGCTTACTGCGTGGATAACTGCCTTGTCAAGGTGGCCGACCCTGTCTTCATTGGCTTTTCGGCGAGTAAGAACGTCGACATTGCCACCAAGGTCGTGCGCAAGCGCAATGCCACTGAAAGCGTTGGGTTGATTGTACAGAAGAATGGCAAGCCGGACGTGGTTGAGTACAGCGAGATTGATCCCCAAATCGCCGCCGAGGAGGACCCAGAGCAACCCGGTGTGCTCAAGTTCCGTGCCGCCAACATTGTCAACCACTACTACTCGTTCCGCTTCCTCGAGAGCATTCCCGAGTGGGCCAAGAGCCTGCCACACCACGTTGCCCGCAAGAAGATTCCCTATGCGGACATCGAGTCAGGCGAGCAAGTCAAGCCCACCAAGCCAAACGGTATCAAGCTGGAGCAGTTTGTCTTTGATGTGTTCCCCATGCTCGAACTTAGCAAGTTTGCTTGCTTGGAGGTGCGCCGAGAGGACGAGTTCAGCCCGCTCAAGAATGCCGCGGGCACCGGCGAGGATGACCCGGATACTAGCAGGGCTGATATTACTGCCCAAGGCAGAAGATGGCTTGAGGCTGCTGGTGCCAAGGTTGCGGGTGGTGTTGAGGTTAGCCCATTGTTGAGCTATGTAAGTTGTTGCCACCAAAATCCTACAAGAAAAGCATTGACTGACTACAGCACAGGGTGGTGAGGGTCTTGAAAAGTACAGCGGCCAGGAGGTCAAGGATATGCTGCAATAGAGCGGCTCTTGGATTTCTGGAGGTCGACTGAGTGTGGATATTAATGGCTGACCGGGCGTTGGAAGACTGGAAAGGGAAGGATTATTATTTGGAAAAATTAGGACTATGTGAAACCGATCATACAGCAAGCGTGTTCTTGTTTAATAGCCCATCCAGGATAATGGACATCTGTGGCGCCATTTTGCGCATGGGCAACAAAGTTGGGATGATGGTGTCGGCCGTTGCTCATCGATGATCCCGGTGGGAGCATGAACACAAGTTCATGGAGCCCATTCTGGACCAAGCATGGCTTAACACAGCCCAGCTTAAGAATTGATTTCTTGGTCCATAGTGGCGGGTAAAAAGATTCATCTGGACATGGTGTTGTTACCGCAAGGCTGGGTTTGGATGTCTTATACCACGAGGTCCAGAAATCTTGTAAGCCCCCACGCCCAAGGCCCTAGGTCTCGCCGCCGCCGGGGATGTGCCGTAAGACGCGGATGCCCCTGGCGGGATGCTGTCGGAGTAACTGGATTGGGCTGTGGTGGCCCATTTTTCAGCAGGTCTCGTGGGCGGTTTGTATTGCTTTTTTGACTGGTGAGCCAACGGTGATCATCTCGACCGAGAATGCGTGGGGATGGGAGATTCCTGGCAGGGCGTTGGGAGTTTTTCTGCCCTTGCTGATCATTGGGGCTTGGGGTTTCTTAAATACTAGAATCTATCTCTCTCAGAGCTGCCTATAGCTCTGCTGTTCAACCAACGTTGCACTGGTTTTGTCCCTGATATCGAAACCCAACCGCGGGGCAGTTCTGTTCAAACAGCTTGGATCTTCACCAGCGTCATCTGAATACTACAGGGACGGTTCATCTGATATCGGCAAATCACCTGGATTTTACAGCAATTTGTCCTTTACTTATTGACTACTGCTACACGATTTTTTTCAATCTACATTTTGTTGTTGTTGTATTTCCTGGTCGAAATCTCACCCCTCCGCCAAGAAAGATCTACAATCACCAAATCTGTGCCTCGCTCACTTATCTTCCTCAACTTCAACCTCACCTCTTACCCTCACTCCGATAACACCCATCCCCCCCCCCCACCTTTCCCCCCTCCAAACCGCCAAAATGCTCGCCTGGTATGTCCTCCTTCCACCCACCCTCCCAAAAAAAACAAAAACTAACCCAACTCAAAAGGTACCAAGCCCGCCTCGCCTCCCGCCCCCTCCTAACCCAATCCCTCACCACCTCCCTCCTCTTCGGCATAGGCGACATCACCGCCCAGCAACTCATCGAGCACCGCGGCCTCGCAAACCACGACCTCCTCCGCACAGCCCGAATGGCCTCCTACGGCGGTCTAGTCTTCGGCCCAGCAGCAACAACCTGGTTCCGCCTCCTCCAGTCCCACGTCAGGTTCCCCTCCTCCCCAAACCGCACCATCCTCGCCCGCGTGGCCGCCGACCAGGGCCTCTTCGCCCCGACCTTCATCGGCATCTTCCTCTCCTCCATGGCCGTCCTCGAAGGGGGGTCCGTGACCGAAAAGCTCTCGTCTTCGTACTGGCCCGCCCTGTCGGCAAACTACCTCATCTGGCCGTTCGTCCAGCTTGTCAACTTCAAGTTTGTCCCGCTCCAGCACAGGGTCCTGTTTGTCAATGTCATCAGCATAGGGTGGAACTGCTATCTCAGTTTTCTCAACAGCTCCGCGGGGACGGAGGCGGTGCCGCCGCAGGAGGAGACGGTCAAGATGGCGTAGAGGGATTGTTTGGGGAGACAAAGGAAAAAGCAGGCAGGGCGTTAGGGATAGATCACAAAGCAGAATATTTAGTTACATCATGATTTACAACAAATGATTTGGCCAAAGTGTAATGCCAATTGTCTTTACATTAAAAAACTTGTCATCTTTGCCGATACTACCTCGAAACGCGCTTCCATTCGTGACTGCCCGAGGCTTCACTCCAGCTCAGAATTACTGCTTCGCTTTCTGGCTAAAGATGTGCTGCTCTCAAACCCGAATGCTATCACATCAGAAGCACGACGGCCTACATAATCTTCTTAATAAAATAATGGTACGGGTTGGTTTCGTTCCGGCTACCCCAATTACGGCCCACTGAGCAAATGCTCAATAGCACCCTGAACACTGCCGCCACTCCTGCGCAAGGCTGCCACGTTTCTGTCAAAGTCAAAAAATCCCATGTCGTTCAGCTGCCGCAGTTGCTCAGCATATCTCTCCTCAGGTGGTCTGTTATCAACAGATGCTGGTGGCGCGCCAAATGCACCCAGCCCGCCCAATCCGCCCAATCCGCCCAAACCTCCCAGCCCTTGGAGGGCTTGTCTCATCTGAGCGAGCTCTTCGGCAGACATGCCGAATGGGTTGGCAGCACCCGCACCAGCACCCCCCGCTCCCGCTCCCGCTGCCGGAGCGCCGAACAGAGCAGCAAAGGGGTTGACCGGCGGCGCCTGAGCACCCTGCGCTTGGCCGTCTGGAGAGGCCCCCGCCGCGGCCCCAGCAGCTGGTGACGCCGGGTTCGCCTGACCAGCACTCTGAGTCGAGGGCGTTGCCCCCGCAGGAGGTGCACCCCAGGGACTCATACCGCCAAACAGGGCAGCAAAAGGATCGTTTCCAGAAGCACCAACGGCGCCAGGGAGATTGTTGAAGAGGCCAGGAAAAGCACCAAACGGATTCTGGGCGGCATTCGCACCCTCACTACCTGCCGCACCAGCCGGTGTTGTGTCGGTGACACCGGGCGCTGGGAAAGCCGCAGGCCCTTGACCTCCGGCTAGTCTCCGCATCCTGGCCGCCATTCGGATTGCTTCGGGGTTTGTCATCATCTGTCGGAAGGCCGGCGACTGGAGCAACTCGCGCGCATTGGGCACATTGGCCAACATTGGGTTCGACTGGATCATGTGGTCAACAAAGGCTGGGTTGTTGAGGGCTTCGTTCATGCTCTGTGCGATGGCTGGGTTGGATAGCATGTCGGCCATTTGGTCTTCGCTGGGAGGCGCACCCATCTATTACACGCTGTTAGCAACGCCCGGCAAAAGATTTAGAGGGAAACTTACACCACCGTCAGCCCCAAAGAGATCCCGATTCGGCAGAGGGGCATGGCCAGCAAACCTGGCGCCTGTGAGTCCGGCGAGAATGTTGCTGGCTGGAGTTCCGGCAGCCATATTCTGTGGAACGGCTGGTGGTGTTGGTGTCGACGTCGACGCAGAGGACGAGGCAGCGGCATTGCTTTGTGCCGACTTGACTAAATGGATCGTGTTAAGATTCTTGATCTTGTAGACGCTCAGGGCATCCGCATCCTTGAGGATACGCCCGGAGTAGATAAGGCGCTGGTTGGCGGCTGGGATGTTCTCGAAGTCGGGGCCGGCTAGCTTTGTCTTGAGTTCTAACACGGTGGCCGACTCGGACATGGTGATGGTGTGCATTTTGTCGTTGGACGCCTTGACCTTGAAGGTGATCTGGGCGTCGCTGCCCGCCTCGGTGTTGTCGGCCATGGGCGAAGGTGAGGATGTGTGTCACTAAGTGATGGGATGTGGTCGTTCGTTCGGGTAAAGGGCGCTTGTCGCGATGACGCCTGATAACGGATCGTAGCTCGGAGCGGGGTTGGATCCGGAGCGGAGATGAGTCTTTCGAGTGCGATCCGAAATTAAATTGTATGGATGGTGTTGATCAGAGTCGTAAATGACACTCGCTGTCGTTGTTGAGGAAAGGGACAAAAGTACGGAGTAGAGCTGGCAAGAGCTAGGAGGTGTTGAGGCGCCAAGGTTGATCATGAGGGATGGAGGTGCTTGCCTCCCCGGCCGCGACTTGCGACAGCCCACCCACCAGTGGCGTCCCCGCCAGCGCTATCGGGATATCGCCAGGCTGCCGAGCGCACCTGCCTCGGCGCGCCTATCAGCACGCGGGACGGAGGTGGTGATAACCCCACCACCATGTGGCTCAGCAAGCGGGAGCTTCTTTGACGTTCTGTCCAACCGCTTACAAGGCTTTGGGCATCACGTGAATTCTCTTTTATATATGCTTCTCAACTGCATTATACTATCCTTCGACAGTGATATCCAGACCAGACAGGTTATTAATCTCAGCTGGTATCAATTAATCCGTTGAAACAGATCGAACTAGCGGGATATGTGGGGTTCATATTAAAGCGGGGTTTTACAGACTGTAGGTTTCCTACTTTCAAAACTCCACGTTACTTGTTTCAACCAAACACACTACACTTCATACAGACATTCTGATTCTGAAATATCCAGACCATGTGAAGCACTACAGTGAAAAGAACTAGGCGGATCAGCCAAGTGGCAGCTTGACCTTTCATCCTCCATCGGACCGAGAAATTCAACTTAAGCCACCCAGACACACCGTCTTGTTTTGAAACGCTCAGCCTTACCATTCATTTTGACTTGAATTTGAGAACCTGAGATGGCATGGCTTGCTTGACACAAACTAGGCACCCCTTATCGGCCCTTGAGGTGGTACTTCCTCGTACACAACACTCGGTCGGGTCCTACTATCGGTGCTGATGCACCTGTCGGTGGAGCTCTCGGTGTAACACTCGGCCGCCATACGAGCACAGGGCTAGGCGGTTTGTGCACTTTCCTTCCCGGTTGGGAATGTCACGGCGCCGGCGAGGGCACGGCCCGGTCGGTACAGACCGTGGGGTGTATTTTCACGTGGTTGAACCCAAAGCGCCATACAAGAGTTGTGAATCAGGACTGGGATTAGCTGAAACACGATCGGTGATGATAGATATATGTGGACTGTGTTGTGCACCTGGACTGACGCTGAGGGCAAATGTTCGACTCGGCATAGTTGAGTGGCTAAGTACTCTTCGGTACGACAGATATGGCCCTTCGGAACGGCCCAGAGCTCAAAATGTGTTTCCGCCCGGATTCTAGCTGGTTTTGATGAGCGTGATCTTGGAAGCATGTGCTTACCCGAGCATCCAAGTGCTGTGGCATCGTCAAAAGGCACTCTGCATTCCCCTGCTATGGTTATGTTTTGGTTGATGTGGCTCTGACTCTCTCTATTTCTCCGAATCCAGCCTCACTCTGAGTTGTCTTGAATAGGCATCTTGATTTTCGGGATGGCAAGCGAGAAAACATCAACCCCCTGAACACGTGGAGCACTGAGGGTGCAGGTGACCGACACTTTACCCTTCACCGGCGTGCATCACAGCTGAGGAAGGGTGTGGGAGAGCCTGATCGTTTATGCAAGGAGCGTGCCTGTCTTTCTGCGTGAAACTCTACTTGGGAGCCGGCCAGCTGCAGAAGACGACATGTACCTCGAGATATCAGAAGCCTCACCGGCCATCTGGGCATGTGGATGCCCAGCAGCCACAAAAAGAAGCCGACAACTTTTTCGTGCTGACATCACCGCTCGTGGGAGGGCGCCAAGGGCCATCGATGCCCTATTCCAATCTTTTGGCTGAACTGGTCACACTCTGCTGCAGGTCAGCCATCGGAACAACTTCCACGACGTGGTTGAAGTCATCCAGGGCCCAAGCGCGGGGCAGGTGAAATATTCCCCACCCTATCACTCAGCATCTGACCCCTGCGCCTGGGTATGACTTGCAGCAGTCCTAGCAGGGCTGGGTTCGACCTGTTACACACTGCAGTTGGTACATATACAGTTGGGCTGGACGAAGAGCTGGCACATACAGGAGAGGTCTGTTGGTGCGAACACCTGATTGGGCTGACCCACAGTCAATACAGCCCTCAATTGAGCAAAAGTTGAAATTTTCACCGTCAGGTCTGTGAGGTGAAGAGGCTGTGTTGGGGTTTGGGTTACGGGTGCTGGAGAGAGCGGGGGTTGGAAAGCTACTCCGTAAAAAACCTCCGTTAGGCAAAAGATATGGAAGTCTTCTGGAAGCCCGCCAAATTGATTGCGTAGGTGATGACTAACAGGGATTTAGGCTTTCGACCAACTTCACTTTTGGCACACCTCGAAGGAAGGATCTCACCCACAGCCACAGCAATCCAATCCTTTTTCTCCTGTCTTGACTCCTCCAGGGACATCTTTTTCTATTATTTATCAAAAGATACAGGATAACCCCCGCGCCTTGCTTTGGCCCAATATCAGACTTGCATAGGCACACACACGCGTTTGGTCGAAGATGCCCGAGCAAGACAGACAGGACGATATGTCACTCCGGAGACGTCTGAATTGAAACAATTGACGACTCGGTGACTGGCCAGAGACCTCATTCTTCCTCTCCTCACTCGTCGATGGTGCATGGTGGGCCATGGTCAGAGCCAAGACAGCTACTTATCGTTATGTGTCTAGGGTTTAGGTTTTGCACCATGCGTACCTAGTTGCAACCAAGATGTCGATACTACCATGTGCGGCACATGTAAGAGACGAGCGAACCATTGTATTCTGCTAGCGATTCCACGAGCCCTAATCCCCCGGCATCCCGGTCCGCCGTTGAGGTGAGCCTCGGGAGACGACAGAACAACGGCGAAAATCCTAGGCGAGATGGAGTCGAACGGTGCCAAGGGCTCAACTCACCAAGACCCCATTCTCGACCATCTTCTCACCGACATGTCTCTCTCTCTCTTTCTCCCTCTCACGTGTCCTCTTGACCTCAAGCAAGAATTGCCATTTATAGCACCCAGTTCGCGCTTTTTACACCAGCCGTGCTTTTGCTCGGCTGGTCGTGTGCACTCACCGCCGACTAACTGAGATGATTGGATGGCCAGCATTGGAGCTACAGGAAGCCGTGAAAACGGCAGCCAGCGTGATTATCCGTACGGAAATCGGCAGCCAGAGCCCATGGTGGATTCGGAGCGAGTACTCCTTGGTGAATCTCCAACTGCCGCTAAGAGGGCTCCTCGTTGCTACCATCCGGCAAGAAACACCAAGGTCAAGCTCAAGTGGCATGGACCCGCGGAACCGTGGACGGAGCAAGAAAATCATCATGTTACATCTCAGTCTCTTTTTTTCTCCTTCACATCCCGCGCTGGATCGTCTCAGCTGGTACTCGTCACCAGAGATTCAACACCCGCCTTTTATATCCCTGCTGCATTACTGCCACAAGCTGTGTCTTGTTCCGACAGATGGCCCATTGTATCCTTGATCGCCCGGTCATCGACCAGCCTCCCCCCAGCAAATTATGTCATGCAGCTTCCCTTTTCTCAACTCAATCTTCGATAGCCCTGTATGGCTCCACCGAGCTTGGGTAGGCAGGCAGGCGACTCACCTCGAGCTGCTTTCCCACTCGTCCCATCAGCCATGTAGCTAGGTATAAGAATACACTCCGGGAAAGTCGTCGTCCACCCCCTTGATGCCCGACCGCAGCTCCCGACACCTCAGAGGTCAAAATGAGCTGGCAGAAGTCTCTGTCTCAGAAACGCGGATATTTCCTTGTTCACCTGGTTCTTAAAGAGTAGACATCTCTGTGGTTGATTTCCCTCTTTGCTGTCCACGCACCAAGCACTACTCTACACTTTCAGACTTACAAACTCGATCAGCAACAGAACATCATGTCTTCCTCCCGAAAGTCTCGCATAACAAATGCCTCCAATGTCATGTACACCAATGCCGTGTATTGGCCGAACAATAGGCTTTACAAAGGAGACACCCCCGGCGCCCTGAACTACGGATGCATCAACAGAGTCTACTATGCTTTCGCCAACGTGACAGCCGACGGAGGAGTTTTTGTAAGTCCATCCTCCTCGAGTGTACAAAGACAGACAGGCTGACACGGGGTTTACCAGCTCAGTGACGAGTGGGCAGATGCTCGAGCACCTTGCGATGGTGTTCAGGGTGCTCTGGGATCGTTGATGCATCTGAAACAAAGATATCCGCACTTACAAGTGATTTTGTCTATTGGCGGAGGAGCTTCAGCTGAGACATTTCCCATTGTGGCGTCAAGCACTATACTCCGTGACAACTTTGCCCGCTCGGCCCGAGGGCTGGTGGAAGCATCAGGCCTTGACGGCATTGACAGTACGTGACCCCCAACCTTTCCTGCACACAAACTTACAGCTTCACCGCTGCTCGCCTCTAGCGGTCAATGATGACCTCATTTTATCCCGCGTTCTTGTAGCTAACCAACCTAGTTGTCTGGGAATATCCTTGCAATCCGCAGCAAGGCAATGACTTCCTCGCCCTCATGGCAGCAATTCGACTCCATCTACCCGAGGACCATTATCTGCTCACCGCTGCCCTGCCTGCAGCCCGAGCTGTCCTTCAGAACATCGACCATGGGCGAGCGTCCGAGTACCTTGATGCAATCAACCTCGTTGCCTACGACTTCTTCGGTACATGGACTCCCAAAGGTGGCCACCATGCCCAGCTGTATTCGATGAGCAAGGATGAAGAATCAGGGGCGTCCGGTGTCCAGTTTCTGATGGCTTCGGGAGTTCCTGCGAACAAGATCCTTCTGGGCATTCCATGCTTTGGGCGAAGCTTTCTCAACGTCACAGGCCCGGGGCACAAGAATAGGGGTGCTGGGGGTGAAGATGGATCCTTTGACTACAGTCAGCTTCCCAGGAAAGGCACCAAAGAGCAGGTGGACAAGCGTGCCGTGGCAGCACAATGTGTTGGTGGTGATGGCGGGTTCGTTACCTACGACAATCCGGACACGGTGAAGATCAAAGCTACATTTTGCAAGCAGAAAGGTCTCGGAGTAAGCCTATAGCCAACACTCTCTCCCCTAGTGAAACATAACTGACCGACTTTACGCAGGGACTCTTCTACTGGAGCGCACCCTCGGACTCCAAAGACAGCAAGAGGAGCTTGATCACAGCCGGGTTTAGGACGCTTCACAGTTCTTGAGGTTCCGCGGAGGTCGGTGAAGACACCACCAGTGGCAGCTGCAATCAATGCAGAGAACCACTACGACATCGCTTCTTACCGCCCGCGACTACGGCATTGGACAGAGCCGCGGGCGTTTGATAGGCCGGGTTTCATTGGTTATCTTGGGCGGAGGCGTACGACACGACTCCTGCCATGGCATCTTTTTTAGGATCTGTGCAGGAGGGCTGCATGGTTGCTGACGGTTCTGATGTTTGTTTTCTTTTGTTTTTCTTTTCAGGGGGCTTGGACTTGGCGTTTACATCCCGGGATGATTGATGTCTTGCATATTCTGGCTTGCGCGAATTTTGTGTTTGGACAGGTAACCACAGGGCGTCTTTGGAACCTTGGCAAAATGGAGGGTCAGGAGAGAACGGCATTGGGTCGGGCTGTACGATGTAGATAGTTTCTTTTTTTGGGGTTGTCTAGATGGACGGTTCGGTCACGATAGAGGAAAAGGGGGCTTCTGACGCTGGCGTCTTCACAGACAATCGGATAGACAGGCGGGGGGGAAATTCACTTGGGCTTTTTGGCAACCTCGTATTTCTCGGGATTTCTCCGTGGTTCGTCTCTTCGGCTACATTGTTGAAGCGTAGGGCTGTTATCGCTGATATTGATTACCTATAGGCCATCAACGCCACATATGCAACCTCTAAACGGGCAGTCTCCCGACTGGCAGATATTATGCTGGGCGACAGAGTCCGCACAGCTGGTATGGGATCGGAAACCGGAAAGACGGTTTCTTCCAATCGCTTCTCAGCCACCAACCATGATCTCACCAACAACGGGTTGCGCCCTATGGGTCTTTGTGTGTCAGGTACCTACCACCCTTCTCAGCTGTGCCTGCCTTTACGGACACATGCATTTCAACCCGATGACCGCGACCTGGCTCACGGGATCGGGTTTTCCTTTTCAGCGTTGCATGATTTCCCCCCACGAAATCTAACAGCCGAGTCGGGTTCTCCGCGCCAACCTTTTTTCTTGATGATGATGTCTGTCTCGCCTTGTTCTTTCTCCTGCAGACCACACACACACACACGTCTCTGTCTGTATGTTTCACAATGCAACAAGAAGTTAACCAAACCCGAACCCGCGGGCCATATTTACCGTTTCCTCTTTTCCATTTTGGCCCTATCAATCAATCAACATCAGCCGACGCAAGCAGACCGGTAACTCTACCAATTGGCAGAGCAGGTACGTGGCAAACGTTGGAGACCTTGTATGTTTTGAAGAAGGAATCGCACCCCCCTCGTATAAGGTCTCTGACGATAACAATCGCCAACCATCAAATCGATTTCACGAGGTTATGGTTTGGATAACCAGGGTTGTGATGAGAGTTGAAGCTGAGTTGGGCATCATGTTGTGCAGTTTTCTTTACTTTGACATTGTCATCCAGTCCCGTGAGGGAAAGCTGACTTGAGACTTTTAGGTTGTCATTTTACACCCGGATAGGCAGGTAGCTGTCATCCACTGGCTGCCCGGCTTACCTGCGTCATCTCGTATCACGCTTGCTACACAAACACGTACCTCACTTTGGAACCACCCGGGTTAGCTATAGTTCAGGTCAAGAACCCGAAGTGATGGAGACCTTGCCACGATACCTGTCTGGTGGTTTGTGAAAGCGGGCGTAACTCCAGGGCCAACAACATCCGAAATCGAACGCTCAAGACCTTTTTGTTCAACAAAAGCTCAGATCTGATGATTTATCGGGGAGGTCTACCCGGAATAATCAACAGCACAGCCGCTTCGTATCCTGATGATGATGACGACGAAGACGACCCAAAGGTGCACTTTCTGGGCGATCTGTTCCTGACTTTCTTTCGGCAACTGCTTTTACGGGGGATGCCAACTGCCGAAGGTTGGACAGGCCAAAACGTGCGTCATGGAGGAAGCCGGTCATTCTTGAGAGAGAGGAGTAGGTGTGCCACTCGATTCTGACTGCGTAAGTCTCCTTGGCTAGACGACTATTGTGTCTGTCTTGCCTGTCTTGTTGATGAGGCGGGAGTAACGATGTTACTCCTCGGGAGGCTTGGCATCATGGAATTTGGATTGAAAAGGGGGGAGAGTTACCCCTGAATTGGGGGGAAGGGGTGTGGACCCTAACCCTGGTTGGCCTCAGAGTGAGTGCTTGAGGTAGGGAGGTGGATTGACTCAGGTCTGTCATCATTTAGGAGAATAATGTATCATAGTAGTTGGGAATATTGTTGGTGTCGTCTAAAGGGGTTTATTACATTTAAGTCAGATGGTTAGGTAGATAGCCCCGAGGTTGATGCTGCAATGACGAGCTATAAACAGCCAATCACTCGGTGACCTGAAGACTTCAAGTTGTTGTAAGGGTTCTAGTCATAAATGACATTCAATCTGTGCTGGGCATGACAAGCTGATTGACAACCTGGCATTGTTATGACGTGACAGAGACTCATTTCTAACCTGACCTCTGGCTTGATCCAGAGGAAGATACAAGATAGATGTGAGAAGCCTGTTGCTGTAGCAGAGTGTAAAACTTGTCAAAATGGATCGCCATCATTGTTTTTTTGACTGCCATTCTCAATACTACTACTCGGCATATACATTTGACACCCTAGGCTCTTCTTCTGAACACTGTTCCTCAAAGATCGCAGAGCTCAGTAATAAAAAGGTTTCGCAGTTTACCCACAGCCCCAGATCATCCCACGAGATTTTCGAGATCTTGGTGTCATGGTCAACCAGAGAGGCAATCGAGGATGTACGAATCCACCTTAGCTCGGGCCTCCTCTCTGCTCTACATATCGATGAAACCATCTCAGCCTTTTGACAATAGCCTGCCCAGGCGTTCCTACCTTTCTTACAGAATCTCGATCATGCCTTGATCAGTGTATCTATACGGACCGCTACCTAGGCATGCCGTCTTCATCATCAGTAATGGAATCCTATTGTTATTCCCATGCATGAGTAAACCCTCTTTCTTCTTTCAACCTCACATCCTCCCTCATCATACACATTACCACATCACATCTCCAACACCTACCTCTCTCTCACTACCAATCCCTCTCCAAACAACAACGGTGGCCTGGCCCTGTCTCGCCTCTCACATGCAGAAAATCGACTGCTGGCAGCCATTCGGCGACGTGACGAAGGATGTCCCCCGAGCCCCGCCGTTTGTGAAGAAAGGCGTCCATCACTGTGAGTACCCTCTTCCCGCTGTGAACAGGAAGATTGGAGAGTGTGATAAAATATCAAGGAATTAAGCGATGGTTGAGATATCTTGAAAGATTGCCAAGAAGTTTGGAAAGCGAGTCAAAAGGGGGTGTTGGTCATCTTTTGGTGTTCCACAAGTATCTCTCGAAATCCTTCGAAGCCTCATCATTATCTTTTAGGATTGTCCAAAAGCTAACATGTATCCAACCCTTCAGGCCACTGTGATCTCCCTCTTGAGTGTCGTATCGGTGGTCCAACATCCAAGCGGCCCGAGAGCCCGTACTGGGGATGTGCCAAGTGGCAACCCGAGGGCCAGCACGGAGCATGTGAGACTTGGATCTGGGAGGGAGACATGGAAAATGCTCATCGGAAGTGGGAGAGAGAGAACGGATCTGAGCCGTGCGTGACAAAGCGGTGGCTGGCCGAGACGGCCGAAGGGAGGTTCTCCGAGGGTGGTGGGTTGCGGAAGGTTGCTGGAAACGGGAGAAAGAGACGGAGTCAGATGGGGAATGGGAAGAGGTTGCGCGATATGTTGGGTAGTATTGACGTGAAGGCCGAGGAGGTTGAGGACGACGATGATTTCATTGATCGGGATAAGGACTCGCACTGGGGAAGCACGTCGTGGCAGCAGGTGGAGGGGGATGGAGAGGAGGACGAGGGGGAGGAGGTAATCAGTCAAACACAGGGTGGAAGAGCCGAGGACGACGACGATGATGATGGGATGAGCATACCTTCGACTATCCATGGACTCCGACCTCGGGGAAGAAATCGTCAGTAAAAGCTCACCATTTCATCGACTTGACTACCAGTGATCAAGAAGATGAGCAATCTGACCACAGGAGGCCCAGAGCTCTTCAGATGGAGGTAAAGGCTCTGAAGAAAGAGAACGAGGTTCTGAAGGTGGAAAACAAGGCCCTTGCGAAAGACCTGGAAGGTGAAAAGGAGGTCGTTGAGCTCAAGAACAGAGAGACTGCCATTCTAAAGGAGAAGGTGGAGGCAAGGGAAGATCTGATCAGGCAGTTGAAGGGGGAGGATGCTGTCGTTAAGAAGCAGCAGGAGAAAGTGCCCGTCGTTGGTGACATGGGGACGGTGAAGCTGGGAGGCATGGTAAAAGCGGTGCGTGGAGTTATGGCAAGGCATCCATGGTGGTCAATCCGAGTGCATCTCTGAATGCATACATGCAACGCACCGAGGCCACGAAGCTCGGAGTTTTGGTGCGCTGCCTGTTTGTATTTTAGCCGACAACACCTCCAGCTAAGGTGAATGAGATTATATCATGATCAAGCAGCTTATCTGCTCTCAATCTACAGCGTTGATTTTGTACACTGTTTCCAATGCTGAGTCGATCGTATGCAAGTGTGCCTTGAGAAAGCCTGAGCTGAAGAATATTGATGCAGCTGCACCACCTTTCTGTCCGACCCAATCACGAAGATGGCTAAGCTCCGATGACAGGCTACAAAAGCGGGCTGTCACATCACCAGGCCGTTTTCTCTTCGGTGCCCCCTTCGAATCTACAATTATGACCCCACCTTTTAGCGCCGAGTTGCTCAATTTCATCTGTGAATAGAGCAACTATCTGGTCCTATCTTGACGAGCTTCACTCCCACTTGTTTCTTCTCCTGACTTCTCATCGACAAACTCTCCTCGCTTACCCAAACTGTCAGGATGTACTCACCGCCATCCTCCCAGTCAAAGAAAGAATGTCCTGGTGCGCACCGGCGCAATCATCGAGAGTGGCGCCCATTTTCTGCGCTCGGAAAAGAAGGACTGCTAATGATTGATGGCGTGTTTTATTGTAAGCTGTCCTCCACACCTGGCGATAAGGAAGTGAGTCCACCTAACCGGCACCAGGCAACTGCAAGGACCGTAGCAAGTTGAGCGTGAAGCAAGTCACGGGCAATAAGAACAATAACCAAGGCAGATGGTACTACGGCTGCCCAAACTGGGATCCGATCTCGCGAGGTGGTTGTGGCCTTTACTCCTTTGAGGATGAGTTGGAGTCAAAGCACAGGGCGTACGAGAGGGAGTTCAAGTATGAGCCTTGCGAGACAAGCTGGTGGATTGACCCTACAAGGCTACCTTTGGAGGGAGAGGCCTCGTCAAACCATCTACATGGTATTCGGCAGGGACAGTGGGATAATTACGACGACTTGAGATCGAGGAGTCAGCAAGGCCGAGAAAACGGGGAGGAGGATGATGAGGACGATGAGGAAGACGAGATGCACACTGCCCTTGAGAACAGCCCTGCGCCAGCATTTATCTTCCAAGCACCCCACCAATGGGGTGGTTCCCGCTCGAAGTACCAGCAGATGTATCTGGTACCGGTGCCAAATGACGACGTGTCAGTCAGCTCTGGGACAAGTACGGTGTTGAAAGGCTTTGAAAGCTTTGAGCTTTCCTCTCAACGGTCTTTTCGGGACACTGCAAGCAGTGTCTGCTCTACCCCGAGCCACAAAAGGAAGCTCGGCCTTGGCCTTGGGAACATGCCGACGCCGACAAGCGGATCAGCGAGGACGCCCAGAAATAGTCTTCTTATTACCAGAGAATCGAGGACGGGAAGCTCCTCCAAGCGCCAAAGAAGGGTAGAGAGCGATGAGCTTCCGCCTACACCAACCACCAGCCGAACAGTCAACGAAACAGTCAACGGGCTGTATACGCCTCGGGTACCATATATCGAGGAGGAAGATGAAGACATGTACGAGGAGGGCCAGGCGGCTGCTCCGGTTAATAGGCGTCTCTTCACCTCACCCAGCCAGCAGTCCTCGTTGGACCCGGCGTCAATCAAGCAGGTGGTGGAGGCAGTCATCATGACATTGGATGAAAGAGACCGGATAAGAAGTAGCCAAGCAAGCGCCGTTGAGGATGTCTGAAGGGGAGGTGCTGTTGCTCTGGAGAGGTCAGTAAAGGTAAGGTAATGGTTTCGATATGTTTGCCTAGGTTCGTAGCTGATAAGATCAGTATGTGTTCAAGAGGAGATTTCGTGCATTGCAGGTGCATATAAAACTGCTCCCATACATGCATGCTCTTTCGATAAACAACAGCGGCATATTGGACTGGTATCGTGCCAGAGTGACGATGTTTGCCGCCGCCGATGCGAAGGTTAATTAAGCACCGGGAAAAGCCAATTACGGGAGCAATTCATGACGAGGAGTGCTCAATTTAGCTGACAATTGATGAGCGCGTGCAGTGAGTAGGGGAGAAAGAGCACAGACCTGGGTTCCATTGCCATTTAAATCGACAAAAAGTCGCGTGTCGCGTTCACCCCTTCCTGATTTAAAAGAATTAAAATAAAAAGGCAGGGAAGGTGGTGGGATGCGGGACTTGCAGAAACCTTGAATTTTGAAATGGGCTTGGCGCTGGGTTGCTCGAGGAAAGCACTTCCGAGACGCTGGAATTGTTGACTTCGTTTCCTATTCGGGACCGTCAATCGCGTTTTCGGCGCCTGTGATTGGCTGCAGTTAGACGCGGGCAGAGCAGATGGGCGGAGCCCCGGCACACGACGTGGGTCCGTTTTTTAGATGATTGTGCTTTCTGCACCAGAAGGTACCCAGGATCGCGGTCGGCACGCTCTGCAACATATCCACCCCCTCTTTCAAAAGGGCCTTCCTTCCTGCCACGGATTTCCCTGTCTTGCGCGTCGACACGTTCACCGACCTTTCTCTTGCTTTCTCTCTCTCCTCTGTTGCCTCGTCCGTTGCTCTCCGGCACAGCTTCACCCTTCCGCACCAGCAGCACGACGACGACGAGAGACTATCTCAAGCTTTGCGACGGTCCCATTGTAGCATGTCCTGCTGACTCGGGCACGCCTCTCACGATATACCCCCTTCCCCGCCCCCCCAAATACCAATTGACAATGGATCACCAAGCTCCTTCACCACGCGCCTCCTCGCCGTCACCAGCTCCTCGTGCCCAATCCCCCGCTGTGTCGGGCGACGAACAGCAGTCGAGCTCTCCCACCACCGCCAATGCCCTCCCCGCAATTCCCCAGCAGTCGTCACCCGAATACAGACCAGAGTTTTTGAGATCAGTGGGGGAGAACGAAAGACACCCCAAGGGCAAGAGGAAACGCACCGCGTATGTGACACCGCCGGGCTATGGCATTATTTGCCGAGTAAAGTCCTCGATTTACTGACAAAAACGCGTTCTGCAGTGCCAAAGACAAGGCGATCCTCGAGGCGGCCTACAATGCCAACCCTAAGCCTGACAAGGCAGCGCGTCTCGATATTGTAAAACGCGTCTCACTTAACGAAAAAGAGGTTCAGGTTAGTGCCAGCGAGGAATAGGACGCGTATCGGTTCTCTGTCTCTGTCGAATCGGCACTAACATGTAGCGGCTAGATTTGGTTCCAAAACAGAAGACAAAACGACAGAAGAAAATCACGACCCTTATCGCCGCAGGAGCTTGCGGCCCTCAGATACGGCGGCATGCAGATTCTCTCTTCTGACCCCGCCCCTTACAACACCGCTTTTAGTTCCGATATCACCAACACCTCCCCGCTTCAGTCATTATCACGACCCGAGCAGAAACCGACGTCCCCCACCCAGCCAGATAGACCCGTATCTCAAGCTGGGGAGGAGGCCGAGCCAGTGGCCGAAGTACCCCGCGAGACTAGGAAGTGGGAGGAACCCCGGGACAACGCTAAGGAGCTGGCTACCCCTGCTCCTAAACCAAGACCCGCTCACGACCAGTCTTCAGCGCTGTCACAGTCCTTCTCGGCGTCGGTTGGTTATCTTTCCAACAGGTGGAATACTGGCAACTCATTCACGACACCGGCACCAGTGACGGCTGGTCGTGATGAGCCCTTCTCGTGGGTAACACCTATGATGCAGCCTATCACCGTGTCTCCTAACCCGGGTTACAGCCTCGAATCCTTCTCGTCGTCATGCCCACCAGCGTTCTCTGCTGGCTCAATCCTACCACCACCAAGCACACAACCCTCTCGTTTCCGCATCTCCATGTCGTTGGAAGGCAAGGCCGAAGTTGTAGCCTCGACCATTTCACCACCGCGTCCCATTGCCGCTCCACCAACCCCTGACATGCTGCAGTCACTTCGCTCTATTCGGCGGCCGAACCTGCAGCGAAGCCACAGTGCTTCTCCTATTGTCACACTGCCTCCCATTTCAGTTCTCACCAGTTCTCTCACTAGCCACAGCCCACTACCGCCTCGCCTCACTCGTGGAAGGTCAAGAGATGTGCACGCCTGGGAGTTTGCCTGTGATGCTGAGAACCGCGAGGATGCACTTACCGCACAAGCCAAGAATGAGAGCAATGGCTCCGCCATCGCAGCTATCAGCCTTCTGAGGTCAACCAGCTCAACCGGCGGCAGCCCTCTTCAGCAAAGCAGCAGTGCCAAGCGCAACGCCACCATCAGCAAGGCCACTTCTCGCCCAGGTGCGGCCAAGAAGGCAAAGCTCGGTAGAGCGTCGAGCAGTGTTGCGAGGATGCAGTCAGTTATGGGGCTTAGCGAAAAGGCCAACCATGACAACCAGCAGGTCGTCAGCAGCACTTCGGAGAAGATCAAAGTTCACGCACGGTATTCCCCATCAGGTCACGATTCTGATAAGGAGAACTGGAGCCCTGATGAAGACGGCAACCCGCGTACTCCTTATTACTCTCACGCCCAATCAATCATGGGATCCGCAACCACAGGTCGCCGCCCTCTCCCCTCTTCTGCTACAAGGTCAGAGAAGGATCACAGGAAGCATTCCCGCCGCACTCCGGCAAACAACAAGACGGCCCTGAACGACCGAGCTAACACCGCGCCGGTGAAGGGCCGGGGCCAGAGACGTGACAAGCGGGCGGCCCAGGACTCTGTTTTGGAGATATTTGAGGATGAAGAGGCTGAGAATAGGAGCCCTGCTTCTTCGAGGGCTGCTCTGGACGACGAGGTGGAGAGGTTCATGAGGGGCAATGTGAGCCCGAGCAAAAAGAGCGATGTGGATGCCGTGGCTGGGTTGTTGAGTTTGAGTCAGGGGAACTGGAGATGATTGGCTTGCTCCATCACCTTCCCACTTTGTATATGATCCGGATGGGCTTTCAAAAACAAGGCGTTTATGTTGGTTTCCAGTGATTTTGGTGCTCTCTTGTCGGATTGTTAGGTTGGCATGGCTACTGGACAGGCGGATGGATTGGGAGGTTGTTGTATTTGTTTTGTGATACCTGCCCTTTTTCTGTTTTTTTTTTGGACCGCAAAGAGGGCGTGCGTGTTTCATTGGGGATTTGGAATCGCGTCTGGGTTATCGTTTTGTCTCTCCGGAGTCCGGAGGGTACACACCAAGCTTTTTGTTTTGGGGCGGCTACGGATGGCTATTGTCATTTATTCATGTTACACTACATCAGCTGAAAAATAGCTGAATATGGAGGGGCTGTGGGCGGGTTTTGGGGAAAATGGACAGCGAGCACGGCGGATATGGAATAATTACTTAGTGTAATGAACAAGAACTTTTGGGAACACTCTATTTTTGAGGGGCTGTTTCGTTGTTGACTTTTTGTGTGTGAGGTTCGAGTAGAAAGAGGAAGCTGAGAAAAAAGGGGGAAGTTTGTTTAAGCTTAAAGGGGATGGTGACTACTATGACGTATCAGAAACCGAACTACTGGGTAAGGGGTTTTGTTTAGATTGTCGAGGGGTTGACTTTTGTGTTGGAGGGGTTATTGTCGTCGGAGAATAAAATTATGTCCGAGACTTGGACTGGCTTGTGATTAATATCAGATTTGGGGGGAATGACCATATCATTTTTGAGACTATCACCCCATTTTCTGCAACAATGGAAGTTGGATGGATGTTTTTGTTGATGTTTTGGAAAGCTGTTCATCCAAACTAGACGGACGCATTAGAGCTGCATAAAGCCTTTCGTCTTCTCGCGCCTTCGGTATTCCAACACCATCACCACCACCCACTCCCATCTCATACCCACATGGTCATACACATCGCCCCCGGCAGTAGCAAACGGCTTTAGCCAAGCCCAGCCACCAACTCCAGAAGCCCAGAAATGGCATGATATCTTCAGCGGTCCACTCCCCACACACGCGCACACTGTCGAAGTACATACCCCACAATCACACTGCATTGCAGCATGTGGGGACCGCCGAACGTGGGTTTTTACTAGGAAGAAAAAACTTGCATGAACGAGAAAACAGGGTGAAATGGTAACGGTTACGTACGTGCTTGGATGGATGGGGTCCTGTCTGCTGTTTCTCTCTTGTGACCTTTGAGAGCCAAGTCTCAGAGCTGAGGGGTTGGACTGGTTTGATTTCTTGGAAGAATGGACGTGGCCCTTTCGGACAGATGGGCGTTGTTGAAGATCTGTCTTTTGCCAGCCCGCGCCAGCGAGGCTTTTCCCTGCCTGAATTGTGTGTGAAAAGTCACTCACCCGTCTTATGATGAATAGTTGACGATAGTAAAAAGAAAAATATAAATGTTTGTAAATATGTATATATATATAATGTAACTGTCAAGTCCATTAGATGCGATGCATCTCGAACAAGACATTAAAAATAAAAATAAGACCAAAAAATATTGTAAACCAACTCTTTTCGAGTCCATGTCATTTGTCTCCCAAAAATTACTCCTTTCAAACGCCGTCCCCCCATTTGTTGGTGGTTTGATGATATCCAAATCCCACCCAGTCCGTGAAATGCCCCGTAGGTTGTAGTAGTCAGTCATACCATGCTTTCTTTCTCTCATAGCCAAAAAAAAAAAAAAACACGATGTGGTATCTTTCGCACGCTTCTCGCTCGCTCTTTTATCACAATCCCAATAAACTCATTTGCCTCCTTAGAGGGCTCGCCGCACTGCTGCTCTCCTCACTAGCGTAGCAGGCAGAGTCCGTGTCGATATCCCAGCAGTCTTCTTCTTCTTCGTCCTTGGTTGCACCCGTCTCGAAAGCCTTCTGGCTGGCGGCGCGGACGTTCCATCTGAGGGTTCGTGATACGCTGTCGAACCACTCGGTGTCTGTTCGAACCACCGTGGGGAAGGGGTACTGCGAAGCCGTAATCGTAACATGGTCGCCCTGCTTGAGTTCCACACGGCCCTTGCCGTCGAAGGCGCAGTAGGCTGTTGCGCGGCTGTGACGGGGGACGGAAACCCGCAAAAGCATGGTGTCCGACAGAACCATGGGGCGGAAGGAGAGGGTGTGTGGGCAGATGGGCGTCAGGAGAATGGCGGGGATATCCGGGTGAACGAGAGAGCCGCCTGCTGAGAGCGAATAGGCGGTTGATCCTGTCAAAGATTAGAAACCTGAACAAAAAGTTTTGTCAAGTGAAAAAGACTCACCAGTAGGGGTGGAGAAGATGCAACCATCCGCCTGGACCACGGTCAAAAGCTCATTGTCGCCGTACAGCTCCAGGTTGGAAACATATGGTGACGGCCCTCTGTCAATGACGAGCTCATTGAGCACCTCGAATTGCTCGCCCTCCTCCATGTCAACGGATCCGTCCCTGTCCCTATACACGGTGCAGGTAAAGCGCATCCGTAGGTTGACGCGCATTCCAGCCTCGCCCATAATCCGGTTAAGGTGCTCTTTGTACTTTTCGAATTCAAAGGTCGTCAAGAAACCCAGACTGCCCAAGCTGAAAGACAAAACGGGCGGCACAACACGCTGGAAGAGCCATGATGTGAAGAGAACGGTTCCATCACCACCAAGGGTCAGAACAAGATCAAACTTCTCAGGCTGGCTCCAGCAAAGATCAGGGGTCCAGTACCGGAGCATGTCGTTGAATTTCTCGTTCTCTGCAACAATGGAGGGCGCATCGAAACGCTTGGCGTGGCGGAGTTTGGCGTCCACATAGACATTTACTCCCACATCAGCACCATACCTGGGGGTCCGAAGCAGCCACTGGGTAAGCTCGCGGGTGAGAAGGACCAGCTGGTTATCGCGGGCCTTGGTAACAATCATGACACTTCGCACAGCACGCCTGATGGGCCGACGCTGCAGTTGCTTGGATACCTCCCGGACACCAGTGGCGGTTTGCACCAGGCGAGAATGCGACATGTACTCGTCGTTCTTGATCTCCTCGAGGACCTTCTCAAAGTCGACGGCGTCGTCGAAGCGGTTGTGGTAAAAGCATGGCGACTGTAGCGAAGGGAAGGCGGTTGCGGGAGTCATGTACTGGCTGGCGGTGCTGCGAGCGCTCTGCTGAGCAGCCAGTCCGTTGAGCGCATCGCAAAGCTGCTGGGAGGAAGAAGAAGTGGGCCGGTTGTCGGCCATGGTGTGAGCGGAAAGCATGCCGGTGAGTGAAAGGGGCTCAGGTCTGTTGTGTCGAGCCACCGAGGCCAATGCTTTCATAATAGTCTGTCTCGGAACAGCCTCGATCGAGAGTGCGTTCTTGCGGTGGCCGCGAGCTGGTGCTGGGGGAGAAGTGAGGCGGTTTCCCTGCCCATGCAGGGGATCGGAATCGGTAGTCACCGAGGAGCCTAGAGCAGGCAGAGCGGATTTGGGAGGGTTCGCGAGGTCAGCATGTCGGACGGGAGGGTTGGAGTCTTGAGTCTGGGGGAGGACGGCGCTTGGGGGGGACGACATCAAGCCAAAAGAAATATTGGGCCCCGTCGCTCGGTCGGAGATGGCGGACTCGCCCTTATTAACTCCATCCGACGGCCGCTGCAGCGAAGGAAAAGAAGGCTCAGCGGGGTGAGGGTGACTAAGGGCAGGGTGAATCGCGGTAGGCGAAGAAATTGGGCCGGACATGGTCGCTGGGCAGTGGGGTTCGTCTATTTTCGGCCCGTCCACTGTTGTGCAAAGTCCCTGCAAACGACTTTTGGGTTTGCGATGTGTGCTAGAGCGTAGGCACTAGTAGGGGCACTTTAGCCAGGTGCTGGTACCACCAATCGAGACGATGTGCGCCGGGCACCCCGCGGATCAACAGCTTGGGATTTTCGTCTGGCGGCGACGGAACCTTTTCCTGCGGTGCGCGAAGACCGGATCTCACAGAAACCCAGTGTAACACGCCGTGCTGCAGCGGGGATGCAACCGATGCAGCTGATGCAGTTATGCAGGAGAGAAACCCGGGGGGGACTGTCGTTCGACGTCACAGGACGCAAGAGACCGGAGTCAAAAGTGGGATGCTGTCTGGGCAGTTGTCAATTGCTTGACAATCAGGCGTGGCCAGTTCGGCTTCAGTCCGAGCAATCAAATCAATGAGCCGGACGGACAAGAGGCACAGGGCACAACAACAATCGAGTAACCTGTGGGAGGCAGAGAGGGTGTGTCAGCAGGTCCGGGCAGATGGGTTGCATTTGTTGTTATCCCTTCTCTTTCTTTGACCCTCGTCCGAGGTCGATGTGGTCTCTCCATCTGGAACACGCCTCAGCCAGGGAATCCATTGCGGCACTGTTGTCTGTGCTGGGGCATCACAAGGACCACACCACCTTCTTTTCTTCGTTGACCACCGGATCAACAGGGTCCTAAACCGGATTGTGAGGGGGTCTCACCTTCAGGGTCTTGTAAATCCCCCACTTTCGGCAGTCAGTGTCCGTGTCTCCTCAGCGGATCTGACCTGTAAATGTCTTGGAAGCGTGGAAGCGTTGCGGTGTCGGGACGCTGTGCCGAGCGGGGAGTCTTTTCAACGGAGAGGCTGGTGGCGGGTGCGGCGGGGTCAACTAGGACGAGGCCCGCGGTTGGCGGTTTCGAAGGTGCTTGTGGCGTTGGTGTCCCCGTTGAATGCAGGCGATTGGTGGTGATATGGCCTGCCAACTGGTGATCCAAGTGTAAATTCGCCGTCCACGTGAACTGCGGTCTCTTCAAAAGGGTGATATCTTCTTTTCGATCGAGTCCAACAGACGGTCACCGGTCTGATCTGATCTGATCTACCTTTAACTTGTGAAAGTCGGGAATAGGTGGGCAGGTAGGTGTGCCGAGTTCGAAGTCAATGCACGAGATATCAGAGTGACGCTTGCAGCGATTGGACGACTGTTGAGAGGCCGAGGAATTGGTTACCAGATGGCTTGGAGTCTAGTGAAATAGAATGCAAGAGATAAAGCCCACCAGGGAACGAATCGAGGGTATTACAAAAAGAAAAAGAAAAGAGAATGAAGCCCGAGGTAAGAGGTAGGAGGAAGGGATCGGTTGGAGAGAACTCGCAGAGCTCAGCGCTTCAGTGTTGATGCTCACGGAGCTAGAGGAGGGGCGAAGAGGGACGGGACGGTTGGGTCATCAAGATGAGGACTGAAGACCAGAGAGAGGAAACAATCCCACGACAAACTCGTCGATGGTTTATAATATGTCCCTGACTGTTTGAACAGGCCCCAGGATGGGAGATGGGATGGCGTGGCAGGGGGAAGATCGAGAGCTTCGTCGAGGAATCGGGGGTGCAGCTGAAGATCTTCTGAAGCTTCATGACAGGGGTTTTGGTGGGGTTTTGGTACATTTCAGGAGGTACCTCTGCCACTCTGGGGTCGTTATTAGCCTCAGTTGGAGAAAGTACGTACCACTTACACCACTTACACCACCACCACCACTACCAAAAAGAACTTTGATAATGCGAGAGAAGGCGCATATCACAGGCACGGTCGAGAAGTTTTGGGCAATCCAACCACTCGTATCGTTTGTTGCTGGCGGTAGCTGTGATGCTGTTGTCTTCTGCAGTTTCGAGAGACGCTGTCAAGTTAAAAAGTGCAATTCAAGAGGTGCCACAAACTCATTCAACGCCAGGTCCATGTTTACATTCAAAATGGGAACCACGGAGAGAGAGATCATAGGCTGACACATACGCAGAAGCGCTGTAAGCGTAAGCACCCACTTGAGACTCGCAGGCGGATAACACGGCAGTACGGAGCGTAGCTGCCAGAAGGTCTCGAGCGTGAGAGTCTCATCATGCCTCTGCGATGCTGGGCTATTCTGGAGGCGAGAAGCCAGGGGAATGTTACCGCAGTAGTGGTGCGGCAGCAAAATATCCCCCTGACGGCACGGCTTCCCGTCACTGGTAACCCTGGGGAACCTCTGGTTCGGCCCAATCGGTGCTGGAGATCCTTCTGCAACGGTCCGCTGAAGCGTCCAAGCAGCCGCATAACAATCCACCATCTCCTGGTGCGAATCCTGCGTTGTTGGAATGTTTGGAAACTTTGACAACGAATAAGAGCGGGACATGCTCGCCGTGCTCGTCTTGACAGCATCTACTGGCCCGCAGCCTTGACGCATCCATCACCCTCCAAGCGCACATCAAGCAGGGGCCGCCAGCCGTCTTCTTGTTGGATACCTACGGCCGGGGAGCGCCGTGAGCGTCCGGACGGAGCATGAATCGCGAACGACAAGAGACACAAGGCGTTTAGCTCGGTCTCAATGTCATCCAGTGGTCCACCTGCAAAGTCACTCTACAGGCGTCCAGCGCGCTGCGACTGTGAGAAAGCCCCCAAATAAAGAGCCTGAGGAGCCAGCATACGCCCGGTTCTGACGTTCCATTCTCAAGACCCTCCCGAGCCTCCCAAGCAGAAGCCGCCGTCAGGTGGTGGTGAGAATGGCGGTGTCAGGGTTCTGGGTAGGGGTGCTGAAACAAGGCCCCGGCCCGCTAACAGGCAATCCCAAACATGGCCGTGCGGGTGGACCCACCGATATGTTTGAGACGTCAACTCAGGCTTCCATCACAAAAAGAATAAGGGGAGAGATATCGAAAGATGGTCAAAACACCAGCAAGGGGGTAGATTGTTTTTTGGTGATGTTTTACAACTCCAGATGCCGTGGCTAACTGCCGACTTTTGAATTGTAGTCGCCTAGCCGCGCAACACTTCAGGCTGTCTCTTGTGAGCCATGCATTCCTTCCATGCATTCCTTCCATACCTCCTATGCCATCTCTCCGCGTCCAACTTCATGATCCCGCACACAGAACCCGTCGTTACGTCGTGAAGCTGCTGACCTGTGCTGATATTCGCATGTTGAGTGATCGCGCGGCTCGGTTGAGGAGCTCATCATCTACCATCCCACAAGTATTCTCTCTATATGCAGCGCTGAATCTTGAACCGCGGGCCGCGTTGCTTCTTTGGATGTCCTGAACGCCGCCTCACTTCCAATGGAGATCAGATGCCACCTTGTTCTCCATGGTAGACCGCAAGAAGTGGCGCAGATCCGGGCCGTTGGTGTGTTCGTCGTCGAGCACCATTTCCATCCCTTCCTTGGTCGGTACTGGGCGACAACATACGTCCTTGGCCGTTTCGTAGACATCATCCCATTCCTTGACAGTAAAGTCTCCTTCACTCTCAGCAAGCAACAGCTCATCGTGAGACGTAAAAGCCAGCACATGGACGGACTGGGCAATCTCGACATCTCGTGGTGATGGATCAACCACACTTCTCTTGGTACCATCCTGGGGAACAATAGCAACAGCCGTCGCCGTCGCCGTTGCCCTGATGGGTACACCTGCTGACAAGAGCGCGAGAACAGCTGTTTGAAACAGGGCTGGCATGATGGAAAAGTTCTGCCACAGAGGTCAGTATGTCGAGAGAACCGGCACGTGAGCAACACGAAGTCGTTCTTACCAGGCTGGCCTGAACAAGCTTGGTGTTCACATAGTCGTTTTCTGGCGAGTCCTCGACTTGGAGGACAATCTGGATGAGAGAGCGAGGGAAGTTCTTGACGAGAATGATCTGTGAGAATGAGGATTGGAGGATGGACTCGAGGTGACGTTCTCTTGTGCCTATATAAGAAAGTTCATGGTGAGAAAATGATGGAGGGGTAGTAGGAGTGCGGAGGGGTCCTCACCTCCGACCCCTGCGGCCGGTCGTACGATAACGTCAACGTGTGCCTCATAGGGATGCTCATCTCTTCGCTGAGCTTCGATGGGTCCATTAACTGAGGCCGTGACTGTGTATCCGGCATATGAATATTTTGCAGACCCGTCGGCTCTTGGGAGCACGCCGAGAGCGGCTGCCGGGGCTGTCGATGTTGTTGATACTGTCATTTTATGTCTGGTCAAGAACTAGACAAGGTTACGATGATAGCAGGCGGTGATCTTGTTTCCTTCGTCTGTTTGTAGTGAAAGTTTTCCAAGGCTGCCAATGAGAAACGGTCGTTGATTGGATTTGCAGCGCAGTGATTTCGTGGGTTGAGCGGCACCTCCCCAGTAAAAACTGCCCCGCATTTTAGTGCTTGCAGGGGTCAAAGATTGGGCTTGCAACCTCAACGGCTGCACATCAGTCGATTGAGCCTTGCCTCGTTCAACTACGAAACTCACTTTCATCAGATATCACTGAAAGGATTTTGGCACTCATAATTCTGGCACCACATTTATCAACTAGGGAGCAGTGTCAAACAGAAACAGCAAAGGTCATGTCATCTTCAACCCCACCAGCTGGAGCAGCCGTTGGAACCGGACCCCAGCCGGAGTCGACGTCAACCTCCGGGAAGCCAAGCCCGGGCCCGAATCCGGCGCCTAGCATCCCTAACCTCCTGGCCCGTAAACCAAAACTGGACGAGGCTCGCCGGCGCCGGCAACCCGAATCCGGCAGTCTCCAACCCGTGCCGGAAACCCCGCCTCTACCTCCTCTACCAGACTTGTCAACTGTCAAATTCCAGACACCCACTCGCCGCATCCTCACTCCCCAAGATCACAAGCTGTTTCTTGCCTCCCCAACTTACACGTTGGTGGTCTCCTTCATCTTCCACCTCTCCGAATCCGTGACCGACAAACCCATTTCATCTGTCTCTGCTTCCACCGTCACACCCACCGTCCAAGCCCTCCTGGACATCCTCACCGAGATCGAAGAGCTCTGCCGTTCCACCCCCCCAGACGACACCACCGGCTCCCGCTTCGGCAACAAAACCTTCCGCACCTTTCTCGATAAAGTCAAATCCCGCACCCCTCACTTCCTCTCCCTCCTCAACCTCCCACCCCAACACGCCAACGATGCCAGCCTCGAGCTCTCCACCTACCTCCACCACTCCTTCGGCAACGCAACAAGGATAGACTACGGCTCCGGCCACGAGCTCAACTTCTTCCTCTTCCTCCTCTGCCTCCGCCTCCTCTCCCTCCTCCCAGAACCCACATTTCCCTCCCTGGTCCTCCTCGTCTTCCCAAAGTACCTCGAGCTCATGCGCCTCGTCCAGCTAACCTACTACCTCGAACCCGCCGGCTCCCACGGCGTCTGGGGCCTAGACGACTACCAATTCCTCCCCTTCCTCTTTGGCGCCTCCCAGCTCCTCCACCACGACTTCCTCACCCCCAAATCCATCCACCAGACTTTGTCCCTCGAACAATTCGGCCCGGAATACCTCTACCACAACCAAGTAGCCTTTGTCAACTCGACCAAGACGGTCCAAGGGTTGAGGTGGCACTCCCCCATGCTGGATGACATTTCTGCCGCGAAATCCTGGACAAAGATTGAGGGCGGGATGAGAAAGATGTTTGTGAATGAGGTGCTGGGAAAGTTACCGGTGATGCAGCACTTTTTGTTTGGGGGGTTGATCCCGGCGACGGAGGAGATGGGGAAGCTGGCTGAGGAGCAGCCTGAGTTGACAGAGGAGGAGATTGAGAATGGGAAGCTGGTGATTTTTGATGATACAGAGGGCAAGAGGCATGTGCATCAGCAGGCGGTCGGGTGGGGGGATTGCTGCGGAATCAAGGTGCCGAGCTCGCTGGCGGCGGCGGAGGAGATGAGGAAACGGGGGGTGATGGGTGGGGGGCAGTTGAGGAGGATACCTTTTGATTAGGTTTAGAAGGACGAGGTGGGAAATATGTATTTTAACGTCTCAGGGCTTCTAGGACCGGTTATGAGAGTCGGTCGGAATAGACAAAAGTATATGCTTAAGCATCTTGACATTATACTGATACAAAAATAAAAACCGTTCATTTCTCAACTCTTGGTGTTTCTGCCATAAAACAAGTTCACCCGCCCATAAGTAGTACCCCTATGCCCCCAAAAGTCCAAAGTGTACGCTACAAAAACTGACCTCCCCTTTCCTTTTGCCCCCCCCGCTCACGTGCCCCCATCATCTGTTTTACGCCCGCTAAATCGTCTCCCACCCCCCATTATTGATATCCGCCTCCAGCTTCCTCGCGATATAACTCGGCACCCCGTGCCCCAACCACAACCCCCTCAGCATGCTATCATACCTCTTCTGATGCAAAAACAGCTGCCGCCCAAACCTCAGCCCAAAGTCCACCTCGCCATACCGGTCGATATACGGTGCGTGGCTGAAGCTGCCCGACTTCCTGGACAGGTACAAGACGCAGCACTTGCGGATATTGATAAACAGCCCGATATTCTTTTGGCACCTAATTTCCCCCTTTGGTCAGCATCACTCACTCATTGTATAATGTTTGGAAGAGAGAAAAACAAACCTCCACATATGCTGCTGTGCCCCCCCAACCTTACTGTTCTTCCTCCCCTCCTTGACATCCTTCGCACAGCACACCGCCTGCCCGCAAAAAATCTCCCCGCAAAACAGACAAATCGTCGGGTCCGTAATGTCCTTCCCCTTTGTCGGACATTTCCTGCGCGTGCACTCCTCGATCAAAAGGTCATAATTCTTTGGCAAGCCCACCAGCTCAAAAATGCCAGGGTGGCTCACCAGCGCCGCCGCTGACAGCCCTTCCTCGTCCTCCGAGTTGGGCGCAACAACACTGTGCTTGATCCACCCCTCAACCAAGTACTTCGTCGCCGGAATCGGCCACCCGCTTGCCGGCCCGTCTTCAGCACTAAAAGCGCTGAGCATCTCGTCAAAGCTAGGCAGGCGGAGCATTTCAGTCAGTCTTTCCAGCTCCGACAGTTCCGGCTGGGGCGAAACCCTCGAGTTGAAATCAACTCCAAACTTGACGTGCAGCAGCAGGACGCACTTTCTCAAAAAGGTCAAGGCGTACTTCTTGACAAACGTGTACATGCCCTCCAGGGTGTCCAGACCCTCCTGGGAGAACCCCCCGTTGGTGAAGTCTTCCCTGGACAAACCCCCTTGCGCCTCAGCCGCGACGTCAAAGTGGAAGATGAGGTCGCAAAATTCGACAAACCTCGCCAGGGAGGGGGACATGGTCTGCTTGCTGCGCGTGATGTGCTGGAACCACTGGTAAAAGGGCATGTTGCGCGCCATTTGGTACGTCACCTTGACAATCTCGGCCAGGTAGCACAAGCGGACGAGGTGGGCTATTTCAAAGTGCTGCGCGTGGGCTACGCCAAAGACGCTTTCACAAAGAAAGACAAAGAGGTCTTGTCTGAGGAGCGCGGGATAATCCGCCAAGGGGGTGCGTGTGTGCTCGGTTTCTTGGTCGGTGTACTGTCTGATGAAGAGTTGGCAGTGCTGGCGTTCACTGTCGGCACGGTACTCAGTGTCGATGCGGTTTTCTCCATTCTCCTTCAAGCCACCGACGGCGATAAACGAGGTGACCGTCTCGCTGAGGATACGCAGCTGAGTGAGGACCTGCTCCGGGATTCTTTCCAAAAATGTCTGACCGTACTCGGCCTCAACTCCACGCTGTTGAATTTCCACGGCAGAAATCGAGAACCCTACCGAGCGTGCGAGCACATCACTAGAAAAGAGCTCAGCACTGTCGGCCTCGGGAAGATTGTCCTGGTGGCGCGAGCGAAGACCGTTCTTCTTTAGGCTGTCTCTAAGCCGACGGTAGACGTTGACCAACTCTCGCATGCTGCTGTGGGCCTCAGGGGTAGCACCTCGACTACCACTGGTCTCTGGGGCAGAAACGATACTGAAAGTCTCGCTATAAGGGCTTGCCGTCGGCAACGACGAAGCACCCACATGAACCCAGGCATCGTCCAACAGCTGCGCCGATTTCTCTGCCAGGTTGGTGACCATGTACGTCTGTGTGTACGCTGCAAACGCGTCTTGGACACCATCAGGAGGCCGAGCAGCCCCGAGCGAATAGTACGCCGAGTGCAGTTGCTCGTTAAGGAAATCAGAAAAGGACTTCTCGGGCACCAACGGACCAGGATACGACTCTTCCTGTCCCTTCCAAATAATAGGAAGAAACGCATTGCCGAGAGCCTTGCACAAAGGACACACAAATTCCAACCTGTTGGTGTCTTCAGGTGGGTGCCGTGCAATCTGCTGACTATGTCGACGAATGATGGAATCATAGTAGGCCTCGAAACAGCCATAGTGCATAATGTGGCCACAACCAATAGCTACCGGACCAGGCCGGGACAGATTCGGTGGGAACCCCTTCCCAATGCACTGCCGCTCTGCCTCAAAGACCTCGCCGTGCTGATCCACCTTTTGAACCTTGTGTCTGTTCTCACCGGCAACACCAAACGGACGAATATCCTCCACTGACCGATCAAGATTGTCAGGCGTGTTGAAAGCCTCCCTCACAAAGTCAGGATCCTGGAGATCAGTCTGCCTCAGGATGTTACTCTGTGTGAAATACGCAAACGTGCCATACAACCGCCGGTCATCCGTCTCTTCCTGGCACAAGATGCAAGTTCCTGCTGGGTATTTCCAGAACTTGCGGTGCTCCTGAGCCGGCGGAAGATGCTCATCTTCCTCGAGCTCATCCACCTCTCCCCAGTCAATATCCTGCTGGTTCTCCATGAAGCTCTTCTGCTGAGCCTGAAATTGCGCCATGACTCGACGCTGTCGGTCCAGCGCCGCCTTCTTCTTGCGCTCCCGCTCCTCGTCAGCTGACGCGGCTGCAGGCGACGATGTGTTCATGCGGTCCAGCGACAGACCGAGACGGTCACAGGCAAATTCAAAGCCCCGTGGGCGCTTTTGGCGCATCCTCCGGAGCACCAACTCGATCTTCAGATGACATCCCTTGTACTCCTCCTTGGACGACATCATGTTCAGGAGAGACACAATTGTCTTTGACTGTGGTGCCTCGGGAACGAAATGGCGAGCTTGCTGATTTAGGGCAATGCTGATAAACGAAGGCTGCTCTGGCTCCTGCTCGTCATCCGTGACATTGTCCTCGGCGATGGCAATCAGGACGAGGTGCAGAAGAACCTGCAAGAAGGATTCCACTCGAGTGGCAGGAACTCCTGGTGTTAATTTCGAGTATGTGAGAGCATACAGCAGCGAGTAGTAGACAATCTGCGCAAACATCCCGGTGCTGGTGAATTTGCCCAGTCCGGCAAACACACCCGACGTGACAGGGCGAGGCTTGGGTTCGTAGACAACATCTTCAATGGGCTTGCCAGTCTTCTTGGCAATCCACTTGCGCCAGGCCATCTCCGCCTCCTCTCGTTGGTTCTTGTTGTAGTGGGCGATGTATGGATCAACCTCTTCGACATGCTGTGGTTTGAGTTCAAAGAGTCCAACGTCAGTCAGCCCCTCGGGAGATTTGAAGGTGGCCATCTCATCCAGTATCCGGTGGAAGTCTTCTTGCTCCTGGAACTTATCAGGAAGCTTTGCGCAAATATCCGAGAATGAGAGCGGCTTGAAGCACAGAACGTGAGTCAGATCCCGGCGCATGGAAGCGATTTGAGGGTTCTTCTCTTCATCATTGCGGACCAGAGACGTTTTGTCGCTGAGCAGAACGATGAGAAGATGGATCATGTCCTCCACGACATCCAGATGCTGACCATCGTCTTGACTCTTGGTCTTTTGTTCAAAGATGCCCTTGACCCACTTCTCCATGCCGAACCGATCGATGATAGACGCCAGCACGCGGCTGGGATCACAAACCACCAAGGCCGTCTGCAACAAGAAGATATCGCGGTGGTGGGACACATCTCTCTGACCAACACCGCGGTATGTTCCAGCTTGGTGACGCAAGCTCAACCCGTTCCTGACCCACATGCCCGCCTTCATCTGAGCAAGCCACGCGCACACCCGTAACGGGTAGTCAAAGGCAGCCATGAGGTAGTCCTCGGGAGTAAACTCTCGCTTTGGCCACACCTTCTTGCCCATGGAGCGAGGCTTCATAGTAAGCTCCTGCGTGGTGAAAGTCAAGAGTGCCCTGAGCTGTTCCACCGGCATAGCCTTGCCACATTCGATCAACCAAGACAGAGTGTAGTGAAGCGCATGGTGGAAACTTATCGGCTGCTCCTCAACAACAAACTTGACCACCTCGATCTCGTTGTGTGCCGGGTCAAACTCAAAGTCGCTGAGTGTCTTGAACCGAATTTCATCCTTGATCTCCGATCCGCTGAACCGGCTGCGTTCAGCTCCAATGGAGTTGACAATGACCGACTTGGCCGCGAGGCGAATAGCTTTCTCCACGTGGACAAACTCCTGCTCACTGACATTCCGGAAAGACTCGGCAAACTGCCGGCATAGCCTGTTGATTTCACGAGTGACCAGCGAAGCGCTGATCCAGCTGTCCGTCTCGTACTCGACGTGCTCACCCACCGCCCTGACGTTAGGACAGATGCCTTGGTGCAGTTTGACGAGGTCCAAGAACTGCATCATGTACCGCTCCTCTGTCCGAAGGCGCTCTTGGACGTTGGGGGAGCCAAAGAGATACTTGAGATCAAGGAAGAAATGATACATTCTGCGGTTGGTGACGGAACCAGTGTCGAAGGCCAAGACAGCGCTGGAGTCCACATCCCAGGGGTGCCCGACTTGCCGAGTCGTCAGGAAGGTGTATAAGATGGCCATCAAGTTTGTCAAGAAGTTGCCACGCTCCACGACCTCGGCCGTGATGGACGGGGTGGTCAGCATTTGTAAGGATATGTTGATGATGGAATGGTCCGGCTCGCGGTCGCCGATGAGATACAACTGCGCAAGCGTGGTGTAGAGTCCGGCGAACCGGAGACCCAGGATGCGCTTAAACTCGGGAATTGTGACCACAGTCGAGATGTACAAGGATCGCAGGTCATTCCGAACCTTCTTCCACATCCTGAGGTCGAACAGAATCATCCAGTCCAGCCGCACCCTCTCAAACAGGTCCTCGGCAACCGGGATTCCTTCTTCTTCCACATAGCCTGTGGGAGTGGCAAGCCAGTATGAACCGGGTGCTGGGGCTGACTCTCCGGTCTTGTTGTTGCCCGGTGTCTTGGGTATGTCGAGACGAGGCTTGAAAGACACCGTGGGAGCAATAAGCGGCTCTGCGGTATCAGAATCCGAAGGAGTGAGCTCCCTTTCCCGAGCAGTTCGTCTGGGAGCTGGAACTGGAGGAGGCGGTGGCGGTGGTGGCGGATAGCCAGCAACTGTAGCTTCATCATCTTCCAAAGCGTTGTCTTGACGCCAGTCTTGCATGGGAATATCGCCGCCCTCTGTCCTGGTATCGATCATCATGACATCGCCGTCGTCATCCCCGTTCTCTTCCATATCACTCCCAAGGGCGTGCTCAAATTCCTCCTCGTCGAGATCAATTCCGTCGTCATCATCATCGGAATCGTCTATGGGCTCTCCCACACGAGCGGCAGCTCGAGCTTGCACCATGATTCTTATTTGCTGGGCATAGAACTCGTCCTCCTCAAAGTATTGGCGTTCAGTCATCTCCTCGTCATCCATGCCGTCCTGTCCAACATTGGCGTGTGTAGCTCGACTTCCTCGGCGCCATGGTTTGAGCATCTCCTCACAAACAACTTGCCTAAGAATGTTGTGGTCGTTGCCGACGCTGCATCCCGAGATGTCTCTTAGCCAATCCACCATCGTGCTGACCATCTGTTCTCGGAACGTGTCTCGAGCTGAGCGAATTGTGACAGTAACCCTGATCCTTTCCAAAACCTCGGCAACTTCTATGAGTTTTTCGATACTTTGGTCGTACATCAACAGACTTCTACCGATGCCGTCCGTCTCGTAGGCCTTTGCGAGGCCGGTTGCCAGCGTCGTCCCGCATGCTCTCGCCACCTGGTCTTGAACGTCTGTAACCGTATGCTTTTCGTCGTTCCAAAGAAGTACACACCATTCTTCTGGCCTCGTTGTGTCCCCGCCGCAGTATGTTGAGGATAATCTAGAGTTTACCTCGTCTCTCTCGATCGACTCCACCGTCTTCGCTTGCCGGAGCTGCTCAGGGGAGCACGAGATGACATCGCACATGTAGTCAAAGACGCGGCCGATCGTCATTCGGATGCTGGCGAGGAGGTCCTCCGGCGCTCCAGTGTTTGCTTTCCCCTTCCCCTTATCCTCCCCCTCCCACACCGAGTGTATCGTGCAAAACACGGGCCTCTTCCACGCCTCTGCATCTCCACAGTCACAACACCCACTGTTTCCAGGCGAGATGTTGATCCTAACCATGTGCCCCGTATGGTCCGTCGCATCGAAGCATTTGCTGCAGAGGCAGCAGGTATCGTCAGCGCTGCATGTCCGGCATGCGTACGAGGCCTCGCCCTGTTTGAAAATGTGTCCGCAAGCCTTGCCGCGCGCAGCCTCGGTGTATTCTGCGCCTTCGATGGCGCCCTGGGCGTCTCGCATCTTGAGGGTCCCGTCAGGTCGGGTTGGGCCACCGGTGGGGAAGAAAAGCTCCATGTAGTCGTCCCGACCGCCAGCCATGGACCAGAAAAGGTCCTTGAGCAGATCTCGGGCGGCATCCTCAGAGTATCGACACCGGTGGCGGTAGGGCAAGTTTCGCAGCACCTGGCAGAGCTGCTGCTCTTGCGTCGACATCATGTCGGCCATGATCGGTGAGCCGCCTTTTGCGTTTGTGACGTCAACTCTTATTTCAGGTCGGATACGGTGGTGGGCATCGAGTAAAAGAGGTGGATTGATTATATAGACGTGTACTGGTGTGTTTTGCGCCGTTGCTGAATCTCGAAATGGGGCCAACAACTAACGGTGGTTTGTTGTCTTATCGGTGGTGGTTGATAGAGGGCTGCTCCCAATAAGTGAATGGAGGGGAAATCGTGGGGTTCCAAACGTGGTAGATCAAAGTCGGTCAGGGGTGGCGTGCTGGGGCGTCGCCAATTTCCAAGGTCCAGGCGGTTCAGCTGTCTCGGCGCTTGGGTGCAGTGTTTGCATGCACTACTATCACAAAGGAATTTGGTTGTTGGTGTAAGCGGCTTAGTTGGGCTGTCCTCTTGGATTCTTAAAAGAGTGTTCTAGTGATGCTCCAAGGTTTCAAAACTTTAAAAGCTTGAGCATTACCAAAAGTGGATTATTGTATCACCCACTGGGTATCACAGTGAGATCCGTTCCACCGAAGCATGATTAGGTACTTAAAGATATGTTTGGACGGAGCATTATCTCATACATGGCACAACTATTAAGTCATACCTAATCCCTGAAGCACCCGAGTTCATCCCACTACCTCCCCTAATCACCGTGACCTGCCAGAGCCAGCTTTCAGAGATGATGCACCATTGCAATCGCCAAGCAATGTTCTATTCCAGGTTCCTCTACAGCCGTCTCCGGTCTAGAAATATACAAGGTCGGGGCCCCTCCTCATTTTCCTGCCTCGACTAACCGCTCCTCGTTTGAGTCCATGCGGTGGTGTATGTGGTTTCCTTCGTCTGCCATCCTTTACTCGTCGTCCTCAGACTCGGCGTACTTGTGGCGGATGTCCTTCCATTGGCGCTGTTCCTCTCAGTCAGCATTTCCCTTCCCTCATTCTGAATAGTGTGGCATGTCGACGTACCCCCCGGTTGTGGTGGTCCCAGACCTTGTTCATGACAGTGTCGTAGCCCCTGTTGACATGTTCAGCATGGTTGTTCTTTGCGCGGGTAGGCGTTCTTGTCTAATTTGCGGCATACATGTTGAATGCAAAGGCACCGGCAAAGACGGCACCAAGCATGGTGGCGTTGTTGCGGAAGATGGCGCTATAGCTGGGTTAGTATCGGTAGTCGTCTGCTCCGGCGTGTCTCTCTCTCCCGGACGGGTAGGGCAGGACTTGCTTGTAAATGGCAGACTGGGAGCATCGCGCACATGGTCAGCACTGAGTTGTTCATTTCTCTTGGTACGGGGGCAGCTCTCACCATTTTGTCGGTTCTCGAGGTGACTACCTGGGTCAATTGAAAGACTCGGGTTCCGGGGTTGACGTCGGGAAGGTGGATGCGAGATCGCGAAGCTGGTCAAGGCCGGGTGTTTCGATGCGATTGAGCAAGCAAAACTGACTGACCACTGAATGGAAGCCGGAAACACCGCACGGAACTATCCGGCTGCCTTCTGATTGGCCAAAGCTGTCTTCCCAGGCTTGACAGGGCAGAAAGCTTGGCGGGGACTGAACCCCGCCAAACATTTATTGCTGGAGCAGAGAGCGGCAGAGAGCAACATGGCGTCTTTCATCCACATCTGACAACTCGACCGTTTCTCGCAACTCATGCAACGGTACTGCCACGCCGGTGTGCAGCAGGTGACGGGCCTCGTCAACCTTTTTCCCCCCGAGACTTATTTTGAGTGAACTGGATCCGGCCGTTTCTGTTTCTTCCATCACATTGTCGCCCATCAGCTTCACCAGATCAAACCCCACCTCCACAACCATGCCATCCCAACCCACCAAATCCGGTATCGTGACCGACGAGGCCAGCGGCGAGCGCCACATCCCCGAGTCTGTCCGTGCCGATGGTAGCACAAGAAAAGCAATCAAGATCCGCCCCGGCTACCGCCCTCCCGAGGATATCGAAGTCTACAAGAACCCCGCCGCCGAGAGCTTTCGCACGCGCGGCAAGGGCCCCCCTCCCGGCTCGGAAGGCCTGAAGGACGAACCAAAGCCTGCTGCGTCCGCCTCTGCGAATAAGAACGCTAAGCGACGTGAGGCGGCCCGCAACAAGGCTCAAGCTGCGGAGGCTGCCGGTGCTTCGGCGAAGGCCCCCGAGAAGGCCCCCGAGAAGGCCCTCGAGAAGGCCCCCGAGCCTGTAGTGGAAGAGCTCGACTCCGAGGTGGAGAAGGCGAAGAAGGTTCGCAACCTCAAGAAGAAGCTCAGGCAGGTGAAGAGTCTTCAAGAGAAGCAGGAGGAAGGTGCTGCTCTCTTGCCTGAGCAATTGGCGAAGGTCCTCAAAATTAACGAGCTTATTCGCGAGCTTGATGCTTTGGGTTTTGACTCTGAAGGAGAGCCCAAGAACAAGGAGGCCGATCCCACCAAGGACAAGACCGCCGACGACTGAGACCCCTACCACTGGGAATACGGTTATCAGAAACTCATATCCGGCTCAGTGTTAGATTACGACTAGCTTTTGCAGGCCCGGCCGACATTTCACATCAGCAAACTCGGCCAGTTGGCAACGAATCACTTGGAACCAGGACGTGGAGCCCAGTTCGGCCAGTTGGAAGACCTGAGATGCAAACGATCACAGTTGTATGTGGTCCTGTGCCATATTTATTATTCTGGCACATATCTACGCCTCGAGCGACTTGACAACAAGTCAGTTGGGAGGACATATAGAGGAGTGGCATGAGCTTTTAGGGGCTACTCAACCTTACGATGAAGTTCCCATAATTAAAGGAGCAGGCCAAGCCGAAGTAAAGATATGGAGGGGCTAGCATCAAGCAATGTTGGATAAAAGCTGGGGTATCAACGGTCTATACAGTTTTACATAATGTACATTGATATACAAAAACCTTGCCTGCTTCTCAGGCAGGAGATTTAATCGACCCCTCCACAGTAGGAGGCTCAGGCTCATATGTCCTCGGGATCAAGTGCTCAGCCATCTTGATCGCCCCTTCCATGTCCCCCTTGTGGAACTGGAACAATCCCTGAATGGCCGCCGTAGACGTGTGTCTTTTAGGAACAGCAGGATCTTTCTGGTCGCCACCAAACAGCCCCAACCCATCCAATCTCTCCAAGAACCTTTCCCTGCCCTTGTGGTCAGCGTCAACATCCCCATAGTACCTGTCCCACATTTGACCGGCCTGATACCGCGACGCCTCCCCAATCCTCACCATCATGTCCACTCTCCCCGGTCTGATCAGCGCCGGATCAAGCTTGTCAATGTGGTTCGTCGTTAAAAACGCTATCCTATCCTCGCCCGCCGCCAAGCCGTCCAGAGCGTTCAACAACCCAGAAGCAGTAACACTCCTCCCAGAATACCCATCCGGATCCCTCTGCCGCCTATTCACCAACGCAGCATCCACATCCTCCAACAACAAGATACTCTTCTCGGGCAACTGCGTCAACAGCTGCGCCAGCAAATCATCCGTCATGCCCATCTCGGACAAATTAATCATGGCAACCGAGTAATCCAGCTCTCCCGCCAGCGCCTGGATAAAACTCGTCTTTCCCGTCCCCGGCGGGCCATAAAGCAGATATCCGCGCCGATAGGGGACACCCCGCTCCGTGTACCACTCCTGAGCAGCCATAAACTCCTTCACATCCGCCACCAAGCTTTCCTTCACCCCCTCGTCGAGAATGACGCTCCCGAGAGGGCGTTTGAGTCTTGGCTTCCCAAGCACGGTCCACTGCATGTTGCGGGCCGTGTAGACAACTGTCTTGCCCTGCTGGAAAGACTGCGCCAGCTCGTGAGCCTGGGTGAAGACCTCGGCCAGGACATGGCGGTGCATCCAGAGGAGGGTAAGCGTCAACGTCTCGTGGGGCTCGCCCGTCGCGGTGGTGGCGGTGGAGGCTTTCTCGCGGTTGACGGCGATGTACACCCCTGGCTTGTGGCGGACGATGTGGTGCCCGAACCCTGGCTGGACGCGGAAATCGGCGTGGGTGCGGCCGTTGCCTTCTTCGCCGGCGACTTTGGAGAGGGATTTGGTTGTTGTTGTTACAGACAGTGACCGGAGCCGGGTGAGGCGCTGGGCGATGAAGCCCGAGTTGTCTCTTGGTTGGGCCAGCCAGGCCAGGACCCAGGAGTAGGAGGGGTCGCGCTTGGAGATCTCGATGTTGACGAGGAGCTGGCGGCGCAGGAGGGCGGTGCCTTGGATCAGGGCGCGGCGGCCAAAGGCGGCGGCTGCGCCTAGGGAGGCGAGGCCGAGACCGCCGGCGAAGACGGGGTTGGTGAAGAGCTGGTCGAGGGGGAGGAAGGAGGGGGCCGCCGCGGTGGAGGGGCTCGTTGATGGCGGGGCTGAGGGGCTATATGGTGGTGGTGATTGTGCTGACTGCGGTGATGGCGGGAACGGCAGGCCCGCCGCGGGCGGCATTTGGGAATTGGGCGCCGGCATGGTGGACGGCTACATTGCGCGGTGATGTCGGGGATGGATCTGGTGGGTTGCAAGGCCACTTGCGGGACGGAAGGCTGAAAGTTGAATTGACAGGCCGGGAGAACTTGAAATTTTAAGTGGGTCCACGCCGTTGCAAGCCGGCGCTTCGGTATCCATTCCGCCGGACCCAAGACCTCAGAACGACATTCGTTGCTTCAACATAGGATGAACACAAGACTACTAGAGGGATATATCCCTTAGGGCCTGTTCCCATGGTCAAAGATTGGGTAAACACTTTTGAACAAAGGAGAAAAGCCTCCCAGGAGTCCCCGGAAAGAACATGATAATATACAACATATACACAGGATATGGATCTGCCCCAGGTTTCGACATCCCCAACCCCCAAAATTTCTATTAACCCTTTAACCCAATCTCCTTGGTTTTTTGCTTCTGGTACCACCGAACTTGATTCTTGTCGAATCCGACACCTTGACAATCTTATCCCTCAACCCCTTGCCTTCGTTGCCCATCAGGACCTTGACGACCGCCTCTCTCCCGGACCCGAAACCGCGCAGGATAACCTCCAACTTGTGAATCTTCTTCGTCAAACCCTTCTGGTTCATCTTGTCGATCACATATGCTCCCAGCTGGTACGCCGAATCGTTGTGCTTGCGTCCGGCATGCTTGAAACCGAGGTTGCCGCAAGATAGCGAGATGAGGGCGTCCCGGTTGGGCTTTGTGAGAGTGACGTGTGTGTTGTGCTTGTGCGAGTAAATGTGGAAGTGATATGGCTCCAGCTCGGTATCCTCCTCCAAAGGATCCAGATTGAAATCCTGTGTCAAGTCTCCGCTGCTGCTGTTGGCTTTGGAGGGATCGGCAACGTTCTCCATGAAGTTCCTCGTAAGGGTCATCATGGCGTCCGACTGTGATGCTGGGGAAGAAGGGTTATCAGCCCGTACAATGGGCGACTGGGAGAAGAGGCGAGCACATTGCGGCGCGCTGGGAGCTGGGTGTCGAGGTTTGGTCAAGGTCCGAAGCATGCCCTGTGCCATGAGGCGGGGCGTCGAGAACCGACTCATCTTTGTTACCAGTTGCCGTCTGCTGGGTTTCAAAGAGGATCGGAACGGCTTGTTCGGTTTCGACTCGACTCGGGGCACTAGCGGATTGGTCGTGGGCGGTCTTCGGAGACACGGGGCGCAATTGGAGGTCGCTCACTAGGTGATCACTGCTGAGCGCAATGACCGCCTTGGGAGCTCGAATTAATTTTTGGGACCCCTCGGTGGCGGCCGACTGGAGCGCCGAGCCGGGAATTTGCCGGGGTCTTGGCAAAGATTTTGGCGGGCGGCCAAAGAATTCGAGATTTCGGGACCCCAGATATTGAAGCATCTTCTTGTTGCCGCATCCCATCCACTTTGCATGGGCCGAAATCCCACTACACTTGCGCGCTTTCTTTCATGTTACACTCTCGCTGATGTCGGCTGTCGGCTTCAATAATTCCACTTCTCTTCGCGCCTGTCTAGGGCCGTCCTCTTTCACAGCAGCAGCAACAGCCGCAGTAATCATGAACGCCTCCCGGCAGATCCAGAGGCTGTCGCCCGCCGCTCCATTGCGAGTATCGGGCCTCCGCAACATCACCAGCAATAATACTGTTGTGCCAGCACAGATTCGCCTTCTCTCCAGCCAGACCTCCCACATCCAGAACGGGCTTCGGCGGCCATCTACCCCTCCTTCGCTCCAGCAACAACCCCTCCTCCGATCGACCTTCCTCCCAAGTTCGCTCAGATTAGACACATCACCACCATCACACAGCCGCTCGTTCCACGCCTCTTCCAGATCACTTCAGTCCGAGAACGCCAAGGAACGTAAAGTACCAGTAGAAGAGAAGGAGAAGGAGCCAGAGTCCAAGGAGGAGGGCAAGGAGGAGACCAAGGAAGAGGCCAAGGAGAAGAAAGAAGAGGGTGAGGGCGAGGAGTCAGAGGGCAAGAAGGAGGAGAAGGGAAAGAAGGGCGATGCGCCACCTCCCCCACCACATGGCGATAAGACTCCATGGCAGGTGTTCCTGGACACGATGCAGAGCGAATTCAAGCAGTCGAAGGAGTGGAATGAGTCAACCAAGGCCCTGTCCGCTGGCGCCACCGAGTTTATCGAGAGCGAAAAGGTCCGCAAGGCCCGTGAGGCTTACGAGGCCACGACCGGTGCCGTCACCAACACTGCCGCGACCGTTGTCAAGACCACTGCTGGTGCCATCGGCAAGGGTGCTCAGTGGACCTGGGAGACCCGTGCCATGAAGGGTGTGAGAAAGGGTGCCAACATTACGGGTGAGGTGCTCGACAAGGCCACCAAGCCAATTCGTGAGACCGAGGCGTACAAGAATGTCAAGGATGTGATCGACGACGGAAGCAGTTCGAGATATGGTGGGTGGATCGAGAAGGAGGAGCGCAGGAAGCGGAAAGAGGCTCTAGAGAAGCTCAGGCCACAGACTGAGATCCATGAGGAGGACCCCAAGTAAGTTTTGTTGCTTGCAAAGTAGCAAGCATGCCCAGCTAACAATACTCCCTCAGCGCCGGAACCAACGTCACTCTCCACAAGGACGCCGCCTGGAAGGAAGCCTGGCGCGACTTCCGCGACTCCAACAAGATGATGCAGAGCGTCTTCGGCCTGAAATCAGTCTACCAAGAGTCCGAGAACCCCCTCATCTCCACCGCCCGCAGCATTACCGACCGCGTCGCCGGCTTCTTCGCCGAGAACGAGACGGCCATGGTCATCAAGAAGGTCCGCACCATGGACCCGGCCTTCCAGATGGAGACCTTCCTCCAGGAACTTCGAGAGTACATCCTCCCCGAAGTCCTCGACGCCTACGTCAAGGGTGACGTCGAGACGCTCAAGCTCTGGCTCTCGGAGGCGCAGTACTCTGTGTACGAGGCCCTGACGAAGCAGTACCTCCAAAACGGCCTCAAGTCTGACGGCCGCATCCTCGATATACGAGGTGTGGACGTCCTCAAGGCGCGCATGCTCGACCCTGGCGAGATCCCGGTTTTTGTTATTACTTGCCGGACGCAGGAGGTGCATGTGTACCGCAACGCCAAGACGGGCAAGCTCGCGGCAGGCATGGAGGACAAGGTCTCGCTCGTGACGTATGCCATTGGTATCACGAGGATACCTGAGGATGTCAACAACCCAGAGACTAGAGGGTGGAGGTTGATTGAGATGCAAAAGAGCGGGAGGGAGTGGATTTAAATTTGCGTCTTCTTTCTTTTGATTTGGTGTTGTTGGCCAAAAGAAAAAAACTAAAAAAAAAAAAAAACAAGAAACTGTATTATACGGGATAATGTTCAGCAAGGGACAGGAACCATTTCTCGGCAAATGTATAGAAGGGAAGGGGGGTAGGTTGTGCGGCGCCTTGAGCATTTTCGACACACACACCACACATGAAAACAAAAACGAACAACAACACCACTCTTAAAATTTGTTGGCGTGGGAAGGGATGGGGGGTGGGGGAAAGCGAGCATCTATGTGTTGTTTTTTCCATGATGCGGACATTACTTGTAGTTTTTTTATTGTACATTAGGGAGAAAGGAGGAAGCGAGAGTCTGGTGGGAGTGTTTGATGGTGTGTGAGCAAGTTGGCTGGGCCAGATGAGAGAGGGGGACAAGCAAAATGGTGGTAGGAGAAACTCACCCCGAATAACTGGGAAAAGAGGGAGGATCTCAGTATCTTTTGCCTTTCTGGATAAACATTCTCATCCATATGTACAATTGTTGTGTATGCATTAATGAAGGCTAAAAGAATGATCAAAAAAAGTAAAAAGAGATATTCAGCAACACACCACTTCTCTCTTGGATTACAATCATTGATCAGCTCACACATCTGTCTCACCCAACACAAAATCAAGACAATGATAACCCATCTCATTAAACCAAAGACACATATAACTAAATCCATAATCCTCCCCCGCCTTATCCCACGATCTCATTATCATAAGAATTAAACCACCAACTCAACCCTTCCTTACACCCCACCATTTTCTCAGCCACCATTATCACGTTATAATCACCCCCCGAAAGAAGACAAAAAAGGAGAAGAAAAAAACACGAAACTTTATCTATCCCATGAAACAGAATGCAAATAAGTTAACCCCATTTCTAAACCACCCCCACCACCCCGGCTCTCTCCCCCCTACCTATCCCACCTCTAATATGATTGTGAATAAAATAGCTAACACCCCCCATTCAACCCCTCTATAGATGCACAATGCTGCAGTCAAAAGGTATGAACCCCCCAAAAAAGATGCTTGATCACCCACTCACTCCTCCACTTCGGTAGGAGACCGACTGACACCCTGCCCAGAACCACTCGGCTCACTTTTGCTCTGAATCCTCCTCGAATAAAACGGGAAGTATCCCCTCACTTCTCCATCCTTCTCATCATCCCCATCACCACCCCCTTTCTTCCCCTTCGTCTCATCATCATCAAAACATGTCGGCTTTCCCTTCTCATCCTCATCCTCCTCGTCATCACTCTCAGGTGTCCGCGGCGAGATCGACTTCCAATCTAATCTCGGTTTTCTTGGAGTTGTCGTCAATCCCATACCCATCATTCCCACGGTTGACGGGACTTTTCCCCAGTACTGCTGCTTGACATCCTGCCCTACTCTCTGCTGCTGCGTTTGTCTCACACCCAACGAGGACGACAAAGGCAACCCACCGCCGGGTGGAAACAGCGGATATGGCGTTGCCGCCGCCCCAGCAGGAACCATAACTACTGGCGTGGCAAAAAACTGAACGTGGTGGTTCGGCGGGATGACCCCAGGCGGTGGAACAAGTCCACGAGGAAGGGGGGCAACAGGTGAAAGAGGCGGTGCAGGAGTAGTAGTCAAAGGTACAACCCGCGGGCTGTCGTTTCCAAATGACCGATCCACTACCCTTCCAACAGGGCTAGACGGAGTGGTTGTGCTAATGCGAGGCATAAAAGTCGGAGCACCAGGGTTCAGCCTCAAGCGGCTCGACGACGACGAAGTGTCCTACACGGGGTTAGAAAAGGCCAGGAAAGATAGAACCCCGAGCCACCAAAAAGACCATGTATCTAGATATATATGTCACGATATATATAGAGCCCGATACATTCCCTTCAGTGCAAACAGGATTCTATCAATCATACCTCTTTTTTGTGCCCGTTCACCGCACCACTCGCTGGTTTGGTGTTCTCCGAGCCGACGGAGCCGTTTACAGCGCTGCTCGGATCTTTCGTGACATCTCCATTCGTCTGCACACTTGGCTTGTTTGTCACTTTCGCGAGCACCGAGTTGGTAGCTTCAGCGCTCAGGTCATTGACGATATTCGGTGCTTTACGTCCCTTGACCGGGGACCTGGTGCCGTCCGGAGTCGAATCCTTGCTGTCCTTGGGCTTGACAAAAATTTGCTTCGACCAGAGCTCGGCATATTTGCCGTCCTCTTGCAGGATCAGCTCCTCGTGGCTGCCCTGTTCGACAATCTCCCCTCCGCCAACAACAATAATGCGGTCAGCATTCATGATAGTGGAAAGTCGATGCCTATCAAAACAACGTCAGCACTTTAGCCCCTTGTCTCCCATTTCAACAAAACTTACGCAACAATAAAAGTGGTCCTCCCCTTGCAAAGGGTTCTCAATGCCTCCTGAATTTTCTGCTCAGTCTCGGTATCGACCGCACTGGTAGCCTCATCGAGGAGCACAATTGCCGGCCTCTTCAAGATGGCCCTTGCAATCGCCACTCTTTGAAGCTCACCCCCAGAAAGCTTGACACCACGCTCCCCAACCCGAGTGTTGTAACCGTCCGAGAATCCCATGATTTGTTCATGGATACTAGCAGCCTTGCACGCCTCATGGACCTCCTCATCTGTCGCCGTGAGCTTCGCATACCGGACATTGTTCATGATGGTGTCATCAAACAGGATCGGGCTTTGCGGGACAATGCCGATTTGTCCTCTCAAGCTGTTCACGTCGTTAGCATTACCCTCGTATCTAATCAGCTCGTTGGTACCATACCTGAACAAATCCACATCCCTGATATCCTGCCCATCAATCGTGATGCTTCCCTTCGTCACATCATAGAACCGATCCAGTAGCTTCAGAATCGTCGACTTTCCCGCCCCCGTTGCCCCAACAAAAGCAACCGTCATCCCGGGCGTGGCCTCAAAGTCGATGTTCCTCAAGATCTCCTTCTTCTTGTCATACGAGAAGCACACATTCTCAAACTTGACCCTCCCGCCGGTGAAATGCAGTGGCGGTGCCCCCTCCTTGTTCTTGATGGTCGGTTTCGTCTGCATGATCTCCAACAGCTGCTCGGCGTGAATAAGGTCCTTGCTTATCGTCTTGCCCAGCCCAGCAAAGAAGGTCAGCGGCGCCACCAGCTGAGCCCAATACGTCAGCAACATGATGAACTTTCCGGGTGTGACTTGGCCATGTGTAATCTGGTAAACCGCCAGAAAAGCACCAGCAAGCAAACCCGACAGTAACACCAAGAACTGGAAAGCATAAGCAACCACGTAGCCAAAGTACACCTTCTGCGACTTTGCCACCCGATCCTTGACAGCCTCCGAGTATCTTGCCTCCTCATGTCCAACTTGGTTGAAGCAGGTGACCGTTGACCATCCCTGAATACCAGCCTGTCTGACATAGTGTTCCTTGAACCAGGCGCTGACCTCACCCCTCCTCGCAGACTTGAGCTTCGAAATCATCCGAGTGGCAATATACAGAAACACGGCCGCGGTAGCAATGGTGATGAAGCCCTCGTACGGTCCAAAGGTATACGACAGGTAGATGAAGGCGACCGTCATGTCGATCAGCATGGGAACGGCCTGGAAACAAATCGATTCGAGCATGTTGGAGATGCTTTGACCAGACTGAATGGCCATCATGATGTCGGAAGAACTCTTCGAATCGTGGAAATCGGACGAGAGGTTAAGGACGTGGGAGTATGCCGCCGTGCTCATAGCATCGAAGGAGTAATACTCAACCGGAATCCAAAGCCACTGTCGCAAGAGGGAAAGACCTGCTTCGGAAGCTACCAGCTTCAGACCAGCAAATATCATGACCTCGGTCCAGGGGTTTCTGTCCACATCACCAGCCAAACTGTCCATAATGATGCCCATCTGCCGCGGGATCAGAACATTGATGGCGTTCATGGCGAGCAAGCAAACACCAACAAGAACAACGCGAACCTGAAGCGACCGATGATTGACAGGCCAAACGTAAGGGAAGAAAACCTGCATCCGCGTCACATTAGCTTCACCTCAGCATCCACAAACTATTCAGACATACCAAGAAACTCTTCGCGTATGTAACCCAGTTACCCTTCTCCTTCAACCTCTTCTCCATCGCCTCATTTGCCTGCCTCTCCCTCCTCTCCCACGGAGACTCAACCGCATCAGTAGTCGGGCTCTGACTAGCATCCGTAGAACTATCCGACGTAGCCCCATACCCATTCTGGCTCCTCTCCTCCCCATCCGACTCAACCCCGTTCACATGTCCATTCGTCTTGTTGAGCAAGCCCTGCCTTTCCATATCAGTAGCCTTTTCCCTCTTCACATTCCAAACCCCCTCAAAATAAAACATCAACACCAACCCAAACGCAGCCCATCTCGCCCCAGCCGCCGAGAAATCAAAAATCTTCCTGAATCCCAACCCCCCAGTTTCCACCCTAGTCTTCCAAGTCAACCAAACCAAAACAGGTTCAAAAACCATCCCCATACCCACACTCCCCATATACGGCCACAGCACCACCGCCTTTTCCGCCTCCCAAAGCCCCGCAAACTGCACCCCAAACACCAGCGCGCAGCTCAGCAAGCCGATGATGACATCCTGCTCCGCCGGGGGGAACTTCTCTTCGGCAACCGCCACAAATAGTAGATATCCCAGCTGAGCAAACCAACTCAGAATGCCCAGCATCAACAGCCAAGAGATGAACCTGCGACGGGGATGGTCCTTGGACTCGGCGGTGGACCGGGTCTGGAGAGTGCAAACCGCAATGGTGGACGAGATGGTGTAGTAGATGAAGACAGCGGCTGGGTATCCGTAGTGAAGCGAGGCGAGGAGGTGGCGGAATATTGGGCTCTCCTCTTCTGGGACGTCGGCGTCGTATGGGTCCGCCATTGTGTGTTGGGTTTATAGAGAGGGCTGGCTAGCCTCGGCCAATAAAAGAGATTATATATCGTTTGTTTGCTTGTTGCTGTATAAACTGGTCGTTCTCGAACGTGCAATCGAGACAGCAACACAGAGCGGAAGTAAAAAGATGGATTCCTTCTTCGATCGTCGTAGAAGAAGTTAAAGTTATGGTATACGGTAAGGCAGATGGAAGCCTAAAATGACACGAGGATGTTTTTTTTTGGCCTTCTCCGTGCTGCCTTTCGTTGATTTTCGGAGGTGTTGTATGTTTGTGTGTGTGTGTGTGTATGTGTGTGTGTGCGTGTGTGTGTGTGTGGTTGGAAAAAGTAAGCCGTCCCGTCGTAATAGGTAGGCGAAAGAAAGAGGCAACCCTTCCAGACCAGATCCTTCGGCCTTGCCTGACTTGATGATTCAGACCCGTTCGTTGTTGCCGAAAAGTTGCAAGTATGCGTGTTCCACAGCTCAATCTCCTCCGTCGGGTTACCCTTCCTCGCTCTTTCCTTTTGAAATCGTTGCCACAAACACCCGCCGAGCAGACCTCAGAAAGTGCAAACCGCGGAGTCTTGTTGCAAAGTCTCAGTTGAGGAAAGATAACACCACCCGCCAGGCAGGTACATGCAATCGAACAAAGGACCTGTCTGTCTGTGCTAAGCTATTGCCCGAGAGTGGGTACTCAAAGAAGAAAGAACCCGTGGCAATGGAAGATCTGGTCTTCTCCGTCCGAAAATCTGAGACAACAGAAAATAATGCGATGGTAGTTGTCGTCTTGTGCCGTGTGAGCAATGCAGAGAAGAAAGCTTGTCTAGATAGGGGAAAACTTTCAACAGCCTTGGACTTCTCACTCCGGAACCCCCCCCCGAATTGTCTGAATAGCCAAATCGCGTGTTGACCCTGGATTGGGCCAAAGCAAAAGGTACAGTGGGTTCCCTTGGCTATGTGTTCCCAGTCCCGCGGAACCTGCTGCACATGCAAGACGAGAGAGAGAGAGAGAAAATGCAAACAAAGCAAATGTCCGGGGGTCCCTCCTCTGCTGCTTGCTCCGCTTGTCAACCGACTGGGAAGGTCTGACAAGACGCATACACACAAACCACACAACACCTGTCGCGTAAGTCGTGATCCACAGAACCCGGCTGTGTGTGTCAACTTATATTTCCCGTCACCGCAAGGCTAACAGAACAAACAGTGGGACAGGATAGATGGGAACTGGTAAGAACCAATTCTATCATCCAGCGAGATTGCTGGGCACGTGCTGTTGAACTGACTCTCACACCCCCGGTGAGAGAGAGAGCCTCTCGGATTCTTTGCCGCTTACTCTGAGCCTCCGAAGCCGGTGCTTCCGTCCAACTGCAGGGACAGCTCCTCTCTCAAAATAGAGAGGTTTGCCTCGACTGGCAGAGGTGACAAATGCAAGCACGACAGGAAGAATTTGCCGCGTCCCTGTGAGAGCTTGGGCCAGCTGGACAAAATCCGTGGTTCTCCTTAGGTATGTGAGACCGTCAAGCGGACAAGATGTGGTACCAGCGTACACAAGAGGTCACCTCGAACGACGACGCGCCGCCCAACCCGAACACGAATCTGGTCTTCTGGCTGATGCTATGGGCTTGGAGTATGATAAAGCGGCTCTATGTTTGGCGCCGGTGTGGAGGGGCAAAAAGTCCAGGCTTAAAATATATTGGGAAAAGATCCGAGGACGGCTTGTTGTGGCAAGGTCGACTGGAGGATAAGGTGACTGAGGGACCGAGTCAATGAGTTGGAAAAGTATTGGGCGGTGTAAGAGGAGGGTGACCTTTGGTAACGGCTAAGTTGGCTGTCCACTGCGTAATCCCTCAGCAAGAGGCTCCCCCAACAAGCGAAAGGGTCACAAAACGGAAAGCTTGGAGGCCGGTCGTGATGATGGGAGCGGCACAGGAGTCTCACACACCTCGGCCACGTTGTGTCCCAAGGAGCCGGTTCCTTCTTTCAGACGAGACTTGGACCAATGCGGCTGAGGTCAACAAAGTGGGTTAACATAAGCGTTGTTGTAAGGTTTGTAAGGCTCGCGGCGTTGGCTGATGGTAGCCCACCTTTGTTGTGATCATGAGAGCTTGACCGAGCTTACAAAACAGGATTGGGAAGGGGGAGACTCTCGTGATCTGTCACTTGAACATTGGAAGAGACGGTGTGCGCCAGCAAGCGCTAGCGAATGCGTGTGCGTGCCCCGTCATGTAATTCATATTGCTTTTTTCAATATTCGAACTCCTTGGGGCCTGCCAAGATCGGGAATCTTGGGTTGGTTTTACCCCTGTCCGGATTGTTGACTGCCACTCACACCACTACGGTGAGGAAGGGAAGGGAAGGGAACATGGGGTGGTGGCATGGGCGCCAGCCGAATCCAGGATCAGCACATCGGCGGTGTAATCAATCTGGAGATCGATCCTTTTCCCTGCCGCGGCAGGCGAGCAGCCGAACTTCGGGCGCCGTTCCCGACAACAAGCCCGAAAAAAAGCACAGTCCACATGGGGCCGGAACCTCATTCATGAGCTCCACAACCTCCCGCTGTCACAAACGCCTATCTGCACCAAGAGTTTTCAAACTCTTGAATGTGATTTGTTTCCAGAGTGGCGGAGAGAGAAGAGACGGCTTGGGGTTTGCCCCTGTGTGAATCTCTGTACCAAGTGTCGGATAGCTAGAGTGGTATCCACATTCCAGTAATGGAAGCTTTCCCACTGTCCTGGGCCACGTTATCACCGCCCTCACTATCACACGCGCCTGGTGTCGTACTCATGCGAATTTATATGGACCTTGTGTCACCCCAGAAGCAGTCGGCCAGCAAAGGATTTTTGGTTGCATTGGCTCATCATCATCAGCATCACGAGGTCGTCTAGACTGTGTGAACCTAATGGCTCGGCAGTTGGACGAACTCGGTGAGGGGTGACAGGTTCCTCATCGTTGGTTCCGTGGCGATCATATGGGTTGTCACCTAAAATTGGAAATCGATATCTTTGCCGTTACACATGCAACGAGATAGGATATATGGGCCTTTAGGAGATGCACAAGTCTTCACACCATATGCAGCCGCAGCGCTGCCAGGAGAAAGGGTTGTGTCCAAATGTGGGGTACTGCATTCGAAAAGGAGGTGTGCTGAGAAAAAGGCCTGGTGCTTCCAACCAACCCCGCCGATATGGCATTGCTCCGGTACTGTGTCGTGGCCGGGTGTATTCTGAGGGGTTTCTGTCGGGGTTTTCGTCTACTATGATCAGTTCGGACCCGCACCATGTGGAAAGGTGACCGGAGGAAAACATCCACGAAGCACAAGTTTGCAACAAGTTCTCGACCATCGCAGTCAAAGCCCGATGGATGTCCCGGGCTTCGGTGTGGGGCTATCGGCGATATGGGTCTCGGTGTGTTCCGTTTCGGAGGACCTCGTCCCGTCGGGAGTCGGGGAGGTGGGTCACATTGAAATCTGGGTCGGGCTCTTTGGGACTCCGGATTTGGTAAGGCTTTGAGACGCATAGTCGGATCGAGGATCGACGGTACGGCAAAAGAGGGAACTGACAGCTTCTTCCTATCCTTACCAATAGGCCTAGGTCGGCGATAGTCTTGAACACTTGCAGCTGCACAGGCTCAGTGACGCTATCCCGTCACAGGAGCGTGGGTGCGTATAGATGCCCGATGGGAAATAGTTGACCACAGCGTCACCTGAACGTGTCCTGGCTACTGCAGGAGGGTGAGACCGGGCCTTGGTTATCGAATATGTGGCGTCTCTGCATTGAGCCCACGGCAGATGCTCTCACGATGAGGTGATTCCCGCTGCGCCAAGAGGTGAGAAATCCAGGAATTGCAACCTGTCAGAAGTCGGTTTCTAAATTTCACTCGGAAGGTGCGGTGAGGATATACGATTGGGGGAGGTTTCACATCGGATTCAATGCCTGGGTAGGTACTCAGATCAGTGGCCATGGACATTGCATTATCATATCTCTTCATATACGAGATAAAAAGCATGAAAAGCACGCTCACTCACTTGCCACTTCCTTCTCAAGTCCTAAAAATTCAACCCAAGGTCACCGTCGCTGCCTTGAGGTGACGTTCCTGTTCTGTTTTGGGAAGGAGCTTGGCACATGTTGTCCGACGCTGGAAGGGAAGACTCGAGTGCGATGTTCCCCAGACTTTTGGTACAGTCCCGTCTCTTTGAGGCTGAATGCAAGTTTACGGCGAGAACTGTCACTTTGACTTCATTGCAGATACCGTTTAGGTGTCAAGATTATAGCCCAGGTGGCGGGAAAGAGACGAAGCAGGACTCTTGAAAACAAGACACTAAAGAACAAATGTTTTTCATTGCCTGCTGATGTGCACATGCCTTGCTCTGCCTTGCCTGCTATCCTCCGCACTGTTTTGCCCGGCATAACTAAACCTAGCACAATACCACCTATCACAAACAACAACAAAGGAGAATCCCAAAACGCCCAAACCCAGCCTTTGCCAAAGTTAGAATACCCTATTCGAAATACAAACCCCACCAGAAAAACAACCATAATATCCTTACAATCCCTCCCCCTCCCTCAAAAAAATGTTGTTATCCTTGCCCATTGTTCCCTACCTAGCCCAGTTATGCTTCACGAAATTATTCAAACCCCTCAAAAACACTTTCCGTCCTTCCCCCCCCCTCAACCCTCACCGGCAGCCCCTCCAGCACCGTAACATCAACCACCTCCCCCTCCATAACCTGCCCAGCCTGCTTCTGCCCCTCAAGCACATCGTGCAACCGGTACAGCTGCCCGCTCTTCGCCTCCAGCTCCCCCTGCAACCTCTTCATCTCCCCCATCAACCTCTTCCTCTCCCTCGCACCCACCGACTTGTCCAACGAGAAATACCCCTCATTCACCCTCTTGAGCTCCATCTGCAAGTGCTCAATCTCGTCTTGGGTCTCCTTGATCAGAATAGCGAGGGCTTCCCCCGGTGACATCGAGGGGCGCATGGTCGGCTCGTCGGTGTAGTACCTGTCCGAGGCCGGGACGGGCTTCTCGACTGAGACGGTCTTCTTGCCGCGTTTGAGTTCTTCGGCTGAGAGATGAAGTTTGGTCGACGAAAGGCTTTGGGTGGTTTCCTTGGCCGTGGCACCATGCGCCGCGATGCGGACACAGACGTTGCAGTTGCCTGATTTGTGGTTGCAGATACCATCCAACACGCGCCGGGCGTCTTTGCTGAGGGAGGGGACGTTGCTTTGTTGCTTCGAGGAGGCAGCTTGCTGCTGTTTGTTCCCGCTGGACAGGGTTATGTCAGGCATGAAAAACGCAGAAGTCATGTTGGGCTCTACCGTCCCTGTGTGCTGTTGCTGTTGAGTCGTGGTGTTCTCTGAGTTCCGGCGCATCCTAGACTCCGGCCGGGTGGCCTCACTCGCAACAGACCGGCGGGTGTTGTTCTGCGTGATCTGAACAGACTCGTCGTCGAGCGGGCTGGCAAAGCTCATAGCTGACCGCACGCTGAACCGACCGGTGTCTTCCTCCAACGGGGCAAACTGACTAGACTTCTTAAGGATACCAGGAAGCGGTTGAGCAATCTTGGATGAAACAACACTGTCAGATTTGCTCCGCTGAAGACTAGGCAGCTGGGGTAAAGAGTAGTCGGTAAACTGCTGGGTATCGCCTTGCTGCTGTCGACGCTGAAGGTCCTGATATGTCTGCTTGAGCTTGGCAAGCTCGCCCTCCATGACACTGGCAAAGTCCGTGTCTTGGGCGTTCATGTGGAGCTCGGTTGTGGGATCCTCGTCGATGTGCATGTTGCTGCTCTTACCAGTAAAGTCATCCACATCCTTAGGATCAACAACCTTGACCTTGGTCGTCCTCATCGCGAGCGCCGTAAACTCCTGCTCAGCAATCTCGGCAATCTTGGCGGTGAGCAGCTTGACCTTCCTGACGGCGGCTTCCCGGCGATCAAGCTTGCGCTGGAGCTCGGCTTCCTTGATCCTGAAATCATCTCCCAAGCGCACACAATCCTCATTGTCGTTCAATGACTTGCTGTTCAGCATCTGGCTCAGCCGAACGACCTTTTGCCGCTCGTCCACCCACTGGTCTTCAATCTCCTTCTGTTCCTCCCGCAAACGCCGGTTCTCATCCTTGAGGCGCTCGTTATCGATGGAAATCTCCATGTTCTCATCCTTCAACGTACGGATACGGGTCTCCCTGTCGTTGAGGTGGCTGTCTTTCTCGTGAATGTCGTCCTTGAGCTCCTCCATCTGGTTGGTAAGACGTTCCAATTCCACCTCGAGATCCGCATTCAACTGAAGCACAGCGGTATCCGTGGTCAGACCCTGCATGCTATCAATGATCTTGTCACGGGCGCTGATACCCTTCTTAAGATCAGTGATGTGCTGGTCCCGGGCGGCAACCTGTACCTGAAGCTTCTTGTTCTCCTTGAAGTAGGTGTCATTGTTCCGTTCCATACTTTTGTGATCATCGACGAACATCTTCCTTTCCTCCTTCAGAGCCTCGTATTGCTTGCGAACCGAGGCAAGCTCCTCACGAGTAGCCTTGAGGTCCTTCCGGACCCCAGCTAGTTCCCTGCGAAGCCTATCGTTCTCTGCTATCAAAGTCGCATTGTCATGCATGGCCTCATCCCGTTGTTTTTGCATGGCCTCGGCCTCAGACATGAGCATGCCATTCTCAAGCTGCAATGACTCTTTATCCTGACGGAACTGCAGCGAGTACTGGAGATCCTTCTGTGATGCCTCCAGCTCAGCTTGCAGTTTAGCAGCCCTCTCGCGAGCGATCGATGCCTGACGCAACGCTTCATCACGCTCAGCAGAGAGCGCGGCGCTGTGGATATCATTCATACCAACTTGCTGACTCGCATGGTTGAGACGATCCCGCAGCTCCTGAATCTGACCCTCTAATTCCTGATCATGCCCATTGCTGCGCCTAAAGGAACCGTCCGTGTCAGAGCCGATAGCGCTGTCCGAAGGGTGCCTACTCTTGAACCTCTTGAGCTCAGACTGGAGATGGTTCACCTCGCGCTGCAACTTCTCTGCCTCACGCTGGAGCATAGCGTCGTGATCCTGGAGTTCGCGCACCTCGTCTTGGAGCTTATCCATTGACACAAAGATTTCCGCGTCCTCCTCGGGAATGCTCACAGAGTTGAGAGCGCCGTGACCATTCGCCGACTGGTCAAACCTAATACCAGTCTTGGACTTGACGAAAACAGGAACGCCGTTCTGCATGGTGCTGAACTTGAGAGTACCGGATGTCCAATCAGGAAGGTGTCGGAAGCCCGGCAGGAAAAACGAACGGCCTTCTTCGAAACTCTGGCCTTGGAGGGTGTCGGGGTTGGGCTGTGCAGTAGAAGGTTCCCTCATCAAAGACTTTCGTGGCGTCATGTCGCGCCGGCTGTTCTGCTTTTCGGTGCGGATCTTGGAAACCATGTCTTGAATAGACCTTTTGGGGGCCTCAGGAGACATGACACCATCCAGGTTCTGGAAACGGGACCGGCGCCCATGCCGACCTGGAGACATCGATAATGAAAGTACTGTAGAGCATTCAGATTCATTTTCGACACGGGCCTGCATATCAGCCCGGGTTCGTTTTTTCCTCGAGTCCAATGGGTTGTCAAAAGTCTGCTCCTCGGTGACCTCTCTGGCGGGGGGGACATTCTCCTTCCCACCGTTGGCTCCGTTTGTGAGAGGCTTTATTACTCCGGCAAAGTCGAACGTCTGGGTCAGCGTTGCCGTGTCCTTGTCCTGGTTATTGGTCTTGTTGTTGAGAAGTCCGCTCCATTCGGGGAAGGTGCGCGCGATGGCCGAGGTGTTAAGTACGGTGTTTGTATCACGAGGTTGCCTTGAGGAACCGAACCGGCCAGATCGGGTAGCCTGCCTCTTGGCCGGGTTGGTGAAGTCTTCGCTGAGCCGGCGGGTGCCCTCGCCGTCCGGACTGAAAGAAAAATTGGAGAGATTTCGGGTGAGTTCCTCGGTCGTGGTGCTAACAGTATCGTGGGAACCTGTGGAGGATGGCGGGGAGCTGAAGGGGTTGTGCTGAATGCGGTGCTCGAGCATCTCCTTTTTTAACCTAGATATATGCCGTGGTTTGCTAGATTGATGATGATTTGACCTATTGCTGTTGACGTCCATGTTGGCTAACTGCTGGGAGCGCGTCGAGCGCCGTGTCGTGGGGGGGGATGCAAAAGATGGGAATCCGAGCAAGTGCAACAAACGGAACAGGGAAAAAATAACACTGGAAGGGAGGTCGAATGTCAACAATGCGACGGGTAACGTCCGGGCCGCAGGAGTTGCTGCAAAGTAAACAAAACTCAGGCAAGCGCTTCGGGCGTCGAATGCAGTCGCAAGGCAGGCAGTCGCATGCTGAAAGCCAGAGTCGCGTTGCAGGGCAATGGCGACAGGGAATGTCGCGAAGGGCGGGCTCTCCTCATGCACACAGCAGGTGACGGTGACAAAGCTGGGGGAGACGCGATCAAGACCCATTTGTTTACAAGAGTACAGAGATACAAAATAGGGCCAAGTGGGGCAGCAACGGTAGCGTAGGTAGAAGTGGGGCAAGAATGCGCTGGCACCGTCAGAAGGAGTGATTTCATTGGTGCCATGCCTTGGCCCAGCTGCCACCAGACCGTTTTTGGTGCCATCGGGCTGCGACCAAGTCTCAATTCCTGATTCAACACCACTCTGACTGGATGACAACCACTGGCCTAGATCAGGAACCGGAGACTTCTACAGCAATCAATTTTTATCGTTTTGCAGTAGTGACGAAGAGAGAAAAAGGCTCATGTCTTGTCCCAGTATTTTCCATAATAAACATAATCGCTTGCCAAATACACGACATTTTGACATATCGCCCCAGGTGGACCACAGGGAATCTTTCTAGAAGTGATGTTACAATAGGGCTGACTGCCCAAACCCCGTCCATTTTCATTTTGCACCAAGCGGAAATCCCATAACTTTTATCTTCCTTATATCTCCTTTAACGCTCTCCGGCAAGTCTCCTGCTCTGCACCTCACCCAGTGCCTTGGTACCGCTCAGCATTGTGACCACAGCAACAGCGCCAATGACAGGCAGGGCCTGGAAGAGGTTCCAGGTGGTATAGTAGAGGAAGAAGACACCCTCCATGGCGAGGATAGAGCCAAAAAAGGTGGCGTGTGAGACTGGGGCGGCACCAATGGCCTTGGAAAGGTGGTTGAGGTTCGCGCCGAGGAAGATCCACTGTATTGAATTTGATATTAGTGGCTGTCTGAATTAGATAAATGGCAGACAAGACTTACGCTGATGAACAGAACCGGAACCGTAGCAAGCACAACCAGCGCAAAGAAGATAGAAATCACCTTTGGCGGGCTCGTAGGATCAGCGCGGAAGATGTGGTGGATCTCCTCCTTCTTGCCATAGCGGACGGGCTTCTCGTAGGGTGGGAGGGGGACATTGGGGTCCTTCTGTAGCTTGACATCGAACACGGGGGCATTAAGAGCCTTGGAGGAACCGAAGGAGCCGAGGATAATCGAGGCCTCGAGGGGTCCGTCGCTGTACAGGAATTGGACGGGAAGGTCCTTGTGAGTCTATGCCGGTCCTCGTCAGCATTGGTTGTCGAAATCTCGATGTTTCCATTTGCCTTACAATTGAAGCGACCGCCTTTCCACTTTCCTTGACCGTCAAGGGGAAGGGAGCCTCAAGCCCAGTCTCCTTCTCTTTGAGAATAACAAACGCTTGATGCGGGCGCTTCCCCTGACCATTGTCCTTTGCCGTCAAGCTGATCTTTAGTGTATCGGTGCTGCCGAGCGAGAGGGGCTTCGTAACGAGTGTCTTCGAGGTGAACCTACGATTTGTGTTAATTTTCTGCGGCGGAACTTTACTTGGCGTTCTGAAGGTATTGTATACCTCTCCTTGCTGCCAGCATCACCAGCCCGCTTTGCGACAACTGAGACGCTGCCATCATCGAACCCCCAAGATGTAGCCTGCGCGACGCCAGCCAGGAGCAGAAGCGCTGGCGCAAATGATTGTGTGAACCTCATGATAGGCTATCGGATATATGTGGAATGTGTCGTAAATCGGTGCAGCCCGTCGTTGCGTAAAGCAACTTTACTGGGTGACGAGGCTAATGATGACAATTGGAGCTGTCACTTCCAGTGCCTGAATGAACACTTGTTCAAGCTCCATGCGCGGCGCTACGGCCAAGTGCCAAGACACCGGGGAAATCGGATGGGATGTGGCCTGTGCGCCTTCCTTTTCTGGAATATTCAACATTGATATTGACCAAGAGTTTTGTTTCTCAACGTCGTGGAAGTGAAGGATTCTTCTCTCTGCTTTTTTGCTCCATCATGAATGTCAGAGTTCGTCTGTATGAGTCTTGACTTCGAATTCAACAACATGGCGGTTGCAATATTATCCTCGCAGAGGGAATAAATGTGTCCCACTTGTGCCTTGAAACCTCCCCGTCCAATGTTGCAGCATGATCTTTCCTAACAATGCATTATGAATGAACCCTGTAGTCTACAAAACGCAGTTAGTTCTCACAAGGATTGTTAATCAACATGTTGTAATATTCTTGGGCGGTCATATTGCTCGCAAACGAAAAAACTTTCCCAAATGAGTTGCTCACAAGCGTCTCCCAGTTGCTGATTGGTCGAGTTTTTCTGTGGTGGGTAGATTAAGAGCAAGCTCGGTGTTCGACTGCATTCGTGATCGTTTCCAGGCCGTATAAGCAGCCAGACACCGAATGGAAGACCATTTACGATTCCTCGGTTTACTTATAGTCCATGAGAGATCAACTTGTGGATGGCCCCAGATACGATACCATTCGACGCAAAACCTGAAGCCCGTGGACGATATCATGAACGGAGGCATACGCAACTCTGTCCGAGACACCAATCAATTTGTGCATCGGGGCTTGCTATCTCTCCGCCCGACCAACCTTTGCTTGCAAAGTCATGATATATTGGCTGGCTGGAATATCCCCCGCCTTCCTGTTCAGTTCAAGGCGGGGCTGTCTTTGTTGTGGTCTTGCATGGAGAAACACGGACTTCCAGCATGTTGCAGGCTGGTTACTGCAGGCAGATATGCATACTCTCAAAAGCGATTGAGAGTCAGTCTCGAGATGCAAACACACCAGGATCCTGCCTAGTGTTGGCCACAGATCACGGCACTTAAACACGAAGTCTGGGCGCGGGGCGTGGGGATGGATGTGTGGGTGACCATCGAGGTTGGATATCAAGAGATTCTAGAACATGAGGGGCAAACTGAGGTGATAGACCTCGTGGTTTTTCCATGACCAAAGCTCTCTCGTATAGCAATGAGAGCAGATCAGCTGAAGCACTGACAGATAACACAGACGATGCTGAAGAAAAAGAGTGGCAGGAAAGCTTCAGTTGATCGGATGGCAACTGACAGATTTGACACGGAGGACTGGCAAAAAGTGAAGGCAAAGTGCACACATGACGCTAAGATCATGGGCCGCCTAGGGCTTCGGATTTCTGCTTCCGTTTTAGAAGTTGCTTGCTTCCACTGTGAGGGGCACAGATTCGGATGCATCCATGTATTTGGAGGTGCCGCACGAAAACGCAACATAACATGGATTCGGACATATGAGCCTTGCTTGGTATCAAGGAATGGCACTGCATCGGACGAGCCGTTGCCTGTCCTCGGGGCGTTCAGTCCGCTGAGACGGTGGAGCCGAGCTGCCCTTCTAGTGTAGTCGAACCATCGGCTTTTCGATGAATGACAGAAACATCGACACTTTTCAGCGGTGTGTTGATGGTGATGTTGCGTCGCCTGAGACAGCTCTCCCAAAAGTGGTCAATCTGTGCCACAGAGCTCCCCCAGTATTCAATTACGGTGGCCCAATTGGAAGTTTTTCTCCTCTGTGTTCGGCTTGTTGCGAGTGCTTGGGCTGCTGATCCCTGCGACGATAAAAAGAACATGCCCGACAGGGATGGCCTGTCTAAACCTATCAAAGGCTTTGGCGGGTGATTAAGCTGCCAAGGGGACCAATCCTCTGTGACCTTGGAGCCAGCCACGGCCTAGATAGTCCAGTCGTGGGTCTGGGGTCTCTGGGGCCCTTTTTACTGAATCTCGGTCGCGTTTTCCTTCCTGTTGTGCCATCCCCATCTCCATCTGCGGACTGTCTTTCGTTCCCGATCCCTTTAAAAGAGCTGTGTGCTGTCACTCGCTAAGAGCACTCACGTCTCTAGGAATTGTTTGTATTCTTGCCCTCGTTCGTATATTTTGGCCGCCTCTCCTCGTCGCAACCGGTGCTTTAATCTCCTGGAACGCCGTTAATATTACGAGTCACCGTCTACGCCTTCTCCTTTTCCTCAGGTCTCGGATCCACCACAGCTGTAAGACTTGACCTCACCTTTCCACTGGAATGCGGACCCCGTGGCCGTGGCGACGTCGGCCCTGTTGTGTTCTTCCAACCGTCTGTTCCGATCAATTGCTAAACATAACCTCATTCAGCCCGCCATCTTGCTCCAGCATCCCTTCGCATCTTACCAGCGTGTTTCCTTGAGCTCCTCAGTCACAATGGTCAACTTCCGAACAACCGTCCTGGCCTTTGCCGCCGCCGTCACCGTCTCAGCCGACTACGTGATCGACCCAAATACCATCCCTCTCTCTGCCAGAAGTATGTTTAACGCGAAGTAATTGCTGTCAGGAGACATGCTTACCGGGTAAAATTTGCAGAGGCCTGGTGCAACGACCAAAGGAGCACTTGCCCAACCATTTGCCGTCAAACCAGTGTTGGCCAGCCCCTCGTCAACGACTGCGATCCTGTATGTGGCCTGGGCATGACTCGATCGTACGAGCTTTCGGCGCTGACAAAACCGTGTAGGAAACCCTGAGGTACGGCTGCCTCTGCAGCGACAACAAGCAACCAAACATGTCCGAGTACACCCTCACCCTCCCCTACCACGTGTGCACAGCTTGGGGCACTCAGTGCGTGAAGGACTGCGGCACCAACAACCTGTGCTCTGCTGCTTGCCGTGAGGAAAATCCTTGCGGTGCCCAGAACCCCAGCCGTGTCAACGAGACCAAGACGGCGACCACCTCGGCGGCTGAGGAGACGGCGACCCCAACTGATGGAATTGCGGACGGCTTCGGCGATGGTACCCAGAACAACAACGGCAGACCAGGAAGCGGCGCTGGTGCTCTCGCGCTCGGCAATGCCTATGGTCTCGCTGTTGTTGCCACTGGTCTGTTTGCTGGCTTCACTTTGCTTCTTTAGAGACCGACAATTGGCGTGGTTTGGTAAAATGCGTGCTTCAAGAATATAAAAAGCGGTTTCTCTGGTTTGTTGTTGGTGTTGGTCGGGGTTGATGTGTATAGGAAGAAGTTGTGCGTTGACGGTGGAAGGAGCTGAGCCTGGGAACCAGGAACATACTTAAAAGGGGTTCCAGGAACGTGCGATGGAAGGTGTTTAATATCCTTAATGTCTAAACTACTACACTACAATTCATTGGTCGTTTGGAGAATTTTGATAGGTGAATCCTTTTTTTTTTTTGGGCATTGGACAGTTCGTTTCACAAATCAAGGGTCTGGTTACACAGTACCGCATTGCTGCTGTTTCCCTCGCAGGTGTATAACTCGACTCACTCTAATGTCAGCAGGCTCGAGGCATAACGGCTGGTTCCTCTTATTGCCGTCTTTTAGTCGGGTGATTGTTTCATCTGAAGGTCTGGCTCTTTCATCCCATGTGTGCTGTTCACACAGCCACTTGCACTCATCCACGCACATCTTTCGATTCTGACTCGGGAATTCCAGCAACAAACATGTCTTGAAACACAAACGCTGAACTCTCACAAAGATCCACGAGCCGTGTTGCACAGAGTAAACATGAAGCTCGTCATCCGTCCTCCATGCAGCGGCAGATGCCCCCATTTCACTCACTGCAGCCTCACCGCCTGCCAATTTTCACGTGCAAAAATTCAAATCTCAAGCGAGTGGGGCAGACCCTTCAAATCAGCTGGCAGAGAGCAGGCTGTTGAGATTTGATTCGCAACGACACCAGCGTTGTCTCTCAACAACTGAAGAGACCGGCGCCTACAAAGTGCTGCTATTTCCTGGACTACCTTTTGCTCAAGTGGACCCCTTCACTGGACCCGGGCTTGATAAACGAGCAAATCCCGTCCACCGACCTCCGACCGCCGACCAAACCTCACTCCCGGTATCTTGACAAAGTAGTTGGTGGCAGCCGCCGTCTCTTGACTTGTTGATTTTTCCTTCATTTTCCTATCAACAGCCACGAGTACCCTATCACCGAACCGGCACCGATCCTAAGAAACATACCTCTAAACCACCGTCGCGGTTGTATTTTTCGAAACGGCTTCTTTGTACCGGCCATACACCTTAATCGCAGCCCTTGGAGCGTAATCAATCCCCTTTCAGGGAGGTTGACCGACACCATGGTACTAGACAGCAGCAGTGCGCGCAACCCCCTTTTCCCCACCTTTGCATTGACTCCCCATACCTGCATTTGTGCTTCCCCCGCGATCTTGCTCCGCAGAAGACGATGTGGCTGACGGCGATGGAATCTGTGCAACAGGAAGGGCCGCTGCCGAGTGTGTTTCCGAAGAAGCACTCATCCACCTAAAATACTACAAATATTCCGCCGTCGACAAGTCCCCCATATCGAACTATGTCCTCAAGCACTGGGTATGCGCTCTATGCCCCGCCTCCGACGAGAATACTTGACTGAGACCTTGTAGTGGAATGCGTTTGTGGAGGTTCTGCCATTATGGGTCGCCCCAAACATGGTGACTCTTCTAGGCTTCTTTTGCATCTTGATTAATGTCGCCCTTTTGGTTATCTATATGCCGGATCTCGTGGGACCTGTGAGATACTTTCCAAGGCACTGGGTGTGGGAAACACGAGCTGACGCTTTTCAGGGCCCAACATGGTTATACTTCAGCTTTGCGTTCGGTCTCTTCATGTACCAGACTTTCGACAACGTGGACGGCAAACAAGCGAGACGTACCGGCACATCCAGCGGACTGGGAGAGCTCTTCGACCACGGCATTGACAGCTTGAACTGCACCTTGGCCAGCTTGTTGGAAACCGCCGCAATGGGTCTCGGGACCTCCAAGTCTGGTGTCTTCACCGCTCTCGTACCTTGCCTGCCCATGTTCTTCTCGACATGGGAGACCTACCACACGCACACCCTCTATCTCGGAGTCATCAACGGACCGACTGAAGGACTCCTGCTTGCCTGCATGTTCATGATCCTGTCTGGGATTTATGGACCGGCTGTTTGGACCGAACCGCTGGTTGATCTCGCCGAGGGTCGCGTCTACCTACTTAGTAACCTAGGTTTGACAAAGGACACTATTGGCGACCTGTCGATCCGGGACATCTGGGTGGGACTGATCATCTTCTCGCTGCTGGCCACCCACATTCCGTTTTGCGTTTTGAACGTCGTCAAGGCTCGGAGAGCTCGCGGCCAGCCCGTGGCTCCCGTTTTCCTCGAATGGACCCCCATGGCCATCTTCACCTTTAGCATCGGCGCCTGGGTCTACAGCCCATACTCGTACATCCGCACCGACAACCACCTCGTTCTTTTCTGCATCATCATGAGCTTCGTCTTTGGCCGCATGACGACCAAAATGATTCTTGCACACCTTACCAAGCAGCCATTCCCCTACTGGACCGTCATGCTGTGGCCGCTTGTTGGTGGCGCCGTCATGGCCAACCTTCCTCGCATCGGACTTCCGGCCGTCTCAGCGGAGTATGAACACATGTACCTGGTGTCTTACTTGGGCTTTGCGGCGATTGTCTACTTCCGCTGGGCTTATCTCGTTACGACGAGCATTTGCAACTTTTTGGGCATCAACTGCTTGACCATTCCTTACGAAAAGCAGATGGAGAACAAGAGAAAGGCAGCCGGTATCATCAACGGGCTTGCGCCAAAGAAGGATTAATTGAGAGGAAGAAAGCATGAGGAGTAGTAGAGAAGAATGAAACCTTCATATGCATCGGGATCGGGAAGAAGAGCAGGGCTGTCTTCGTTGGCAGCGGGTCGGTCGTGGGCTGGGATTTGACTTTCTAAAAAGGTGGTTGGCATTGCATTGCATCCTAGCATGGCGTTTTTGGGTGTGTTGTCTGTCATGATGGCGTTTAAGCCCATGCCTCAACGGTCAAGGGGTAACGGTTCTTGGCGATATCCTCTGGAGAGGGCCTGGAGTAACTTCTCTACATATATACCTGGATGGGATTTCTAGATGTGCTGCTCGAAGCAGGTCGGGTTGTTGTCGTTGTGTCGTAGTAGATAGCGAGAGGTTTATTAATCGTTTTTAATGTACATAGTAGTAACAGCGAATCAACTACGCTGGATTTCCATAGAGATTAAAGAGTTAGAAGAGAAGACAAATGAATGAATGATATGGGTATGGATGAAAGATAAGATTGATATGATAAACGTTGGGGAGTGCCAAGCGGGTGAACCTGGAGGTTGGATGGAGACCGTGGACCTTCCCCACACTGTGCTTGAACCCCCCTGCGTTGGGCGTCTGCAGGGGTCACTAACGGTTAGGGGTAAGAGCCGGGGAAGCTGACGGCTACTCTCGACACCTTTCCATAACTGAGTGCTTCAGACTCATATATATAGTCCTCTGCAGAGCTTGAGATTCGGACCGCCTTTTTTTTTTTCTTTTTTTTTTCTAGCACGATGAGGGGACATACAATGCGGATTCGATAGCACCGATTCAAGCATCTGCTCACCCCATCCAGCCCATTCCTTCCGCGTTGTCATCATCATCATCATCAACTGTTGTTGCTCTCACCACCACCTGTCAAGATGACACGCCTCACGCTATCCCATCTCTTGTTGCCCTTTCTCGGGGGCACAACGGCAGGATATACCACGCTCTCGGACGACACACTCCGGCATATATCCTCCCCCCTTTCGGCGTCATCGCCGTCGGAACTGGACCCGTTCGATGGCTCCCTCCTCTCACCAATCTTGATCCCCCGTGTCCCGGGAACGCCAGGACACGCGGCTGTTCAGGCGCATTTTATTAATTACATCAAGTCTAATCTGTCGCCGGAGTGGACAATAGAGTGGCATAACTCGACGTCAAAAACGCCGGCAACGGGGGAGAAGCTGGTGCCGTTTCAGAACTTGATCATCAGGAGGGATCCGCCCGGGATGACGAGGGAAAGGGAAGGGGAGATGGAGAGGTTGACGCTGGCGGCGCACTATGATAGTTTGTATCGGCCGGAGGGGTTTATAGGGGCGGTGGACAGTGCGGTGCCTTGCGCGGTGTTGTTGTGGGTGTTGAAGGAGCTGGATGGGGCGATGGGGAAGAGGTGGGGGGAGTGGGAGGATGATGGGTTGGAGAGGGGGAAGGGGGTGCAGGTTGTGCTTTTTGATGGGGAGGAGGCTTGGGTGCAGTGGAGTGGGGAGGATAGTCTTTATGGGAGCAGGTGAGTGATACTAAAGTGGGGGAAGGGGGATGTCGCTGACGTGATGATAGGGCTTTGGCGGAGGATTGGCAGAATGAAAGGTATGAGGATGGGAGTTCGAGGCTTGATACGATTAGTTTGTTTGTGTTGTTGGATTTGTTGGGGGCGGCGGATCCGACGGTGCCGAGTTTCTTTGGGAAGACTCATTGGGCGTATCAGAACATGGCCAAGGTGGAAGAGAGGTTGAGAGGGTTGAAGTTGTTGGAATCGGAGCCAAAGGCGGGAAGGTTTCTTCATGACTCCGAGAGATCGAACTGGAACTTTGCCGGATATGTCGAGGATGACCATGTGCCGTTCTTGAGGAGGGGGGTGGAGGATATCTTGCACATTATCCCAACGCCGTTTCCTAGGGTGTGGCACACCATGGATGATGACGTCAAGAACTTGGATGTGGCCACGGTGAAGGATTGGGCAAAGATTGTGGCTGGATTTGTGGGAGAGTGGATGGATTTGGAGGGACACTTTGAGGGTGTGTTGCCGGGAACGGAAGATGAGAAGGGTAGGTATTTTGTGAAGGACGAGCTCTAGATGCCCATGATGATACCTTGCACAAAAACAAGAATTGAGAGCTGATATGTCGGTGAATAGAGAGCCCTGCATTCACGGTGTTGGTGCGGTCGTCGCTGGTCTGGCTTGGGGCTGGTTGCTTGGGACTGTTGCTCCTGCCGTGAGATATCTGGGAAGGAGCGAGCCCACAGTTCATACAACCGAGTTGAGGAACACTTTTCGCCAACAAATGGCAACCCCTCCATGGTCCTATGACTTAAAGGAGGGGATAAGAAAAGAGGTCCTGACCTCTATAGAGAGTTCTAGTTCGACTCCAGGGCGGGTCATTTCAGGATCAAATGGGCCCGTTGCCCTCATCAGATGGCTCTGATCTCAACGAGCGAGCACAAGCAACAAGAAACCAGGCACTGACGCCAGATCTGCAAGAAACCGAGGACCGATGCCATATCTGATACTATGCAACTGTGAGCAGACATGGCCTAGAATCAAGTGCTCTCTCTACTCTGTCATCCTCATTGAGATGACATGGTGCTGAGCAAGAGCAAGAATAACACCCCCTCTTAGCTCCCCTGAAGAAGGTATTCTAAAGAAATTGTCCCCTGCCCTGAAAGGGTCAGTGGTGATAATAAAAAACAACCCCATACCGCCAGCCAGGATGGCGGTAACTCAAAGGAAAATAAAAAGAAACCAAATTAAAAAACCAAACTGCAAACCTACAGGCTTTTCGTAGCTGACACCCTTCCAAAACATTTGAGAGGTGTCAGTGAGCTTTTTGCATTTTTATACTTCTATCTTCTTTTTTTTTTTGATTGACTATGTTCCTTCTTGCCCAACTTCTTTCTAATAGACAATAAAAAGATATTGTGAAGGTTAACCTAGACTGATATTTTAACCTAATGTAAGTAGCACAGTCCTATGGTATTGAAGGCGCACTGTATGATCCTTGTCCCGCTTGGGTTTGTGGGGCAATTAGTAGGGGTTTCGACCCATGACGACAAACCGTTGAGTCTGCGTGGACTGTGCGACAGGTCTTTTTGATTGTTCTCTCTTGAGCAACATCTTTGCAACACGAATACCTTTAGCTTTCAGCCTACCTACTATACTGTTGTTATATTGCCTACCGCCAGCCTTGATCCCGCTGTCTTTTTCTGTAAAGCTATCCTTGACATCAAGCATCCCACACAAGAACCAGCGCGTCGCATTGCATCGCATCGCATCGCATCCAAGTCGCAAACTCTATCCAAAGACCCCAAGACTCCAAGACCCCAAGACTGCACTGCCGTCATCCCCAACTTTCCAGTAACTGCCGGTGTCGCACGCCCCTCACCTTGGAGCGCATATTGCTCTCGCCTTCAGCTTGAACTCTTGGGCTTCAACCGATGAGGTAGCACCTCCTAAATTAGCTACATGGCATCCGAGAACGAGCACCGCGCCCAGGCGCAACATGAGCCGGCGCAAGCAGCAATACTCGATAGCAATAAATCCGAATCGCTAGCAAACATGTCTGTGGCAACCAACGGCCAAGCACCTCCCCGACGTAACCCCTTATTCGACGACGACGACGACGACGGCGACGATGTAGCCTCCACAACCTCCTCCAACCACGACACCGTCTCCCCGACTGTAACCTCCCCTCCATACTGGCACTCAACATCCCACCCCCCAAACCACCCTGCCTCGAACGGTCTCCGCCCTTTATCCACCGCCTCCGTCGAATCCGTCCTCCCACCCGGGGCGATAACCCTCCAAGACAACGAATCCGACCTCCCCTCCTCCCACTTCCTATCCACATCCCCAACCACGCCTCAAGACCGCAACCGCTCCTGCTGGGCGAGATCGGTGACAATAACGGATTACATCACGATCAACACTTCCTCGACCAACATCGGGGCTTTCACAGTCTGGAATATTTCGGTAGAGACGCTAGAAGGGCCGAGGATAAATATTAGGAAGCGATACAGCGAGTTTGATGATTTGAGAAAAAAGTTGATCATGACGTTTCCTGGGTTTGAGGCTGCGGTGCCGGAGTTGCCGCCGAAGAGTTTGGTCAAGAGGTTTAAGACTGGGTTTTTGGAAAAGAGGAGGGGGGGGCTGCAGTATTTTTTGAATTGTATACTATTGAATCCTGAGTTTAGTGGGGCGCCGGTGGTGAGAGAGTTTTTGTTTAGTTGAAGGGGATCAAACTGGGAATGGGGTGGGAAAGGGGGGTTAACATAAAGAGTTGGATAGTGGGATGGTATATGGGGGGGTAAAAGGCTGGTTGAATCCTTTTGTTGTTTTGGATCCTTGGGTGATATGCGAGGACGTTGGGCTCACGTTGAATATCACAGGATTGATGTGGATAGAGTCTGACGAGTAAACTTTGGATATCACACGGCGCGTCGCGTGTGTTGGCTAGGAATATAGTTTGGCATATTTGGCCGGGCTGAAGAAAGGGAATGGTGGGGGGGAGTACGCCAACCTATAATACTGCAAGGAAAAACAAATCATCTTCCCTTCCTCGGCAACGGAACGATTTTGGGTGGTGATATTGATTGAGAGGTCTTCAAGGCCGCCCTTGTATATACAGACAACAGCGCTTGGTGATACTTTGCGCGCCGTGTCATAATTTTGTACGTATAATTACGAGCTGGGATCAAGGTCACGAGTTGCTGCTCATTGATATCTGCCTTGATAAAAGTCTTTAAGGTATGCCCAAGTTGCAGGCATACTTAGAGTAACACTAATGTCAAGTTCTTGTTGGACTAGGCTGAGAGAGAGACAGTTGCATCAGATCAATGATATGCGTGTATACTTTATACATAATCGACTCGGGATGGGGACGATGATTCGAACTTCAAATGTTCTGATATCACGGGCAAGGCCGGGACGAGAGAGGGGATGAAATAACAATATTGGCCAAATTCCAACCTCTAAACATCATTCGACACCTACGTCCATGAAAGATATATACGCTTGCTGATGACTACATCCAGCCAAATATCACTCACCTGAAGCCAGATACCTACCCTGCAACCGTTTGAAGATGAAATTCCAACTGATACCCTCGGCACTTGCCTCCCTCTTGAGCAACAATGCCTTTGCTCAAACCCAGTTCCCAGACACCAGAGACCTACTAAGCATCCGCACTACTACCATGGTGGGGGGGGGGAAATACACATTCCTCCGGGTGGTCAAGCTTCAAACCTCTCCCGCAGCGTCGACAACCCTCTGAACCAGGAATTCTACAACAAACCCCCAAGGTAGGCCAACCTGGTCAAGAAGTTATGTTCATACATAACACTCCTCACCACCCCATCAAAACCCCCTACTACACCAACCTCACCTATCTTACGCCGAGGACGACCCGAATAATCTTCGCCATCGAAAACCCCGAAATGAGCTCTCTGCGGGTCGGCATGGGCCGACAGCATGGCCAAGTAACAAACATTGGACAGTTCGTAAAGAATCTTCGCAGCCGGACAAAAGCTGTTGGTGGATAGATGGCAAACGTACATACGTACGGGGTCAAACAGAAACCCAATTTCGGGGTGGAGGAGGAGAAGGAGGAGAGTGGACATCGTTTCGAAACCACTACTAACCCGGTCAGCAAGCTGCAGAGGGATTTTGGAGCCATATGGGAGTGTGGAAGGTGGTAGGTGTCAGACCCATGAAAGATGAAATGCTGGCTCCCGTTTATGATGGAAGGATAGAGAGGTGTGTGTGTATGCGGGTGAGGAGCTGCTAGCAGCTTGCCAGCAAAACTTCACACACACGGCTTTCATATTCATCCGAGAGTCCCGGCCACGGCTACGGGGGGTCTTGATTATATCGAACAGGGAGGCCGAGTGGGAGGAGGCGAGATTCGCCAGGAGTGTCTTGTCCGGTTCACCAACACTCTCCATCCATCCATCCATCCATCCAGTGGCCTCGGTCGACAAGCCCTACTGCCGCTGGGGAAGTACGGCTGCCTACCCGGGGGACGATGCCACCACCGACGCAAGCCTCCCACCATGGAGAGGAGCCCAAGGGTCATGGGAGACCCATTCTGGTCTCTGTTTGGCCACAACGTCCCCTGACTGCAAGGCGAGTCGAAAGTGATTCCACCCGGAGCAAAGGCTATCCGGCGGTAGTCAACTCCTCCCACCCCCATACTACCACCCCATACCCCATAACCGTCTTGTTTGCTTTTCCCACATGATCCCCCTATTTCCCGCAGTCCTCGATATCCACAATACCAATACCCCCAAGACACACTGACGCAAATAATGCAGACATTTGTCGAGCATGATGACGGGTTCACCATGCAAATATGGGAACCCTACCCACGTTGCCCAGATCTAGATCGTACGGCAAACACTTTGTTAAAATGAGCCAGGACTTGTCGATCCCCGCAAAGGCAGAATTGCCACCAGTTAGCATGCCCGGCACCGACATCGTTGACGTTAGTTTGCGTATATATGTAATGAAAGGGAGGGTTTCGCGAGGCGGAGAGGGTTGGTTGCCCAGAAAAAGAATGGGAAGATCAGATCTCGAGGACCCTGCATGAGCCCTGACCATCGGTGTGTTTTGATCGGTTGGAATCCACACCTGGCCCTCCCAGGAATCTTGTCGCGCGCACCAGCATCTTTCTTCGTGTATAGGAACCCGGCCAGTTAGCTACACTCTGTAGCAATCACGAAAGGATTTGGAATTGCTGCCGCCACAAGTTCTGCTCATGCCGACTCGGGCGTTGGATGCCGGCACCGAGGGGGCTGGAAAACTGCTTAGGTATTCAGCCTTCCCGATGACAAGGATCTCGACTCTTTCTGATAAGTGTAGCTTCATGGGTGGTGAAAGGTGAATGGCCCACGAGTTCCCGCTTGCAGGGAAGACAGTTCGAGATTCCACCCTAACAAATCCCCTACAGGCTTGGCGATCGACAGTTAAGAACGGGGGGTTATTGGAGTAATGGGCTTCTGCTGAAAGCGGTGCGTCGACGACACCGAATTGTTAGGCCCCTGGGCCCTGTAACACCGAACAGTTAGCTGACTAGCAGGGGTTATAAAATAGTAGTCTGGGGAGGGCTAGGGGGTGAGATGGCGTGTGTCCCAGCAGCTCCGGCCACAGCAGGGGTACAAGCCGTGCCTCTCCGCCCCCCGTGCTCTCCCAATCCTCGACAGGACCCTTCCCCGTGCGGTGGTCGGCGATATTGCTTATTGTTGGGAGCCTTCCCATCATCTCAAAACAAAACAGATCTGGAAACCACCCAGAAAGAAATTTTCATCAGAACCATCCCTCTTCAGGTTTCCTTCCTCGTCGCTAGTCAGGTCAACATCAGGCAGCAAAATGAGCGCCACCACAGCTGCGGCGGTGTCGTGCGTTGAGTGCCAAAGACGAAAGCAAAAGGTAAAGTCTGGTGAAAGCACCCTCGCAACGGCCCGCGCTGCATTAGAGTCGGATCGTTGGATCGTTGGTTAGGTAGAGATTGGCTGACAGCTCGATCCAGTGCAACAAACAGTTCCCCTGCAATCATTGCCTGAAGCGAGGAGTCTCGCACCTCTGCCGCTTTTTATCCAAAGGGGTCGGTTCCAAGTCAAGCAAAGAGGATACTGTTCTCAGCGACAACCAGCTAAGGTGAGTAAAGGACGGGGAAGCCCGTTGTGTCTCTCGTTGCTAACCCCTATCTTCCACGCGCCGTCAGAACATCGAAGAAGCGGAGTTCAGACAGCCCAGACTACGGTGACGCTTTTGACGGAGACGCAGACTTTGACAATCAAAACTCTGCGGCTGAAGTCAGCGATGCTCTGAATGCCCTCGGTTACATGCCTCATGACCATCATCTGGTCCTTGGCAATGGAAGCGGCCCCAAAGTGAGCAGCTTTCTACCACGGCCCGTGCGCGCTGGAGACTGCGAGACCGACTGACCATTCAATAGCCAGGTAAGGATGTTGTCGAGGATGAAGCTGAGCCGTCCGAAGAACTCAAGGCTGCCCTTGAGTCCATGCCTGCAAAGCCCTACACCGATTGCCTTGTCGACAATTGGCTCAACGGTGCCAACCACCACTACTAGTACGTCCCTGTCCCTGTTAACATCGCCGATGTATCGCACTTGTTGACCAGTTTCCCAAGTGCCCTCTACCCGTCCGAGTTCCGAACCCAATATGATGGCTGGTGGGCAACTCCGCCGAACAAGGTCTCGCCAGAGCTTACCAGCTTGATTCTGCGTGTTTGTGCATGCTCGCTGCATTTCATCATCGATGATAGTGTCAAAGAAAGGCTCGAAACCGAACTGAAGGCCGACGCCGTGACATTCGCCCAACGCATGCACAACGCGGCCGACAAGCTCAGCACAAGCATAGCGCCAGGAAAGGGTGGTCTGATTCACGTCCAGCAGCTCTTTTTGACAGCGTTCTGGTACAAGTCGGCAGAGAAGTGGACCGAAGCATGGCACGCCCTGAGCAGAGCGATTCGTGCTGCCAACGAGATTGGTAATCTTCCCCTCGGCTGAGTCGTTGTTTTCTGGCGGATGAACTAACAGTGAAATAGGCTTGCACAAGGACTCTTTGTCTGAAGGTATGTCCGAGTTTGACCGTGAGATGAGAAGGCGTCTTTGGGGCGTCCTCTACATGTGGGATTTGTGAGTATGCGTCTATATCCAATTCGGAGTGCCTCTACTCACAGCTGGTGACAGTGCCCTTGGCTCCATGCTCTCACGCCCCCTCCTTGTCAACCATGCCGATTGCACTTTCGTAATGCCAACTCTGGCCCTCGAAATTGATCCCGAGCGGCCCAACCAGCCGTCGCCCTTCCGTCATATGAATTTGCATTGCCAGCTGTGTCTTGCCATGGCAGCCGAGTTTGCTCCTCGCGCCGATGGAAAAGTGGATGAGGCCGACCAGGCCAGAAGACTGCGCGATGTCGTCTATAAGTGGTATGAGGATCTTCCCAAAGAGTACTCACGCACGAATCCCGACACCCAGTGGGATGAGGAGTTTGATTGGGTTGTCTTCCAGCGCCGGTATCTCCATCTGATAGGATACATGTCTCTCTTCAGCCCATTGAAGGCATTCGTCACCCGAAATTCTGGCAAGCCTCTGACGAAGCTTGAATCCGAGCTGCGCGCGGCTGGTGTCCAAGCCGGCCTCGATCTGATGGATGTGTCGTGGAGCTTCTTTGAGAACATGGTTTCAGCCGGTGCAAAGTTCCACTATGCCATCTTTTGCATCTTTGATGCCACGACGGTCATGTGCTCTGCTTTTGTCCACGATGAGGCCCGCACTCTGCCACAGCGCGAGACGGTGCTCGAGGCTATCAACAAGGGTCTCCACATGCTCGAGGAGTCATACGCCGAGTCCAAGACAACGGCAGCCCTGTATCGTATTCTCAAGGGCCTCATCATCAACCTGCCGCTCAGCCCTCAAGAAAAGGGAGTAATCGGAGCTCCGAAACGCAGCAAGCGCACAAATGCCAACCAGATAGGCGACAGTACAGCTGCCGGCTCATCGAACAATGCGTTGGCTAGAAGAATTCTTTCTGATCGTATCTCCGAGGGCGTAGCTCAAGGATCGAACACCGATGGGACACTGGTCGAATCTCAGCTCGGCTCAAATAGCTCTCAACTCGGTTCGAATGGCTCGGTATCGGTGGTGTCGTCGTCATCGAACAACATTCCTTCATCCGAGGTTCCGTTGCGCTCAAACGCCCCCATCCCGTCTGGGAATGGACAGGTTTTCCATGGCTATCAGCCAATGGATAACCCACCACCTTCCAACGGCCATGATCACTTGAGCCATATGCATGCACAAAACATGCAGCCCTCGCCATACTATGGCACAGTCGACCAATTCATGCCCTCAAGCGCAGGCATGGTCCCTTCGAATGAATATCTGGTGACCGACAGCTTCGTACCCAACAGCGGCTTTGTGTCATCGAATGACCTCCAATTCAGCAATGACCATCATATCTTCCACTCCGGGCCGCCTGACCCCCTTGGCTACACCCAGCCCGCGTGGGAACCGGCCCCTGATGCCAATCCAAACTTCGGTCTGCTCCAAGGAGCGATCCAGGAGGTATCGGAGGATGCGGTGCCTGCTGTGCCCAGTGTGTTGGAGTATTGGGACTGGCAGCAACTTGATCTTGGAAACCCTGGGTATTGGGGGAACCAACAGCCGCCACGGATGTGAACATGGGATCCGGTGTCTCCCTTTAATCGAGGGGGTCTGGCGCTGAACCGGAGACGCAACTTTGCAGCTGGTGGACTAGGCTTTTTCGGGTGTGGTGTTTTTTAAGCGATGGCGTAGGCGTTGGCTTGTCATGACAGTTCTTTTAGGAATTCGTCGTTAATCGTTGAAAAAGAAGGTGTTTCTTGGATAGAATGACGGGCGATATGGTTGGAAGGGACCTGGAATTTGTTGGAGAGAATCATTGGGGGAGATATTGGCGCCCAAGCTCGGGTTCCTAGACATGGATGGGAAAGTAGCCGGTTTTCGCATGTCTTCTTTGAAAATAATTATTTTATCGATAGTGTCGTTCTGGATTTGTTGTCTTTCTGTCGAGTTTCCTTGAAGTGGTAAATGATTGACAGTTTGTCTCCTTTGGGGGATCGTCGGTCAGAAACCAGGCGAGGGAAGGGACACATCATAATTCGGGGCCCGACGATGGACACATAGGTTTCTCGCATGAATAATAGCCAGAGCTGAGAGACAGGTGCCCCTCCGAGATGTGATATGGTCAGGGTCCGTAGTCCACCAGCGCTCCGAAGACTTTCGGACCCAGTGGACCCTGGATCGGGATTCGAATTGGTTAGATTTCGGGTTTCACAAGCAATAACGGAGAGATGGGGACCTGCCTGCCGACCTGAGTGATGACTGCATCGAATCGAGATCGTGACTTTGGTCTGTCGAAGCCGGCAAAAAGATTCTAGATCTTCGATAGGTAGTCTGGTTGTGCCATGTGGCTTGAAACCTCATACGACCGTTGTTCTAGCCACGTGTGAATGGAAGCGAATGGCGTCCTGGGAACTAAGTGTGGGTGTGGTTCAAATGGGACCACTGTGGACGACATCTTGCCCCTTTTGAAATCGGACGAGGAAATATTGGAAGCTGAGGACTGGCCAAGGCCCAAAAGTGAGCTGATGGAGGCTGCAAGTTCAGAAGTTCAGCACATTGCGAAGGCCCAACACCTGCGGGCAGTTCAGTGGGTCCTTCCCACTATGCACGTTATCACCATCAGTTATCGGTGGGGGGACTGGCCGACATCACTGCTCCTTCAGTGCCACATTGCGAACAAAAAATGGAGACTGAGACTTGAGATCAAGGCCGCGGCAGAGACCAATGCCTTGGGAAAAGAGCCAATAGGCCTTGAATAATGGTCAGAAGATCTTTGAACGACGGTCAGAAATCATTCAATAACGTTGAAAGACATGTATATGGCATTTTATTGCTTTATCATGCAACATATCATCTACTTTTTTGTACGTAACGTGTGAGATCGGTGGAGTTGCCCCCGGGAATACACAAGCCATGAGCCGCTGAATACAACGAAGGCGGCATAACTTCTCACCCAAACAAACCCAATGCACGGAAAAATAATGCGACTTTGGCCACCGGCATCCTCCTCCTTGACGGGTGAGCTCCAGGCATACCTTACCAGAGGGGTAAAAGCAGCTTCTCCACTTCTTACAAGATCAACCTCTCGATCTTTGACTCAATCAAGCCGTCGGTGTCTCACATCAACACCATCCTCAAAGTTGAAGATGTCATTGGCAAATGCAAATGCCGAGCAGGGAAATGGTCCTAAACAAAATGCCTGGGTTGGAAGTGCCGGGGCAGCTGGCTATGATCTGAGAAGTGAGTTGACATATGAGGTTCTGAATCAGATGCGTGAAGCTGAATGCAAACGTGAACGTAGGCGATACGATGACAACACCCACAGCCTCCATGCTTACTGCTATTCAGAACTGCACACTGTTTGATGATGTCTTCCAGGAGGACCCAACTACTATCGATCTGGAAGCTCACTGTGCTGCCTTGACTGGCAAAGAGGCTGGTCTTTTTGTCCTGTCCGGGACCATGGGTAACCAGCTAGCTTTGAGATCTCTTTTGACTCAGCCGCCCCATGGCTTGGTGTGTGACTACCGTTCCCATATTGTCAAGTATGAGGCTGGAGGGTAAGGCAACTTGCACACATTATACCCTGATATCCAGTTTGCTAACTTTATAAACAGCGTCTCCGCCCTGACAGGTGCCACAGTCAAGACAATCGTACCAAAAAATGGCATCTATCTGTCACTGGAAGACATCAAGGCCAATGTCTACCTAGATGACGACGTACACACCTGCCCAACTCGTCTCATCAGCCTAGAGAATACTCTCAACGGCATGATCATGCCACTCCAGGAAGTCCAACGCATCTCGGCTTTCGCAAAAGAAAATGGGCTCAAAATGCACTGTGATGGAGCACGACTATGGGAGGCTGCGGCTTCCGGCGCAGGAAGCCTGAAGGAATTTGCTTCATGTTTCGACACTGTTACACTGTGTTTCTCCAAAGGCCTCGGCGCCCCTATCGGCAGCGTCCTCGTCGGAGACAAGAAGGTTATCAAGCATTCCCGCTGGGTAAGGAAATCAATTGGCGGCGGGCTTCGACAGTCTGGAGTCGTCACGGCAGCAGCCCGGGTTGCCGTTGACGAGACGTTTGGCAAAGGACCAAATGGTGAAGTGGGCTTGCTGCGGGATACGCATATTTTGGCACAGCAGGTTGCCAAAATCTGGACTGATCTCGGCGGTCAGCTTATCCATCCGGTACATACCAACATGGTCTGGCTTGATCTTGAAGATGCCCACTGTCCAGACGCCCGGGTTGATGAGCTTGGAAAGGAGGCTGGCTTGAAGCTCATGGGGGGGAGACTGGTGATACACTATCAAATCTACCAGAACCGCGAGTTTGTTGTTCCTCGTCTAGAATCCATCTTCAAGACAATTATGGGAGAGAAGAATGGAAACAGCAAGGGCTTGAAGGGGCAAGAAAGAGAAAGGTCCATGTATCGGACATCGCAGTAAAGTGCCGACAAATAGGAAATTTACACATCCCGACACTCTAACAATGTTCACCAATGGATGATTATAAAAGCCGACTTGGATTGCTGATGTCGGTAGCCGAGATCCCTTGCCAAGTCTTCCTTCATGTAGGGCAAGACCGAGGATGCGGGCCGAAGTCTTGCTTCTGTCCATACAAAGTGAGCCCGGAGACGCCGGACTGCCCGATGATTTGGTAACGAGAACACAAAATGAACTCGGTGGAGGAGGACAAGACTCGCAGCTGAATGGTGACTAAAATCACCGACAGGGAACAAGGCAAAGCACGGCAGACCTCAGCCAAGAGGCTAAAGATACCGCCACTGACGATGATCTGTGGCTTTCTTTGAAAGACTATGAGGGCTGCGAGGGCTTCCTGGGCGAACCGTTTGTGTGGAACAGCCATTTTCCTTACCGCCTCGTTGGTATGCGCCTCTGGTTGAGGAGCATGCTTCCGCGTCTCTGCAAGCTCTTTACCCCGCCTTAGCCCCAAAGTCAAGAGACCCTGCCAATGGCTGACGTCACCGTGGATCCGCCGGTCCCAGCGAATGGAAGCGCTAGAATAGCTGCGGACCGGGCCTATGCCGGAGCATTTGAGAGTGCAGAATGCGGGGAAAGCTCCAAACAAGCTCCCCAAAATCCAACGTCTTGCCGTCTCTATTGACCGACGGAATACAGCCTGGAGCGGTGGACAAGCAGGAACTGCCCGGTTGTGGCAGGTGCTACATGCCTCGAAAGAGCCTCGTGTGGGAGGAATGCACAACCGTTCTCGTCCGGGGCACACAAGCATCAAATTGGCCGCAATGGAGGTTAAGAGGTACCTGATCCGGAACACATCGAATCAATGGATGATGGATCTCAATGCGGCAGAAAAAAAAAGTTGGAGAAACAATGGGCAAGAGAGAGAGAGATGACGATCATGAGGAGCACGCCAAGGAAAGCCCACCTTTGACGACAACCTGGAAAAGACATGGGCAAGACACGGAACCTGGAATCTGGGATCGAGATCAGCATGCCTCTGCTGGTATTTCGTCCCAATTCTTCTCTTCGCTTGTCTGGCGTGGCCTGCTATGATGAAGTGGAAGGCACGGCAAGCTTATTGCAACCTTGACTGCATGTAGAACTGGCAGCTGCCCCGCAGAATTATTAAAGTGCTGATTTCTGGGCTTGACGACACCACCATTCCCAAACGCGCCTGCCTCTCTTGTGAGTGCAAGGTGGAAAGTATAGAAGAGAGCAGAAGCCCAAGACGGCCTGCCTTCTGTCCGATCTTGTCACTCCCATCCCCGGGCCCGTCCTCGTGCCCCTGCCGACCCTGCTCCTGCCCGCTCCTGCCCGCTCCTGCCCACTTTATATCTTGTGTCTGTCTGCCCCCCATATCGACCACTCCTGAGTTCCTTCCCGCCCACCCTGCCCTGCTTATTCCTTCTCCCATCACACTCTCCGATCGCCGAGTCAGACTTTCTTCAGCACTGACCGACTGAACAACAACAGCACCCTCACTCCACCCCTGCCTCTTCATCTCACAATTATAGCCGCATAAGAACCCAACCGTGTGTGAACAGCCTTCACAATGGTACCGCCGGTGCATCGCGGCCTCGTGGCAGGCGCTGCACTCGCGATCTGGGCAACCGCAGTCGTCGCCATCCCTCAGGCTCTTTGGGTAAACGGCTCGGTGGTCGCGCCTTGCGACTCGCCCTTGTACTGCCAGGGTGATGTTCTCAAGGCCATCCAGCTTGCCCATCCCTTTTCCGACTCCAAGACATTCGTCGACATGTAGGTTTCATCGAAAACAATCTTCTTATCCATGCCTGTCTGAGACATGTTCTAACTGTGGAACGCCAGGCCCACTATCAAGCCTTTGGATGAAGTTCTGGAGGCCTTCAAGCAACTCTCTCTGCCCCTCAGCAACAATACTGAGCTGCAGAACTTCTTCCGCGAGAACTTTGCCCCCGCGGGTGGTGAGTTGGAAGAGGTTCCTAAGGAAGAACTCGAGACCGACCCTGTCTTCTTGGAGAGAGTCGCGGACCCGGTCGTCAGGGAGTTCGTGAGCAAGGTTATTGACATTTGGCCCGACCTCACAAGACGATATGCGGGTGGTTCCAACAACTGCACAGGATGCGCCAATTCTTTCATCCCGATCAACCGCACCTTTGTGGTTGCCGGTGGCCGGTTCCGTGAGCCGTACTACTGGGATTCCTATTGGATTCTGGAAGGTCTCCTGCGCACCGGTGGTTCCTTTGTGGACATCTCCAAGAACATCATCCTCAATTTCCTTGACCTGGTGGACACTGTCGGCTTCGTTCCCAACGGTGCCAGGGCTTACTATCTGAACCGCAGTCAGCCACCTGTGCTCTCATTGATGGTCAAGGTGTACATCGAGCACACCAATGATACAAGCATTCTGGAGCGCGCAGTGCCACTTTTGATCAAGGAGCACGAGTTCTGGGCCACCAACCGGACAGTTGAGGTTGAGAAGAATGGCAAGAAGTACACTCTCAACAGGTAAGTCTCTGCGATCAACCTAAATGAAGGAAGAGAAAGGCTCACAACAAAAATAGATACTTCGTCATTAACAACCAGCCCCGTCCCGAGTCCTACCGTGAGGACTACATTACAGCCAACAACGAGAGCTACTATGCCGAGACAGGTATAATATATCCTGTTAAAACGCCCCTCAACGAGACCGAGAAAGAAAAGGTCTATGCCAACCTCGCAAGCGGTGCGGAATCTGGCTGGGACTACAGCTCTCGTTGGCTTCGCACGCCTCTCGACGCAGCCGAGGACAAGTACTTCCCTCTCCGTTCTCTCAACGTGCTTGAGACTATTCCCGTCGAGTTGAACTCGATTCTCTACCAGAACGAGGAGATCATCTCTTGCTTCCTCAAGCAGCAGGGCAACGAGACCGAAGCCGAGAAGTGGGCTGCCAAGGCGAAGACTAGAAGCCAGGCCATGTACGACGTCATGTGGAACTCAACTCTGTGGTCGTACTTTGACTACAATCTCACATCTGCCTCGCAAAACACCTTCATTCCTGTCGATGAGGATGTCAGAGCTAGGGAGACTGGCCCGGCACCTCCTGGACAGCAGGTTTCGTTCCAGATTGGCCAACTGTTCCCGTTCTGGACAGGCGCGGCCCCCAACCACCTCAAGAACAACCCCTTGGCGGTTCAAAGGGCCTATGCGAGAGTTGCGGCGATGCTCGAGGAGAAGGCCGGCGGGATCCCTTCCACAAACTATTTTACTGGACAGCAGTGGGACGAACCTAATGTCTGGCCTCCCTTGATGCACGTCTTGATGGAGGGCCTCCTCAAGACACCACCTACCTTTGGCGAGGATGATTCCTCATACCAGGCCGTTCAGGACCTGAGCTTGAAGCTCGCGCAACGCTACATCGACTCCACTTTCTGCACCTGGTATGCCACCGGTGGCTCAACCTTCGAGACGCCCAAGCTTCAAGGCCTAGCCCCAGAGGCGAAGGGAACCATGTTTGAGAAGTACAGCGACAACGCCACGACTGTGGCTGGTGGGGGTGGCGAATATGAGGTTGTCGAAGGGTTCGGCTGGACCAACGGCGTAGCTATCTGGGCAGCTGATACTTTTGGCGACAAGCTCAAGAGGCCAGACTGCGGTGATATCGAGGCAGCTAACGTCCATGCTAGGAGAGGCGGCGGTCTTCTGCCTCCAGGATTCACCAAGCCTGACAAGAGAGCCGACAAGAAGGAGGATCAGCTCGAGAAGAGAGGCAGGTTCGCCGTCGAACTTGACTCGTGGGATGCCCAGTGGGTGAAGAAGTTTGGAGGCAACAAGGGCCAGAGAAAGTAGGGGACCAACAAGGAACGAATGGGTTCATCGATGAAGATAAATGATGGTTCTTTTCATGTATATTTTTTTCCTGTTCAGCTGTTTGCGGATACCACTTGACTTTAGCTGTATATGCAGAGATACGGAGTACCTTCAGCTTAGGGCGTTGAGGATGTGTACTTATCAATCAAGATGTCAAGATGCTTATCTTGGGAGTTGAATTCTACGCCTCATGGCTACAGCAGTGACCAAGCTTCTTGTCGGCACTGTGCATTTGCGGGGAAGATCGCAATTTCGTTTTTTTGCAGTTGTGTCGAGAGAACGCCTTTCCTCTCTTGGGCTAACGGTGAAGGTGGTTTGGCGCTATGCCTGCGTGGCGCCGCGATAACGTCCCAATGGTGTGTCTTGTCGGTCAGAGGATTATCCGCCGAAACCGAAACGTGATCCAGAGTCCTGTGGATCATTATGCTCTCTGGTTGATGTCTCGGGTCTGGGGCCTTATCCCTTGGTGAGGGAGCCAAAGGGTCTAGACAGTTTGGATTCTTCAGCTCTGCAAAGAGGGGGTGTGGGTGGTTGCATGCATTTTCGCTTTCGTATGTGTGTACAAAACCCCCCCATGCCCCATGCCCAGAATGATCACCCTAGGAGGAGGAAGAGGAGAAATGCTACGGCGCGAACAAGGATGAGGATACTATCTAAACCAAAGAGAAATTGTGGACAAGGATGATCTGCCTCTGCTCGTCTAGGCGCGGGAGAGCAGCGGCGGGATATCACGGTCGCAGTGGTGAGAGAGGTAAGTGGTGGTGGTGCTTGTGGTGGTATTATTGATTTTGTTTGATGCCGAGGTTTGGTTCAACTCTTTTCTCCTTCCTCATTCATTTGTGTTATTTTCGCTGGAATTGAGGTTTTGTTTTTCTGACGAGGTTAGATGATGGTGGATTTAATCGTGCTGGAATAGTACCATTATTTTGCTTCCATCACGCAACAACGTCATTCCCTCCCCCCCACCATCACACCTTGACTCTCTCCCGGGCGCGTCTGTCGAGGAGTGTTCACCATTTATTATGGCGCCCGGGAGTCGGTCCTCGTCGCGGCTATCGCAGCCGTTGCCGATGATTATCGAGGATGTGGTGCACTCTACCACGCCGCCGCCGGGGGTGCCGCCCAAGTCGCCGCGACGACCACCGGTTTCGAGGTCGAATTCGCAGGGGAGTAGTGTGCGCGGTAGTCATCGGTCGAGGACGCCGCCGCCTTTTGGGGCAGTTTCGGGAGGGGTGGAGAGGCCGGCGTCGGGGACGGCAAAGATGGAGGTTGCGCAGCGGGAGGTGGTGGGAGGGGGGGGGAGGGATCAGGGACCGGTGGCGAGGAAGGGGTGGTATAGGAAGATGTTTGGGGTTTTGCTGGTCGTAGGGGTGATAGTTGGGTTATCGGCTGGTTTGACCATCGGGTTGCGAAAACGGTTCGTCTTTTTTCTTCTTCTTCTCGGTCTTCTTCTTCTGCTTGCCATTATATAACTAATATATCTTGTTCTATATAGAAACCAAACCTCCCAATCCGACTCCCCCTCCCCAACGAACCTCTTCCCCTCGGGGTCTTACATCTTCACTACTGCTCTTCTAACTAATACCTCCACCGCTTGCCTCACCTTTCCGTCTCTGGCCACCGCCTGGCAGTGCTACACCTCCCCAGAACAACAACCGCAACCACGGTTACTAGCAACAGCGATATTCCACTGGACGATAACCCCCTCCCCGAGATCAGGCTATACCATCTCCTCCAACCCATCCCACACCACCGGTCCACAATTCCAAAACCTGACACTGACACACCTCGATATTAACCAATACAATGAACGTTTTGTCTTTTCGCTTATCTACCCCAAACCAGTCACTTTGTCGATTCCTACCAATGGAACAGAAGGGGGAGGAGAGGAGAGGATACAATGCTGGTTTAACACTACTGTTTTGTCAGCGGCGATATACACCCGGCAGAGAGCGTCTTGGCCGGAGGATTTGGGGGGGGTTATTCTGACGGAGATTACGGGGAGGGCGGGGAAGGAAGGGGAGGAGAGGGTTTGGCCTTTTTTGGTGGAGGTTGGGGAGGTGCAACAAGGTGGTGAGGATGGGGAAGGGGGTGTGGTGCCGGATTGTTATAGGGATGGGAGGGGGGTTGATTTGGGGGGGTTGTTTGGGGGGAATGATAATGGGACTGCTGGGGGGATTGATGGGGCGGAGGGGGAGTGTGGGTGTTGGTATAAGAATTTTGAGTTGGATGGGTTACGGGGAAATGGGACGATGGTGGAGAGGTTGAGGAGAGGGAGGTGATTTCTGGGTGGTGATCCGAACTGGGACTCTGGTGCGCGATACACAGTCAGTTTGGTGATGCCGCCAGTGGCTCCAGAGATCTGTCGAGCAAGGTATCTTTCCAGCAAGGTATTTCTCCAGCAAGGGGCGGTTTTCGAAAAGCTGAGGAGGAGTGATGATACCCACGCGGTTGATACTTTGGACTGCGAGATGGAGAAGATACCCCCATTCGTTTTTATTTGATGAGCTTTTAGCGGGTTATTGTCATTTCTGGTATGGGAGATTGGGATCAAGTCATGGAGTTATAACAAGGAATGGCTAACAGGACAAGGGGCATGGGCAGGTACCCCAGGCAACAAGGGACACGTATGGATAGCATGGAGTTCGAACGGTATGTATTTTGGGCATTGATACACAGTACATAGTGTAGATATAAGTAAACGTATTTAATATGACATTTTTGTACATACCTGCAGCTCCAAACCCAAGACTCTGTCCGTAGGTATGTTAGCCAACACGTGGGCCCTGGTTTGTTATCGTGGTATTCTTTTCTTTTCCTTTGCGTGCATTGCAACCGCCGAGTATATCCGGACGCACCGGAAAACTTGTTTACTGCGTCTTCACTGTTCAGTATCCCCCTCACATGTCTCGGTGTTAGCAGGTCGTATTTGTAAGGGCTGTATGTAGTCCGAGCCTTGGCGATGCAAGTCAGGGGTAATCAGAGTAGGGGACTTTTGGCTATTGTTGTTGCTGCTGCATGTTTGATCCAAGATCTGTTCAGTCAGCGACCCACATGTTCTTGGTTTCAATATTTGTTTCTTTTTTGTCTGTACACTGTGCCACATGTTGTGTTGCAGCCGATCCTCTGATGGACATCGTGGACCGGAGTTAACTGTGTTGGCGAGAGGCGGGATCGAAATGAAATATGTGACAATAGAGAGGCCAGTTGGTTGATCTTTTGGGGCCATATTCCGGGGCATGAGACACAACACGGGAAGCGTCCATGTGCTGGATTGTGCTGTGGAAGGATGATGTTCGGTGTAGTGACAGGCGAGGCTGGCAGGTGGCGTCTGTATGTATGGCTGGAAATGCAGAAGTTCCCGAACTCAAGCCGGAGAGTTTCATTTTCGTGACGTCGGTTACATTCGCGGCCACGATGCGGGGACCAATAGGTGGCTGTCTGGATGTAAGATCCCATACTGAAGGGTCCTAGAGGTACGATTCGAAGTACCCCCAAAGATGCCATCTCTTCTTTGGTGGATTGACATGGCTCTGGTCAGTGGTAGGCCCAGCTCTGGAGATACCATTGATAAGCCCCATCTAGAATGACGAGCGCCGAGTATGTCCCTTTTAGACACAAGCCAACCGATCTCGCGGGAGATGTAGGTACAATTAAGCTTAAGTCCGATCCATCTTGTGGTAACCATGAGCTACGGCCCAGAGTTCGGAGTTTATCATTGTCACAGGGACCGAAAAGGAAAGACGGAAGATGATGTAGGTGATGGGGAACTTCCCTAACCCTGTATCGAGAGGTTCGGAGGTTCTCCTTGTTCAAGGCAAAGATGGCTTGTCATCCGGGAGCAAGGCCGGCGGCTTCCCACAACATCATGTCTGTCCAAGACACAAGTAGGAAAGCTTGTTGCAACTCTGGTCACGAAAAATTGCAGGAGAAAAGTGGAAAGAGGGATCCTCGCGCCTGGTTGAGCGGGAATAATGTGGAAGGTGCCGCCACCCCTTGAGCAACCCAAAAGATGGAAGGCGGGCTGCCTGCTGAGATTGGACGTCGACCACGCTGACGCTTGAACTCCCGTTTCAACCAGACAACCACCACTCGAACTCATCTTATGCTATTATCGTGTTCATCTCTACAGGTGCCTGTAGAGTCCACCATTGTCAACAGCAATTAGTATAATAAGCCACCGCCATCCTTATCCACGTCTCGGAGATCTGATCATGGCCGCCCCGGACAGGAAGCAGTCTCCGCCATTGGACCGACACCTCGAGCGGCAGATCTTCACCACCGTCGACAATGTTCAGTACTTTGTTCATCCACAAAGACTGGGACGTGTCGGAAACGCATCGAAGCTACGAGACATCGTACCTGTAACTGGCTTGACTCTCGAACAATACCACGACGAGTCATGTATCTCAACTCTTGAGAGATTTGTCGTGGCTGATGATGTCTACACGACCGGATTCGGTCACAGGATTGTCACCATTGACCACCAGGACCCAACAGTTGACGCCAAAGCTGGCGCGGACAACAAGTTCCCACTACATGTGGTGCACGGCTTGATCCTTGAGGACTTGGAACATCCGGTGAGACCGGGGCCCTACTTCTTATACAACGAAGGGCTCCATCAAGCCTGGAGGCTCTATCCTGATAGCCTCCGTGCCTTCAACTTTGGTGTCTTTCCAAAAAGTCTTCACCAAGCTGAGAATAGGTATCTAGTTCCCCTAGTTTCCTAGATCCATCTATCGATATGACAAGAGCATTTGGCTGACATGAGGTGTTCAACTAGTGCATTTGGTCCTGTCACTGCTTTGTCTCAAGATGGACTTCACAAAGCCATAGCCGTGCCCAGCCGACTATACTACTCCGATCCTTCGCCCGAGAAGCCCCTGGCCGGTATGCGATTTGTTGTCGACGATTTTTTTCCAGTGGAGGGAGTAAAGACTACGTTATCAAGTGAATCATGGACGTCCTTCGTTCCCCCCTCCTCAAAAACGTGCCACCTCATCAAACACTTGATCGGGTTGGGAGCCATAATGGTTGGCAAAACCAAAGTATCGCAGTTTGGCATTTTACACTCGGCCTGGGTCGACGTTTCTAGCCCAAAGAATCCCCGTGCAGACGGCTATCAAGAGGCATTGGGAAGCTCGCCCGGTGCTGGCTCGGCGCTGGCTGGCTACAAGTGGATTGATTGCGCGGTTGGAATCGACACCCTTGGTGGCTTCATGGAAACAGCTGAATGGTATGGGCTTTTCGCCCTTCGTCTTAGCTCTTCCGGTGTACTTCTCGCTGAAACGGATATGCCCTCCATGCGACTGAGCGCCATTGCCTTCATGTCACGATCTCTGAAATCGGTCCAACAAGCTGCAGAAGCATCCATCAGTAGAATCGAAACCGCGTTAACACACAAGAACTCCTCCACACCGCCAACAAACATCGTTTACCTGGGCCACAGGTTTTCGAAACCAAATCTTGAATTATCTCTCCACTTAGCGAATCTCGTCGACATACCAACAGAGGAATTTGACATGGAAACAAGTTGGGAAACGCGATCACCACCAAAGGCCCCGTCTCAGGATCCGCTTCATACCTACATGGAAGACTGCGCATGGAAGGCCTACTGTCATGATTTTGGCCAGAGATATTACGAGTCTATGGATGACTATGCTTACAAGAATCCATCCGCTGAGACGAGAGATCTACTCAGGCTTTATTGGGATGATGCAGTTGAATCCGTCTGGTAAGTGGCCCGCGATAATTTTCTAATACCCTTGTCAAGTTTATTCATGAATCTATTCATGTCAGATTGCATCTCAGACCGTAGCTAACTCTTGGGAACGCGTCTAGGCGGGAAATGGATAATCTTTCAAACGAGGACCGGGAAAACTGCTATGCTCGGATAAGAGACTTTGCAGAGTGGTTTGATAAATCGATGGAGTCTCTTGAAGAGCCGATTGTGCTGCTGCCAACGGTGGCGGGCCAAGGTCCAAGGTCACGGGTCTATTCTCCCAGCAGCTACGCTCCGACAGCTCACCGTATGACAAACTGGGACGACACCCTGGCTGCCATTCTGGAACGCCCTCAGGTGATTCTGCCAGTGGGGAGAATATCCTTCTCTTCCGCTATCAGTCGCGCTACAGAAGCGCTACCCCTCTGCATTTCAATGATGAGTCGAAGAAACACGGATTTGGAACTTCTTGACTTTGTGACCAATATCATGGAGGGAAATAAGTTGCAGGTTGAGGTGGAGGTTGGGAAGGATGCTCTACCTCAGGCAAAGGAGACCTGGCAATTTTTTAAAGCGTCTGATTCGGATGGAGATGAGGAGGCATCGAGTGAGAAAGGTGGTGACAAAAGTCCGCCGCCTGGAGAATTGGATGGATCTGAGAGCGAGGGTTCGCCCGAAGATGATGAGCATTTAGGGATACAAATGTCGCTTGAAGAAGACCATTAAGAGAGGGAAGAAGTTCGAGAAAGGGAAGAAGCCTTAAAAAGGCGGGGGGTTGAGAGATATTGCTTGGACCGGGAAGTTTATTTTGTTTTCTGTAGGGAATAGCGCTGTGGCTTTATGAGTAGCGGTTTTGGCAATTATACAAGGGGTGTATTCAGGCAGGGAGGATGCTTAACTGCTGTCTAGAGCTTTGTCTATGTTCATCCGTGACGTGAGGGTGTCTGTTAAGGGGTGAGTATCCATGATTTATCCCGTGAATACTTGACCAGCTAGCTGAATTTGTTGAAGGCAGTAAAATACTGAACCGAAGGGGTGATATTTTACATGGTAGATACGCCTGGAATAACGAGCGAGTGGTGTCGCTGATTGAGTCATTAGGTCAAGCAGGATGTTGTGGAACTTGGTCAGGGTTGCACTTTTGAGGTTCTTTTCATCTCCATGTGCAAATATTACCCCCTTCCCGCAACATACCTATTGCAGCATCATCACGAATCTGTGAGTTCAATTCAAGGCGTCAATCACTTTGAGTTGCATGCAAACAGGTTTCACTCAAGAATCTCACAACAAGGTAAAAAAACAAACCCAGGCTTTTTCTTGGCTATCTCCCTGGGATCCAGCTCCCCCCAGTTCTCATTATCCTCATGATCCTCATAATTCCCTGCCGTCCATCATCAATCATGCCGTTTTCCTTGTATCTGTTAACGCCATGCCTTAAACCACCGCCATAAACCTGCTAACTCCTCGCTCGAAATCTCAAATGCGTGCTGATGTCTGATGACTCCCGTCCCCCCCCGCCCCCCCCCCCAACTCTGAAATCTCGAGTCCATGCCTTTTTGCTGTCCGGATATAAACCCCCTTATGCACAGCAGGAAAAATGCTAAATATGCTGTAAAACCTTCCAAATGACCCTGATGATGCCCTCAGACGGTGAAAGAGTTGACCAAGAAATTGGCCCCATATTTCTTTTTTTTTTGTTCTTTTTTTGCTTCTCACCTTTTTTTTTTTTTTTGCTGTTTTCTGATCCGTTAAAGACAGAGCCACACTTATCGAACAGCCCCCTTCCTCCTCCTTTCCTCGTGGACGACCTGGAATCAGACTGCTCACAATCACCGCCTAGAGTGGCCAGCAGGAACCAACTCCCAAATCTCACGCTCCTTGAGCTCCTCCCAGGCTTCGTAGTTGACCCGCTTGTCTGGAATCGGGTGGTCCAGGTCAAAGGGACGCAGCATAGGCGTGTTGAAGGACCAAATGCACTTCTCGACTCTTCCGTGAATCAAGGCATGAATCGACTTGTCACCCTGGTTCTGGTAGTAGCGCCTGAGGTCCCGTCCAAGGTGCCACATTCCGTTCTTTGAATAATCCTTTGGCCCGGGGAGACGCCGAATCTTCTCCCACTCCTTTGCAGCGGCGATCCTCTTCTGGGCCTCGGGATCGGTGATCTGCTTCGCGAGTCCGTTTCGACGGATATACTCCTCAAAGAGAGTCGTACTGGCTTCCTCTGACCACCGGAAATTGGCGTTAAAGCTTTCGGGAGGCTCACCGCCGCAGAGCTCGGTGTCTTCCCAGTCGGAGTTTGGGTGTTTGAAGGGATCCTCATGTTGAGGACCACCCTCCCGGTAATCAAACGCCTGCTCTGGCCAATTATGTTTCCACCGATAACGTGAGTAAGCGGCGGTGTTCCTGTGTAGGTTGGGTGGCTCGGGGGGGTACACCACCGGATCGGTCGGGGAGAAGTTCATAAACTTCAGCCAGATAGAATCGGCTATCTTGGCCGCCCCGAGAGCTGCCGTCAAGTGTCGACCTCGGGCCGGGTCAATGACATCAGTCAGTGACCCTTTCTTTATGTCCAGACCCTTGAGGTAATACCCAATAGCGCTTTGCTTCCAGCGGCGAAGGTCGCTGCTCTCCATGTCCCTGACGAAGGCGACCATCTTGCAGCCCCAACAATCATCGAGTTCGATTGCAAACAGGACGCGGGGCAGGAGTTTTTTGCAGCCTTGACATAAATACTGCCGACGCCAGCACCCGAAGGCGTTGTGGTTTTCAGCGTTACCGAGATAGAACGCTATACTGTTCGGGAGAGGGTAATCCGACGGCCTGAAGTCGTCGCCGCTGGTAGCTGCCATCAGATCATCGCAAAAGCGGTTCTGGGCTTCCTTCTTGATTTCGTCGTGCTTCTCCTTTCGGAGCTTTACGACACGGGCTGTGACTTGATCAAGGAAGGCTGGCTGGGCAACCCTAGAACTGCCGTGATTCTCTGCGATAATCTCGGAGCGAGCTGTGCGCTCGACTGTGCGCTGGAAGTCTTCTGGGAGCACGATACCGCTGGTCTCCCGCTTAAACGACAGCATAGCATCGCGCGCTTTCAAGGACCATAAGCAGTTCCAGCCGGGAAGACGACGGACGAAGCTGAAGAAAGAAGAGTTATCGCTCATCAAGTCCATCCCGATAGTATCCGCGTCGTCCCAACACTGCATCATAAGAGCTACCACGGCCTTTGGGGTGTGGAATGTGGGCTCGTTGTACGTAACACCAAAAGATCCAAGTCGTTCGCAAGTGTTGGGGCCGCGGAAGAAGAAAGGGCTGAAATCCAATCGTATATAGTGGATTGTAGCGTTACTCTCAGCATCCGTGGTCGCTGCTATGACGTCGATGCCCGTCTGGTCTTCATCACCCACCCAGGTTGCTGCTGTATCCGTAGAGATTAAGCTGGTGTCGGGCTCAGTCAATAGGGATGTGTCGTTGCTGCTCGTCTGGTCTTCGTCCTCCGTAGAGCTGCTGTCATCCGCACTGCTGTTACCGTTACTGTTCTTGCCACCGTTCTCTCCAACATGCTCACCCTCTATAGCGTTACTGGTGCGTAAGGCTTTGGCCTTGCCTTTGTTACGGGGCGTTCTCGGATGCTCCTTGATGATCTTGATCAATGCAGGGAGTTTGGCGACGTCGAGAAGGTCGCAACGCGAGATGGCCAAGCTCTCAAGGTTGGGCATGGAACTGATAACCAGACCCACCATGTTGACGTCTAAAAAGGGTAGCCGGTCAAGGACAACGTGTCGGAAACTCTGCGGAATGCTGACCATGACCTTGACTAGAAGAATGAGTTAGCTTGAATTTAGCTGAGGAAACATTGATATATCCTTACTAATATGAAGAGTCCTTCCGAAATCATCGAGATATGGCGTGCGACTCGGGGGCTTGGGGGAGGTTGGTGTGATGACCAGAATGTCGCTCCGTACACCAGCTCTCTTGATTTCTCCTCCGTCGTTGCCGAATTTGGGGAGATAAACATCAGCGAAATTCTCCCCGGTGGTGTAGTCCCAGCGTTCCTGACATAAGGTTAACACTGAATATAGGTTGAAGATGTTAGAGGTGAGGCACTAACCATGATTCGGTCGACGTATTGGCCGGCCTGTTTGCATGTGAAGGCCAATGCCGTGATATCGCGCACACTCGGATGCAAGAGATTGACGATCTCTCTGGCGAGATCAATCTGGGTGAGGAATCCAATTAGTGGGTTCGCATCGTTGGCGCCCACTTGCGTAGTGTCTTCAACCGAGATCATGTCAGGGTTGATCTATACAACAGTGTCAGTTCAGCAATTTTTGAAAAGGGAACTAGGACAAAACTTACGCCACCCAAAAACCCAGGAACTTTCGGGGCATTCTTGTTGCAGCTGTCACGAGCCTCAAACAACTCCAACAAGCCACTTCTCTCGTACTGGTTCCGAACTTCCTGCTTCTGCTCCGGCATGTAGTCAGGGAACACAGCAGGCAACATCTCACGGCGACCCTTCTCAAGAGCGGTGGCGAGCTCATACTTCACATGTTTGCCCTCGAGAGAAACCCAGGGACGATCGTAGTTAAAGTTCAGAGTTCCAGGCTTGTCAATGGGAGCACCCTGTGAAACTGTTAGCGTGGGTGCCGGCAAAGGATCAGAATTGAGAATTACATAAAGCTTTGACATCTCCCACGGCTTGGGGTATGAGGCAGACAGCTTTCCAGCAGAACTGGCAGAATCCTGGGCTTTCTTAGACTCATTGCTGAGCTTCCCATTGCCTCTGGGATGGCCAGAGCTGTTGGAGCCACCGTTGTTGGGGCTAAGTTTCTGGTAACCCTCTGGAAGCTCCAGCTGGGTAGCGCGTCTGGCGGCCTGGGCACTGGATTCGCCCTTTTGAGTGGCATTCTTTCGGCCCTTTTGTCTGCTGTTCTTCGATTTCGCCATGGTATCGACTTGGTGATGACTCGGCGATGTCTAGAGCGAAGAGTTTTGCGGCTGTTGTTGAGAATAGTGAGCTTTTACTGTCCTGAATTGAGGAGGGTGTGGATGAAAGTGAAGTGATGGATGGTAAGTGAACCCAAAAATCTCGGCAGGGAGAAGGAGAGGTGCCAAAGAAACAGAGAGAGGTGAAAAATTCAAAATGAGCGTAGACAAAAGAGCAAGATGGGTGGAGGGGGGATAAGTGAAGTGTATCAAAGGCTTCCAGCTAGAAGAGATGAGGAAAAACTTGATCAAGCCACCGCCACGGTACCCACAAAGGCGAACCGATAGTAGGAAGGAGCAGAGGGTGGTTGTGGCTGACCGGTAGAGGTAGTAGTGGCAAGGATGGTGGGAATAGGCAGGAAAAACGGTAGGTTTGAAGGAAAGATCTGGGGAAGGAAGTAGGTGAGGATGATACAACAGTGCCAGGTAGGGGTAAGGAGTGATGTGAAAGAGTGAAATTTTTGGAGTGAGCTGAGGAGAGAGGGTGGAATTTCTGAGGAGTATGAAGTGGGAGAGGGCAGCTTGTGATTATAGAAGTGAAGACGAAGATGTAGAGAAGGAGAAGAGTTGGGAAAGAATGGGAGGAGGAATATGTCGTTCGAATACAGGGTATTGGGTAACACCAGGAGAGGAGTACAAGGTAGGAACTTACCGGAGAGTGGTTGGTGCAAAGATTTTTGGCTGGTTGCTTGATGTAGATCAAGCAATGGTCTTTGCTGTGGTTTTGAATGGGAGAAGAAAGATGGGTGTTGAGAGGGAGGGAGGGCAAGACTTTATAACCTCTCGAGGAGAGAAGACGGCTGGGCCAGACCCACTGCGTCGAGTTCACCTGGGCCCTTCCGCAGTGAATAAACAAAGAAACAGGTATCTTGACGCTCACGCGCGCCTTATCAAGGTGGCTGGGAGAGATATCTAGATAATTCACCTTCAAGATAACCAGATAGACCCAGTTAGAATCGTTGAGATGTGCTCCCAGGAGTTCGGACAAAGGAGTCAGGGGCCACTAGGGGCTATGAGAGCAACGTAAAAACCCCAACTTATCAGATTACGTGTGAATCCAGCTCTGTAGAAGGGCAGAGATAGGTGGCCTGGTAAATAAAACATCGGGTGAATACATTGCAGAGATAGGGACTCCTCTATTCACTTCGATGTCGAGCCACCTGAGGCCATCAAACCTATCTCTGCTCCTACGTTGGTTCCCCACTCTTCGATGCTCCCAACAACCTGATAACAAACTCTGCACAGACTTTTCTTTCTGGCGCCGTCATCAGTCTCAGAGATCTAGGTTAAGATGGGCCCAACCGCTTTCAAACTCTACCCTTATCTCGCAGATGACCCAGGGTCCGGGACCGGCCGCCACAATTCCGGAGGGTCGAACCCGAGGAGTCATAAGCGGGGCCAGGATCGTTACCTGCCAGGCCGGTTCAGACTTGCCGGATGGGTTCAGACTATGGCATACTCTCACTAACGGAATGCCCCTTAGGGAAAGGAAGGAAATGGCATGATGCGGATAGCAAGATTGAAAAGAATATCTGTACGAACTGGAAAAAGGTATGGTAATGAAGTATATTTAGCTACTCTCCATGAACTGCTCAACTATCATCAACCAAGTGTTCTTCCTTGCGAACTGCGTTTGGCTGTCAATTCTCTCAGAGCAGCAGGCAATCGTTTACTTCGTGAGAACTACGTTTTATAGCTAGGTACCAATGCAGAGAAACAAACAACGGCATTGTGCAGTACTTACCATACAATAAGTTCAACCGCAAAGCACATCAAAACAACATTCTCTAAAGGTAGTATGCTATGATCAATGCCCCTGATATACTTTACTTATAGATATGGTCCGTGCTCGTGCTCAGGGGCGCCTGTTGACACAGACGTCCCTGTAGCAACCACAGCAGGCAACTTTCCATGCACCTAACCATCCAAAAACTATAAAGGAGGTATTCAAGAAGCAAACTATAGTGGGGATCGGGTAGTGTCCGATAGCAACCAAAGCACTGGCTAGCAACAAACAAATTGTCAATCACACACCCACCCCCTCAACCGAACAACCAAGCGATAGACAGATCACAAGGAATGAGCAGATTTCTGTTTGGGAGGGCCAAACCATAGAAACAAAGGCCGATAACGGGCTGCTACCCTATTGGTAAGACTTGCTCTGTTGTCCCACACACACACCACTACCTCTTAGTGGGAAACGTGAGAACTTGGGGCTCCCTATTTGTGGGTGTGCTTTTGCTCAGCCGTGAAGCAACTTTGCGGTGAAGTAAATGACCAAGCAAGGGCAGGAGAAGGTGATGTGAAAACAAGAGCTCGTGAATACTAGAACGAGTTGTGAGGGTGATGGCCGTCAAGAACGTCAAGAAGGTTTGGCTTTGCGGCGAAAAAGCAAATCACAACCCCAATCTTTGGCAAGCTCGTGAATATAGAACCCCGCTTCATGCCAATCAAGGAGAAGACAACGACAGCCCGTCTCCCCCCTCTCCCGTATTACTGGCGCCTTGAACGTTTCCTGCTACTCGAATTAGCTTCAATTCAAGACACCCAGCATTCTGATTTCAGGTCGCGTGCTGCCCATGACTGATAAAAAACGTAACCACTTGTCCCACCCTCACGCGGGAAATAACTGAGCGATATTTCCATCCATTGGACAAGACAAATCATGTATCACTTCTGGGCCGATGGCAACCTAGACTTGAGATCGACAGTTGCTGATCTAATGGTGAGACCTTCGACATCAAAGTCACGTGTGCGGGGCAAGGGTCGAATCAATCGTGGGCCGGATAACGAAAGAAAATGGAAGAATACACATGAACTGAGCTGAGACTGCAGGTACTCGCTTGTCTCTCCTCCTAGGTGCAGGAAAACTGTGCAGCAAGCCTGCATGAGCGTTGATGCGGCATGACAGACGAAAACTGAGAGGTCAGCTGTCTCCGAAGTTGTTGGCTTGGGGGGGATGAGATGGGATGAGCAAAATATGAGATCCCACAGGTTGTATCTCTTGTTCTCTTGTTGTTGGTGGCAAACGATGTATCAGAAGAAATAGTAGCTGTTGTTGAGTGGGAGCATGATTCGAGAGATCCAGTAAGTTGGGGGACACAATCACCGTGTAAGTCACCATTTGCACGGTACAAAAAATCACGGTGCAGACCTCGATCCCCAATATTTTGCCGGTCAGTAAATGAAGACGAGAATCAAACGTCAGTCACCTCATGTCACAATCTCAGAACGGAAATCGCGATTTCCTAAAAAGCAGCAGCACATACACCCCGCCGCCGAAGTCACCTCATGTGCAAGTTGGATGATTGGAGGGGTGGAAGGACGGATGATGAGGGGCATATTTCTACACTACCTTATGTGGGTGGTGTCTGAAGTGGGTGTATCACAAGATCTGGCCTTCAGAATCCTCGACCGTCTTGTTCTGACCCGATCATGACTGTTTGTTACTTTTGTTGACTGTTCCGGTCCGCGTTACATGCCCCGCGCCCCAACGCTGAAGATCTGCTTCTTTTTGTGGTTCTTTACCCTATCCAGCCTAGCGAGATTCCGGCATTGAAACATAAAATCATAACCTATACGCTCTTATCAGCACGATTTACACTATATGTCTGGTTGTGTTGTGTTGGGGCAACCGAGGGAAATTCTGGAGATTGAAGCTGGCCTGGTTTCCGAACCGAAGGCTGGCAGGAAGCGGTTGTGGGTTGATGGCGATGGCTACCAACATCACCAACCACTAGCTTAAGTGCGCTTGTACATAGTGTGAGATTGTGCAGGGCGGGAGGACTAGGTACGGATGGTGAGATGCATGTAGGGACCCGCTGGCCATCCTGAGGACGGATTTTGAGACACTTGCTCTCTTCGTCATCAAACAGTGGGGATGTTTCTCGTCGGCGTGTGAGCTATCGGAACCGATAAGGACAGGATTCAAAGGGTCGGTGAAGATGAGCCCGAAGCGCTTTGTTGAGATCGAGTCGCGGCCGGCTATGTTCGAGTCTGTTTAGGTCAACAATGCCGGAAGCAGATGCCGGGTCACCGAATCCCAGGACTCGCAGCTGCTGTCACCCAGGTATCAAGCACCAATAATTGTGGCTAGTACTGAGTCACCTCCAAGCACAAAAAGTAGTGTAGCAGTAGCCGTAGTGTCCTCGTGAAAAATAAAGCTCCGCTGTGCGTTGCAAACCGGACTTCCACAAAAATACGCTATTTTTTGGCAGCCTCACACGCCTTCGATGCTCGTGCGCCAGTTATTAAAGAAACTGTATTTTTACTTTTTAAATAAATTACCGGCAACCTTCAATGTACAAACATAATCTACATAGATATATAGCCCTATTTACCGCGATTCTTTTGTTTACATTAATTCTTCTGCGCGGATAATACGTGTGTTAAAATCGATAAAATACTTGAATTGACGGGATCCAATTATTTCTAGTTTTACTGGCCCGAGCGGTCTCGCTCGCCAAAAAAATCGTATTTTTGTGGAAGTCCGGTTTGCAACGCCCAGCGAGGCTTTGACGTAATTCTCGCGGCCGTAGTAGAAGCCCATCGGGATTAAAATCGCCAAACGGCACGCCTATTTCCTTTTTTTTCCGCAACACATTTGGCTGTGCTCAATCTATTTTCTTGCAAGTCGTGCCAGACGCCATATTCAACAGACGAATCAGATTTCCTGTAGCCGTCTGTTTTGGGTGATGTTGGAAAAGGGGAGTGGCACGGCTTCTGTTCGCGATCCACTGATGGCCACAAGAAGCTGTTCAGTTCAGACGCGGCCCCACCCGGGCAAGCTGCACGCTGCAAGCTTGTGTGCGACCATGAAGAATCATGCGCCCTTCGAGGTGGTTGCATGTGTGGAAACGCCCGGTGGTTTCTCTGAGTCTGAAGAACGACACTGGTTGGACAGAGGGGCTGCCAGTCAGGCCACGAGGAGGGGGCGGCGGCATGGCGTCGACATGAAGCTCGACTTTTGCCATCCTGTTGCTTGAGGATAGCCCAGAGGGTGTGAGGACCTCACTGGCCGATGAAATCTCGAAATCGAGCCGCCGTCGCGATGTCAGAAAAGCGGTCAAGGCGGTGATGGCCCTACCGTGGTAACCCCACGACTGACAAGACGCCACTGGAGCGGCTTCGGCTTGCCGATGTTGAGGCTGCTTTCCCCCCCCCCTTGAACCCCTGCTGTTGGCGTGGATATTGCTTGAACTCCATCGCTCGATTTGGCTGCCGAAGACAGGGGACGGAAAACCACAGAGAAAATATTGATAGGAATATCGGCCCAACTGAGCATCACAATGCATGGCCAACAATAAAGAGAAGAAGAAGCTACTTGTTATTGTTGTAGTCGTTAAGTGAGCTTACCACCCTATTACCCTACCAGCTACTTACGCTATATCCCGCTTTAGCATTAACACTTTATACATATGAAACATTCTAACTACCTAGTTTATTTATTTATTTTTCTAGTTTATTTTTTTTTAAAAAAAAATCTAACTTCATGTATATTATATAAATTGTTAGAAATAAAAGTTTTTTATTATACTTTACATATTATTGAACAATATCTGTATCTTTATTATATAATTGCGTATTGACAATAGAAAAAAGTCTAGGAAGTATATTATAAAAATGTATTTTAAAAGCTTTTATTATTCTGAAAAATATTTAAGAGAGTAAATTATTGTTTAAAAAAACCTAAAAAGTTTTCATATTTTCTATTTAAAGTCGTTACTTTGTTAATCATATTATTAATAAAGGTAATATCGAGAACTAAATTTTGAAATTTTTAAATATATTAATGTTTTGCCTGAAAATTAAATATTTATCTTAAAACAAAATAAATAGACTAATATTAAGCGAATTATCGGTATTTTGAAAACATTAATACTTTGTAAGTTAAATACTTTACTTTTTTAATTAGAATTATTAAGGTTTAATATTAAACTAATAGAGATAAAATAATATAATAAAAAATTAAAATATTAATAATTATAACAAAACTTTGTATTACGGAGTTTATCGTTTACGATTTAGAAAAATAAGTTTAGCTATAATCTAAAAATATATTATAGCCGCTAAATAATCTTTCTCCGTTTTTATTAAATTTATAACTATTTCTATTTAATAGTAATAGTTTCTGTTAAAATATTTTAAAGTATAAAAATGTAAAGATATATTTTATTATCTATTAATTAAATTCGTTAAAGATTTAATTTAAAATAATTAGTTAAAGTTTATATCATTAATATTACTATTTTGACAAACAATTATTAATGATTAATGATTATAACTTTAACGAAATTAACGAGTTTGAATAAAAATGTTATATTTATAAAACTTTTCTATACTTATAGTTTATATTTTTTTGATCAAAATAACTTTCAAAGATATCTAATAAAATTAAAGAGTATATAATATATATTAAAAAAATAATGAAATATTCAAAATAATTACTTTTATATGAAACGTATTATAAATATTTTTTGAATTCAATTTTTATATAAAACTATAATTATATTAAAATCATTTAAAATATATTTAAATTTTTACATAAAGTAAATATAAATTTCAGATTATTTTTCAACGGAACTTTGTAAATAAAATTAGTTTTAATAAATTAATAAAGTTTATATATAAAAGATAATAACAAATATTTTTTTTTAAAGTTAAACCAAAAATATCCAAAAAAATAAGTAATATAATTAATTAATAAAAAAGTAAAAATGAATCTTCATAATAAATTTATTATTATTATCGATATTATTAAACGTAAAAGCTAAAGTTAACAAAAACTTCAATGAGTTATAAAAATATGTAAATTTTTGACTTATATAATACTAAAGTATTTAATTTTATTTAATGTAAAAAGTAAATATCTATAATATAAATCCGTAGTATTAATAGTCTTATATAAAAAATGTAGATCTTACCCATGCGTAAATGCCTGGTGGCGCAATACCATCCACTTATTCGAGGTCAACGTCGAGATGCTTAAAGTGCCAAGTTCATCGATGCAGCGAATTTGAAACCAGTGTCCAGCCTTTCGGTCCCTGACCATGTGCGATGCGCGGCAGCAGTGGGGCCAAGGCTGTCAAGATGATCTGACGCTGGAGCATAAAAGTTTCTTTGCACCTCTCACATTCCAGAGCTGCTGCTTCACAACAATCAGAGGCTTCCGAGGTCATCACCAACAAGAGGCGCCAAGGCACTCCGACACCAGGAAGCTGCAGTGAGGGAGTGAGCCCCCTTTTAAGGAGTCGCTGAAATGTTTCGTCGAGGTTGTGGTGTCGTCCGAACGGGCAGATGTCATGTGGAGCAGCGCGAACGCCATCTGGGGCTTGAGCATGGGCTAGTGAAAAGGTGAGTGGGAATGGGTGGGGCCATGGTTGATTACGTTCTCATAACGTCGGCACCAAATTTTACGGGAGTGGAGCTCTGGCAGACGGCAAGCGGTAAACGCCCCGCTTTGCAACGTGCGAACCCTTCTTTTGTGATGGTCAAATTACAGGACCGCTATCGTTGACTTTTGAAGTGAAAACGGAGACAACTTGGCAGCTCTGACTGTTCTTGAGAGATACCCACCTACAGCGGAGGGACAAGAGGAAAATCTCTGTTTAGGCGGTGGGTGTTGACGGTGGAATAGGGGCTGGCTGACGAGGTGAGGTCGTGGATGGATGCCAGTGTCCAGACGCAAGGCCCTGATCGACAAGCCTGGGAGAACGGGACATGTTCAGGGAGGGATACCGCAACAGCAAGTCACCCCTTCAATGCGCAGGAGACTCTCTCAGGCGGTTCGTGATGCAAATCAGGCGGGTTCGATGGTGTCCTGCAGCGGGCTCCCTGGCACAGAAACGACATGTCGGTACTTGTCGCCAAAGTACCTCCTGCATACTGACCAGGACCCTAGAAGCGCACTGGCCAGTGAAGATGCAGCGAATGTGGACCATGGACCTTGAGAGCTCTTGGTGGCTGCAGTAGGCGCGTGTGCAAAGGGAAAAAAAGGGAAAACTGGATCCCTGTCTAATAACGGTTTGAAGCAATTTCGTGTCTCCCAGCAACTGAGCATCGTTTTGGATAAGACGGTGTGCCTTTCTTTGTCTGCCCAGCAGCTGGTCAGGGAGCGAGAGCAGCGAGAGGGCAAGGGTTGTCGCACAGTGTTGCTTCCGCTTTGGGTCTGGCCAGGGGAAACGGACCATTCACTGTGACTGGAGTCACTGGACCTGATGGGGGCGATTGGGGGGGGGGGACTGGGGGGTGAGAGAAGAGCGGACGGATCGCACAAGAGTCCTACCGTTTCCCTTCACAGAGCACGACCGACTGCCAGTTCCGAAATAAGTACCCCCAGGAACCATCACACGGCTCGCCTTTCCATTCTCCTCTCTCTCCTTCTCTCCTTCCACCCACCAGCCAACACCTCGACTCGACGAGTTTTTTCTGCCTCGTCCAGACCAGTGCAGGCCACGCGTGCTTAATATTTCTTGCGAAGTCTTCTCTCTCAGTGATACCCGATACCCATTTTTTCTTTTTTCTTGAGATACCCAGATACCCTGCTTTTTGCAACCACCCATCACACAATCAAAAATGGCCGACACAACAAAGCCCGTTGAGGTCCCTGCGACCACCGCTCCTGTCGCCGAGCCCGTTGTCGAGACGAAGCCCGCTGAGGCCACCCCCGCCGTTGCTGAGGTTTCCGAGACTGCTCCTGCTGTCGAGGCTACCCCTGCCGCCGCCACCGAGACTGAGGTCGCCGCTGAGGCTCCCGCTGCCGAGGCCGAGGAGGCCAAGAAGGAGGAGGTCAAGCCTGTTGAGGAGGGCCACCTCGAGCACAAGGGCCAGGGCGCCAACTTCCCCAAGTACGTTTCAGCATCACGCCAGACTCGACAGTTTTCGAGTCATCAGTGACTAACATCCTCGATTAGGAACTTCCTCTACACCAAGACCCTGTTCTGGTTTGGCTCTGAGCCCGTCAATGTCAAGGAGATCGCCAGCTTCAAGGCTGAGAAGGCCGCTGATGTCGCCCATCACGTTGCCTCGTGGGCTGCCGAGACCGGCAAGGGTCTCCTTTTCTACAGCGAGAAGGGTGACAAGGCTGCTCCCAACGGCGCTATCCAGCTTGTACGTCTGTTCAATGTCCGATTCAAAATGTTTCAAATCCTAACAAAAAATTACAGGCTGAGGCTACTGAGCCCGTTGTCGATGGCACCAACAAGTTCCACTTCTCTTCCAAGGGCCACAAGCACACCTTCAAGGCCCCCACTGCCGCTGACCGTGACAACTGGGTTGCCCAGCTGAAGGCCAAGATTGCCGAGGCCAAGGAGCTTGCTGCCACTGTCACCGAATCTGAGACCTACAAGAAGACCCTTGAGAGCTTCAAGCCTGCCCCCGTCAAGAAGGAGGAAAAGGCTGCTGAGCCCGCCGCTGAGGTTGCCCCTGCTGCCACCACTGAGGAGGCCGCCGCCGCCGTTGCCGAGGCTCCTGTTGAGGCCGCTGCCGTCGAGACCCCCAAGGAGGAGGTCAAGGAGGAGGAGAAGAACGAGGAGGTCAAGAAGGAGGAGCCCAAGCGTCGCTCCGCCAGCCGTAAGCGCACTTCCATCTTCGGCAGCCTCCTCGGCAAGAAGGAGGAGAAGAAGGCCGCCGAGCCTACTGCTGAGACTCCCGCTGCCACTGCTGAGGAGCCTGCCGCTACCGACGCCCCCGCTGTCACCGAGGCTCCTGCTGCTGAGGTTGCTCCCGCTGTTGAGGCTGCCACCGTTGCTGAGACCACCACCGAGGCTGCCCCTGCCACCACCGAGGCTGCGGCCACTGAGGCCAAGCCCGAGGAGAAGGCTGAGGAGAAGAAGGAGGAGGTCGCTGAGGCCCGCCCTGCTGTCCCTACCAAGCGCTCCAGCATCTTTGGCAGCCTCCCCTTCGGCAAGAAGAAGGCTGCTCCTGTTGCTGAGGCTCCCGTCAAGGAGACCCCTGCTGCCACCGAGGCCGTTGCCGAGACTGCCCCTGTGATCCCCGCCGTTGAGACCACCGAGCCCCTCTCTGCTGAGGTCTCTTCCCCTGCCAACGTTCCCACTGAGACCACTGAGGTTGCTGCTGCTCCTGCCGAGACCAACGGCGAGACCAGACCTGCCGTTAAGAGCGACAAGCGCAAGAGCTCTCTCCCCTTCGGCCTCGGCAAGAAGAAGGAGTCTGCTTCCTCTGACGAGGAGGGCGAGAAGGTCAAGTCCCCTTCTGCCTTCTCCAAGTTCCGCGCCACCATCAAGGGCAAGGGCAAGGCCGACAAGGTCGAGGAGAAGAAGGAGGAGACCCCTGCCGCCACCGAGGCTGTCGCCGAGGAGAAGGCTGAGGACAAGGCCGAGGAGAAGAAGGAGGAGGAGGCTGTCAAGCCTGCCGAGACCGCTGAGGTTGCTGCCCCCGTCGTTGCTGCCGAGGAGGAGAAGCCCAAGCCCGCCGAGGCCGCGCCTGTCGTCACCGCCACTGCTTAGAGAACGAGGCGTATTCCCCTCGAGCAATCTCAATGTCGGTGAAAGACGTATGGAAACGAAACCACGAAAACATAGAGCGAACATTCATGAATGACCACCGCATAATCATTCCATCACACGCAACCCCCCTTGCTGAGAGATATTTAATACACACAACACACCCCCTTATACCCTTGGGTTTTGTCGGAAACGGATCTGCATTTCAGAGTCAAGATACCCGTCAGGACTGAACCTCCATCTGGCTGTCAACAATCACGTGGTCCGTGGCACGCTTTCTTTGCCGTGGCCCTATTGCTCAGATAGGACTCGATCTTGATCACCTCCCGTCTTTTTTTTTTACTGCTTGCTTTGCTCGTTTTTGTTTTTGGCTTTGGTGTTTTCTCACTGGATGATGTTGCGCGCGCAGTCAGAGTTTTTCCTGTTATTTTCTCTTTTTGATACCCAAAGTATACCCCCCCTTTCGGTCCGCATCAAGTCAGTCGTCTGTTTATTGGCTTTTTTGGGTCATGCAAGGGAAGGCAAAGGAGGTTTGTGGGAGGGATGATGAGGTGGGCTAAAAAGGGGAGAGTGTGCACACACTACGGTGTGGTGGATTGCGTGAGTGGATTTGGTCTTGGTGTGGTTGTTGGTTTCGTGTTGGTGTGTGTGTGATGATGGGTGTACACGATGACGGATGAGCATGTGGTGTGGTGGTGGTGGTGGTGGTGGAGCGGAGAATTTATTCTGTCTCTTGTTTCTTACTGCGCTTTTGTGTCTGGGCTGTCTTGAATAAGGGGCGGCTTTGCGGGGGAGAGTGCAGGATGGGAATGGGAGTTTAAGAGTATGAACACTTTTTTAATAGCTAATTAATATACCTCTCGCGTGCTGAGTTCGTCTCTAGCTCTTGTTTCTTAGCTGCCTTGGTTCTTTGGGACATGTGCTTGTTTTGTGTATGGCACTTTCCATGTTCATCTCACAACACTCTTATAGATACGTTACATGTCAATTCAAAGTTGGAAAATGTCTCTCTTCTATCTCATAGCCCAACTTCTCTGGGTATCTAATCACATGAAGTAAACAACACCAAAACACCCCATTACACTAATTAATCCCTTTTCTTTCCCATTACTCTGCATATGATAAGGATCATAGGGATCCAAGAAGCCAGACCCTGCCCAGCTGTCTGTCCACACCCAACCAGATCCCATTGCATGCCTGCTGGTACTATCCAGAAAATCAGGCCCAGTACAAAAGACCCAACCAACATTACCACTTGGCTTCCCCTCCGTTCATGACATATGTGCAAAATCCGAGCACAACTATAATCCCTACTCTCCCCCGTTTAGTCTTTTCCCACCATCTTGCAAGAAATAAAAGCGCGACACATCATCATCCTCCAACCGTCTCTCTCCTCTCCTCCCCAGCATAAGACCCAATAAAACCTCAAAAAAAAAAACCTTGTCTCCAAAATGGTAAAAAATAGAATTATGCCTCAAAAGAAAAGAAACGCTGTAAACCAAATTCACCCTCCCTCCCACTCCTTTCCTCCCATCCTTCCAAAAAAAGAAAAAAAAAACTTGAGCCGCAAAAAAAGGTAGGTATCATATATCATTTGCCCCTTTCCCGCCCCATCCCAATCACAAACGTAAAAACAATATCCCGGAATCATCCATCCATCCCATTTTTTATATCATCATTAACAACAATTAAGCCTCACAAGACAAAGTCTTGTACTTTGCCACCAGCTCCTCGATCTTTGGCAGCAACTCTTGCAGGCGGAACGGCTTTGATATTACGTCGTCCTGTTGTTGTTTTCTTATCAGCATTGATACTCAGAGGAAAAGAAAAAAAGAAAGAAAAAGAAAAACTTACAACACCAGCGGCCTTTGCATTCTCAATCTGCTCCGGCCGCGCATAAGCCGTCACCGCAATAATCGGCACATGACCCGTCAGCACCCCCTTTCTCTCCAGCCGCCTAATCTCCCTCGTGCACGACATGCCGTCCATGACGGGCATTTCGAGGTCCATCAGAATGACTGAAATGTTGCGCTCGCCCTTGTCGTCGTCATTGTCCTCGTCCTCCTCGTCGGCCATTTTCACGTCTCCCATACCATCAGGAAGAATCTCAGAGTCTTGTCTTTGCGGGGGAGGTGGGTGCTCGTTTTCTGCTGCGGCCGCTACCTTGTTCCAAAAACGGGATTTGCTGAGCTCAATGAGAGCTTCGCCGCCGTGGTTGGCGACGCGGGTGTTGTTTCCTGACCGCTGGAGCTGTCGTTGTAGGACCTTTTGGTTCACGAGGTTGTCCTCCACGATGAGGATGTCCATCGACGGCGAGTTGTTCTGAGGTTCTCGGACGGGTTTGGGCAATGCACCAGCCAAGGCTGGCCCATCAAGCACCATTGTAATTGGTTTTGGCTTCGGTTCTGGTTCTGGTGTCGATTGTCCTGGCTGTGAAGCCGGCTCATGAGAGTGGTGCATTTGTCGTGGCGGTGTCGGCCGGGGTGTCGGCGCGGCGGCTGAGAGGTTGACCTGGGGGTGATCGGATTTTCGGCTCTTGATGTAAAAGGCAAATGTGCTGCCCTCACCCTTTTCGGAAAAGACACCAATTTGCCCGCCTTGCAGCTCGGTCAGTATCCTGCAGATGAAGAGTCCAAGCCCAGAGCCGCCGTATTGAACGTGTGTTCTGGGGCTTGCCTGAGAGAAGCGCTGGAACAGAATCTTCTTTTCATCGTCGTCCAGCCCTGGCCCAGTGTCTGTCACAGCAAGATGCAAGTGAATCTTCTCTCCATCAGCCCAATCAGGCTCATCAGTAAGATCTCTCTGATCAGGGTGCCTTGGTGGGATGTAGGAGAGCCCGCTTTCTCTCTCCGCCTCCCTTGATGCTCCAAGCTTGATCACGATCGAGCGAGTTGGTCGTCCTTGTGTGAATTTGATGGCGTTCGTCATTAGATTAATAAGCACCTGGCGAAGGCGAGACGGGTCGAGCTTGACCCAGTCAACCTCCAGATCACGGTACGAGTCCTCAATAATAAACTGCCCCGTGATGTCGTTGGACTGGAGCTCAGCCTCGAACATCCTGAGCACATTTTGCACCACCATGATAGGCTGTACATCGACAGGAGTAACCAACAGCAGATTGGAATCAAGTTTCGAAAGCGTCAAGATGTCGTCAACAATTCGTTTCTGGTGGCTGGCGCACAGCGAGATGGTGTTTGCTGCCTCGATACAACTTTCAACAAGCACTGTCAATTCGCCCAGAGTTTGTTCGACTGGACCATTCCCGTGCTTGAACTCGTTGAGACTTGACGATATTTCATCGGCGCATTGAAGGATGGCGCTCAGAGGATTCCGCATCTCATGACTTGTTATATCGATGAAATTTTCTTGCTGTCGCTTCAGTTCAACCGCCTCGTCTCGCCTCTGTTTCTGAAAGTCTTCGGCCCATTTTTGTTGTGAGATGTCCGTGATGCAACCAAAAATGCTTTTGAGCTCGCCTGACTCGTCTTTTTCGGGGTAGGCGCTCATCAATGCCCAAATATCGACCGAGTGACCGTCAATCAGCCGCTTGGAACCCCGGAATCGGAACTCGTGCGTCACGGCCACCTTTTCGTCCAAAAGTTTGTGCCAAACTTCCTCCACGCCCGGCCTATCCTCGTCTCGAATGCTGTGCATCCACGAATCTGGACCGCTCGTGGCCCGTTCGTTGCCTGAAATCCGGTATATCGATTCGTTTCCAAAGGTTATTTGGCCCTGACCATCGGCAATGAACAGACCGACTGGTCCAAACTCGGCCATCCTAGTGAAGCGATACTCGCTCTTGACGGCTTCCTGAGTACGGAGATGTAACTGCATCGAAAGTTCCTGGCGGTCCAGCGCAGCCAACCGGGCCGCTCTCTGTCCACGCTTGATCTCTTCCTCGAACAGGACCACAGACGCCATGGACGTTGCCAGTTGGCGTGAAAGCAAGTTGATAAAGAGTTTGTAGCTGTCGTCGTAGCGTCGTCGAGGGTTGATACCCAACACGATGAAGCCAACCACTGCATCTACCGACGTTGTTGGATGAACTGGAAAGATGACAATTGTGGTGCATGGGTCTCCAAAGCCCTGCCAGTCAAGCCCCTGGATGAGCTCAACAGGAAACGTGCCGTCTTCAAGACTGAGGATGACGGGCATGGCTAGATCGGCCATCGACTCGCGCATGTAGTGGGCAAACCCTTCATCGCTTGACCGTAAGTTTATCGAGGGCACAGCGCAAGGGTGCCCTTCGGGAACGCCAATCGAGCCTTCCAGGTTGATTACTGGGGGGTGGCTGAGGTTGCCGGAAGCCATGGACCCAACCTCGCTCTCACTATCTTCACTGACCGAGTAGATGAGAGCAAAGGGGACATCATAGGGGTTGTATTCGAGACCCTTTTGAAGCTGTTTCCAGAATCCCTTCACATCCCTGGCCTGTGACGTCTTGACACCGACCTCTCGCAGCGTCAACATTCTGCGCTCGCTGACTTTGCGCCGCGTGTTTTCAAAGGCAGGATTGTATAGTGCCACCACGGTGCCGTCGCTACCAACCAACGGAATGATGGCCCAGTTGAAGAAGGTCTCCTCGAGGAAACCGTGGCGAGAGATGAAAAGACCATCGTCGTGCTTCATGGTTGCCCGCCCGTCATTCCAGGCAGCCTCGAAAACCGGCGCAATGCTGTCCCATATCTCCGACCAAGCGTCTTTATACCGGCTTCCCATGAGCTGAGGGTGCTTTTGACCCGCGAGCGCAATGTATGCTTCGTTGTAGATGGCAACAAAGTCTGGGCCCCAATACAGCGCCGCAGGGTGAGGACTCCCCATAATCATGTTGGACATGATGCGCAGGTCATTAGGCCACGTTTCCACGGGTCCCAAAGAGGTTGAACCCCAATCGACCGATCGAGCAAAATGATGATGAGGCCCAAGATTTGGGTCATCTAGCGGTATTCGAGTCCAGTCAAAGATGGTTTGCAGCTGAGGCAGGGGCGCAGACATGAGCGGGGGCGGCGTCACGAGCGCCATGTCGTCGACAGACTGAACCACCGTGTCGGCAATCGAACCAGCTCTGCTCCGAGGCTCCGAGTAAGAACGAAATTGGGACTCGGCACCGGGTCCAAAGTAATCACCCCGTTCTCTCGGTGCGAAAACATCACGGCCAGTCCAAGGACCGCTTTGAGCCCATGGATGCTGTTGATTCGTGGAGCTGGGCGGCGTGGGCGTCTTGGACTCCAAAGGATGGGCGTTTCCACGGACCACACGAAATCGACGTCGGAGGGTGGAAGCTGACCAGTTCATCCCCGCCCACGATGGGGGAGAAACCGTGCTTCCATCGAGCGAAAGCCGGTCCGGCACAAGAGTTAGAGCCCAGGATTTGAAGTGTGAAAACTCAGTAGTATGCCCCCCGACAGACGTCTCGTTCTGCAAACGCTCCAGCAGCTCAGTAGACGCCTTGAGCGCCGCATTGACATATATTATACGCAGTTGTCCAGGGCCGAAATTTGCTGGTTCATTGAGGTCGATCATAAACGTCGGCCGTTCGTCTTGTTCCAGCAACTCGACAACCCCTATGCCTTGGAGTAATCCGGCGATATTAGATGGCGGCCAGCCATCAGGGCTCCGTGACGGGTTCGATTGCTCCGCAGACGACCAACTCCCAGGGGTGCCCGACGATCTCGAAGGACTGGCGGTAGTAACTGACTTGGGAAGACGCAAAGTAGTGAAGCCCTCCTGCCCCTCTTGAGTTCCCATCATCGACGCCGCTGCCTCGGGATCTGCAAATCCGGGTGGATGGTTCATTCTCGTCCCCCTCGCCGAGTTTGAGAAAAAGAGGGGAGATAAAAGGTTGGGATTCGCAGTGGGCGGCTTCCCGGTCAGGTTGGGCGGGAGCGATGTGAGGCGCGGCTTCTTCAGAGGAGATCCTAAAGGTCGGGTTGGGCGATATTCCGCGCCGGATAGCCTCTTTCCCAGGGCGCCTGGCGGTGCCCTGGAGGGTGGCTCGGACGACGCTGCCGACGAGGGAGACCAGAATCCAAAATCGGCTGAAACTTGCGGACCTATACCCAACAATGATCGGGTCAAGGAGAATGGCGTTGATACGTCGGAATCATGCCGGCTGCTATTCGAGGATGCCGTCCACTCACTCACAACCTCGTCGATGTTCGCCCCGGTCTCGTCAAACTGCTCGCTGCTGTCGTCTTGGCAAGAGAAATAGTCGACCGGTCCGGGATTGTCTCGACGAGACGAGGTCGCGGCTGGGGGGATCTGCGCTGGGGGGAGAGCAGATACAGGAGGAGACTGCTGTGAATCCAAAACGATTGTGGTGGGGGGAAGAGGAAAACACTGCTCGGTCCTATTCTCCGTCATGCCCAAGTGAGCGACACGTCTATATCAGAAGTCCCCCAGTAGCCCAAAGGGGCGATTTCCTCGAGCAAGCTCGCACGCAGCACCAACCTCAATCTACGAACGAGAGAGCGGCGGGAAAGTCTATCAATGTTCCGCCACCTACAACCGCGACCGACAGAAGCCGTAGACGGACAACCAAACAGGGGTTGATCCTTTTAGATACCAGACGCTCCCGTGCAGCTGGCCATTGACTGCTTGTTCCAAAGACGGGATGAACCTTCCCTGCTGTTCTTTTTGACGTTCTGGACCGTTTTATTGGGATGAAAGACTCGTTCGAACGCTCGTGTTCCTAGCAATGAGTGGAGAAGTGAGTTGATATGTGCTGTCGCATGCGGTAGCTTGGCCCTGGATACTTTGTTGATTTGTGTTTTCTTGTTGCCGTTGGCGAGTTTTCTTCGCTCAGCAGTGCCTCGAATCAAGCAGCGATCTCGCGGTGGTGAGCAACCTAGAACCTAGACAAACTAAGAATTTTTGACGAGGAGAGGGAACAGGATGGGATAGGGTTTGCACTTTGGAAAGTCTTGGGCGGGCAGGTGGTCATGCAAATCGAAAATCGAAATCGAAATCGAAATCGAAAATCGAAACTGGTAGACTGACTAAGAAAAGTAACTTTTTGGGGAGTGGGAAGCACGGCGAGCGGTGGACTCTGGGTGTCGCGGGGAAAGCGACGTTGGAAAAACAGACAGAGCCCAACGTTGCCTGGACTCTCTCTATGGATACGCTGCCTCTGTCTGGTGCGCTTGATGGAGAGACAGACAGCCCGACAGGCTGAGAAGGCCTGCTTGAGCCAATGAGTAGCGCGGGGATTCAGCGTTTTCAGCAGACTTGTTGGTGAGGAAGCTGGTCCTTTGTTCACTCCCGCTGTTGCTGTTGCTGTCGCTGTTGCTGTACCCGTACGGATCCGTAAAACGGTGCGTCAAAAGTGGACTGATGAGGTTTCGAGAGCTTCCCCAGCAAAGCATGATCGAAGGAGCAGGGGTAGAAAGGCCCATCGAGGTCTAGCCCCGGGTTCGTGCTACAACAACACCACGGGCCCCTGCAATTTACGCCGTATTTCACGTCGCCAGGCCAGCCGATACGCTGATACCTACTCCGTGTGCTGGCCGTTCTTGCCGAACACATGGAGTGCAATCGGGATCTCTGCCTGCCATCGCAACCCTCATCCTTCTGCCGAGATTCCATTACCATCCATTGGCAGCTGGCATCGTGAACTGAGCCCTCTACAACGGGTATGTTGTATGCCCTCCTCAAACCAATACTCAAACGACAGCCCGACCCCCCGCTTATGTAACGCCGTACGGGCTCCAGTGAGCGACGGTGCCGATCTCATGTTCCAGAAGGGCCTATTCCCGCCCTTCCGCTTGGCTCCCTCTGAGATCACGAGTCAACCCAATCACAAGCCAAGCAGCATGTCTTCTGTGTGAGGAAATGGCCTGATGCTGCTGGCAGGAGGAGGAGCCAGCCAAATTCCCATGAAGGGTGAGAGCGGCATTTTAAAATCCCATCTCCTCGATCCCTCACAGTCGCCCAGATTCTCTTGTTTTCGTCGTGTCGTGGCATTTGACAGTTTTTGCAATGTCTGCCACTCGCTTGTATAACTGATTTCTTTAGGGGGGGCGTGAGGTTTTTCCAATGTAATGCTACCCCTCCAGACCGCCCGCCCGTGGCATTTGTCCAAGACGCGGCCGTAATCGCAAACTAACCCGATGTTGTGCATTATCTCGATCTGAGCAACAAAAAAGGCTGGTCTGAAAACAAACGGTGCAGACCTCCGTTTCTGCCGAGGCCAGCCCCGGCCTTTCGGAATCTCGATCGGAGTTTGGTATCCGTAATACGTAACGGTGCCTCACAGCAGCGCGGAGGTTTCGCATTTGCGCTACGGAGCTAATTCCGAGCTGAAGCTGAAAATCCACATTGCAGCTTTTCCGGCCATCCACAAATCGTTTACCTACAGCATTGAAGAGTTTACATGGATTTCTTCCTCAGGGTTCCATATGTACCTTGGAATATTGAGACATATTTGGAAAACACCCACGACAGGAGCACACTGTCAACAGATTGAGTGCAGCACAGTTCACAATGCCGACCAATCTGGAAGCCAGGACGGGTGCCCGAACGCACGGACGCTGAGACCGCACCGGCACCCACTGGCAAGTTCCGTCGGCGCCGCCTCCCGTCCGCTCAGCCGCTCAACGGCAGCACGGCAGCAAGGGCGACCGACATGCCGCGGAGGGCAGGCTTTCGGGTGACAGGTGATGGTGATGATGGGTGATGAGAACTTGGATGCGACAATGCCCGGCGCGCGCCTGTGGTGGGCACACAAATGAACACACCATGAGGAAGAACTGTTTCGATGTTCTGGCCAACCAGAGCTGGGCACGCCATGCGCCCGCCAAAAATGACACGGCACATCCACAAACTCGGGAGGGCTTCGCACTCTTATCACTCACTGACAATCTCACTCACCTGTTCAACCATGAGGTGAGTCTCTCTGGCGAAGCAGTGCCTGGTGGGTGACACCAAGCTATTCTCCCAGCTGCCGAACAATGTTCACGTCACCCCTCGCAGCCCGGCAGCAGCCCGGCAGCAGCCCGGCAGCAGCCGTCAGCCCCCTGCTGTTCACCGCGAGACGCCGCTGTGATTGGGTGAGGGGTCCGACAACTGGGCGCTTACAGCAACGCCGCAACGACGCTTGCTTGGGTCTCTCATTGGATCGTCAAGCTGTGATTGACCAACCAGCTGCATCTTTTCAGGCTATCGCCTCTGGTCTGGGCGGCAGCACAGCACGGCATGGACACACAAGAGAGGGGGATGGACGGCTGGTTGGTTGCTTCCAGAGACCCCGAAAATGCGATGGGAATTGCAGCTTTTAATATACAATCACGGTTCGCCTGTCTCTTTTCCCCGCCTCTTATTTCTGCTCTCCCCCGTGATGTGCGATTTGTGAACCCTAAGGCGACCTTTGCGACACTCTTTGCGATCACCAATTGAAGACGTGGGTTTTGGCGGGCAGTGCGTGTGTCTCACCGGGGGACCGACTGCGATTGCGACGGGAGATCGATGTGAGATAGCCTCACGAGCCGGCGATTTTGCTGGGTTTTTTGTTTGGAAGTGGGACGACATCGACATATATATATTCAAGTCGACGGCGCCGAGCCTCGATATCACCGGGTTAAAAAGTCTCAACACCAAGACGATTCACAATGGGCTACCGAATTCTCCACCGCCCATGGCGAGCAAAGCGGCCTCTGTATTGGGGCATGGTTCCTGAGCTCGCTGGCATCATTCCTCTTCTTGTTTTGTTTGGCGTTCAGCAACCGGATGCCTGGAGGACGCTCTTCTGGCGCATCGGCTCCGACTACAAGCTCAACTCGAGCCCGACGATGATTCTGTATGCCTATGCCAACCATAGACCGCTCCCGACCATTCCGTTTGTCTGGTCGCAAACGTATGTCTTTCTTTCATCCGCCCCAGGATCATACTTTCACATGCTAACCTCTATGCCAGACTAACAACCTTCAACGTGGCCATCACCATCGTCTCCCTCTTCATCCTCCTCGCCAAGATGATCGCCGCCATCATGAAGATTTTCTACCCCATCATCGGCACCGCAGTCGGCGTCTCCCTCACCGCGCTCTACGCCGTCAGCGTGTACGGACAGGCCGGACCAGACTACGCCGACCCGAGATACCCGAGCTGGACACCGTGGTACATCCGCAAATCGTGCGACCTCGCCATCCCGTACAATGCCGTCAAGAGCTGCCAAATGTCCAAGGGGGCGTTTGCCGTGACGGTGTACATGCTGTTTGTCTCCCCCTATTCTTTCCCCTCATCACAATCAAATAACTAACAGCGATATATATAGCGCGGTATACGTCATCCAGACTAGCTTCGCCATCTGGGCCATGTGGCCCAACAAAATGCTCGACATGATGGACGACAGCGACGACGAGGAGGAATACGGCTATAACTCGGCGCAAAAGGACAAGGGGATAAGCGTGGAGATGACCACGCCGGTTAGTCCTGAGGAGGGGGGGAGTGGGGGTGGGGGGTATTATGGGCATTATCAACAACAGTTGCAACAACAACAACAACAACAACAACAACAACAACAACAACAACAACAACAACAACAACAACAAATGAGTGGTGCTGCGGGGGGGAGTAGCAGTGGTGGTGGGTTCACGCATAACCCCGCGCCTTTTACGCCGAGGACGCAGGCTTTCCATACCCTGGATCGGAAGTTGCCTTTGAGGGTTGATACGTATCGGTGAGGGGAGGGAAAAGGGGGAAGTGTATGATATTTTTATGTGAGGAAAGGAGGAAAATACCCCTGCGAGAAAAAGCAGTCCTCTCTTTTTTTTTATTTTTATGTCGTCGACACAGCGTTTTTATCACATTTCTAATTCTTTCTTGTCTCTGGTTGGGGTGGAAGGGAGACACTGGGCAGTGTCCGTTCGTTTCTTTCTTGATCTTGAGGGACAGAGAACTAGGTCAGGGTATGAGTGATAGTGCTCAAAATACAAAAAGGCCATGAACAATCAATCATGACATCGGAAGTAAACATGACAACATTCTCATTTTGCTCCCGCCGGCTAAGCTCAAAACTTTTCACATCTCATAATCTCCCCCCCCTCACGACTGCAACTTCTTCCCCATCCCCCCATACGTCACCATCTTCGTGACTTGATACTCCCCAATTCCATACAAACTCCCCTCCCTCCCAAACCCGCTCTCTTTCACTCCTCCAAACGGGCTCGCCGGATCAGAAATCAACCCCGTGTTCACCCCCACCATCCCAACCTCCAAATGCTCCGCCACCCGGTGAACCCTCTCCAGATCCCTCGAGAAGAAATACCCCGCCAACCCAACAGTGGTGTTGTTTGCAATCCTGACCACCTCCTCCTCGGTGTCAAACGGAAACAGCCCCGCCACCGGCCCAAATGTTTCCTCCGATGCCATGGCCATATCAACCTTCATCCCCGAAATCACCGTCGGCTCGTAAAAGTTAGGTCCCAAATCCGGGAGTTTGTTTCCTCCAAGCAAAACCTTGGCGCCCTTCTTCTCCGCGTCCCGGACGTGTTCCTCCACCTTGGAGATGGCCTTGTGGTGGATCAGGGGGCCATGCGTGGTGCCATTTTCGAACCCGTTACCAACCTTGAACTCCTTGACCTTGGCGGCGAATTTCGTGGCAAACTCGTCATACACCCCCCTCTGAACAAAGATCCGGTTGGCGCAGACACACGTCTGTCCTGAAGAGCGGAATTTAGAGGCAATCGCCCCCGCAACCGCAAGGTCAACATCAGCGTCGTCAAAGACGATAAAGGGGGCGTTACCCCCTAGTTCGAGGGAGAGTTTTTTGAGAGTAGTCGAACACTGCTTCATGAGCAGCTTGCCCACCGGGGTCGAGCCGGTGAAGGAGATTTTGCGGACGGTAGGGTTGGTGGTGAGTTCCTTGCCGACTTCGGGGGTGTTTTCGCTCGCCGTGACGACGTTTACCACTCCTGGGGGCACACCGGCGCGGTGGGCGAGCTCGGCGAGGGCCAGTGGGGTGAAGGGGGTCTCACCGGGGGCTTTCACTACCACTGAACAACCCACTGCCAGAGCAGGGCCGATTTTACGGGTGATCATAGCCGCGGGGAAGTTCCATGGTGTTATCAGCCCGCAAACGCCAACCGGTTCTTTGATGGTGATGACGCGGTTTCCTGGGATGGAGGAAGGGATGGTATCCCCGTAAATACGGGGGGCCTCCTCACTGAACCATTCAAAGAAATTGGCCGCGTAGGTTACTTCGCCTTTGGCATCGGCCGTAGGCTTGCCGTTCTCCCAGGTGATGAGGGTGGCGAGGTCGTCGGCGTTTTCGACGACGAGGTCGTACCACTTGCGGAGGAGCTTGGAGCGCTCACGGCCAGTCTTGTGCCGGAAGGACTCGAACGCGGTTTCGGCGTGGGAGATGGCGAGGCGGGTGTCCTCTGCGGTGAATTCGGGGCAGGTGCCGATTAGTTGCTCTGTGGCTGGGTCGTGGACTTCAAAGGTTTTGCCGGATTTGGCGGGGATCCATTCCCCGTTGACATAGCAGACGTTTTGTTTAAAGAGGGAGGGGTCTCGAAGCTGGGATGTGTCAGAGGGTGAAGTGATATACGAGCCGAGGTACACTCACCTTAGGAGCCATTGTGGATGAGAGACGTGAGAAGGAGGTGAGAGGTGACCGGAACTGATGAGAGCGGGTTGCGATGCGGGCTGTGGAAGTAAGAACTTTTTGAAAGAGCATTTTGAGATGATGGTGTGTGTCGTGCAGAGGAGAATGCACAAGAATGAAAAAGAGGACCTAAAGGGTCGGCCCCGGAAATGCAGAAGCGATAGGGATGGATGACGCTTGAGTGAATGGAGACTTGGTTGCGAGTGCGGATGCGCCTCGGGACAAGCTGGCTATCTACGGCTCCGCTATGGGTTGAAACTTACCTTAGTTTCTACATACAGTCACTAAGAAAGTGGTGAAGCTGTCTCTTTTGGGCATTCTAGATTCCCCATTGATCAATGACGTCGAGAGCGTTGCATGACAATCAGACGACCTCCGCATGCCCCGGATGCAGTGGAGAATGCCTCGGCGCCTAACATCGGCCCTGAGCTTGTCTTGACTTCAAACCACCCCAAAGAGGAAGTCGTGAGTTTCTTGAAGGGGCTTTGACTATGATTACCAGCTAGGAAAAAACCCCAAGAGCAATATCTCGTCGTCTTGAGGTTTCTTGGCTACAATGGCAGAAGGACAGCTACCCCACACTTGACGACATCAAACACCCCGCCGCCAAGACTACACAGAAACACCATGTCCCGAACATACCGATGATATACCTCAAGCAGAGAGCTGCCGAGGTTGTTTCTCCCAGGGCAAGGATACTCTAGTGCCAAGTATCTCAAGTCAACCCTCATCGTGTTTGATCCTAGACTGCACCTGCCTCTCACAGAGACGCTCATCATTGTTTCTGTTCCCCAACTCCTCCCATGCTGCCCCGCACTGCCCGCGCTGAGTGCTGGCCCCTGCAATTGACCACTTACAAGCATTGCCTTCCTTAACCAGCAAAATATCTATTTCCCCAGAACAATCCCCGTTCGTCTCATGGTACCGACACATTCCGAGTGGAACATCTCCAGAATCCCGGATCCCTCCCCCAGAAGCACGAGCCAGATGTTCATTCTACGCGGAGATTCTTGTGGAACCTGGTGATCACTCCTGTCTGGCCTCATTTTCCGGGGCCTATGCCGTACTCACCCTCCATGTCGATCACTCAAGCCGAATTGGTTTTGATCCATTCAGGGTGCAGGGTGGTGATCAAGTGAACCATTTAGCCTGACACACGACATTAGTGGACTCGTGTGGTGTTGGGTGTTTTCATGTATTTTTGCTGCTGCTGTCCGCTTCAAGATGAGGGGAATTGCCCGCGATGTCTGGGAGATGCTGTTTTTGAATTATGCGGTTTTCCAACATGAAGCAGGCCGTCTTCTTTTCTCTTTTGACAGGTTCACTTGTCCAAGGTCAATTCCCAGTCGCTACGTCCATCACGTCTGCCAATGAGATCCTCGACGGCTTCGTGAGCTTCAGCATCGAGTTCTCTAGCTTTCCTGACTTTGCAGGAAACAACTCACATCCCAACACCTTTTCGGACAACCTCTTGGAAAACATCAGACACCTGACCGGCACGAAGCCGTACATCCGAGTAGGAGGCAACACTCAGGATTATGCTCTCTACAACGCCTCTTTGCCATATGCCTTGAATGGCACTTTCAATCCCAAGCGGTCTCTCGATTATCCGACCACCATCTACATTGGTCGCTCCTACTTTGAGTCCTACAGCACCTGGAAGGATGTCAAGTTTTCTCATGGCTTCAACCTTGGCCTTGGTGCCAATACTTCAGAGGGGTGGCAAACACTCCTCGACACAGTCCCTCTTGCTTGCAAAGCACTGAGTGACGGGAAACTCTATCTATGGGGTTATGGCAACGAACCGGATTTGTTTTCAACCGCTGCCCAAGGCCCAATTCGACCTCCGAGTTGGAACGAAAGCACCTATGTGTGGCAGTGGCAGAACGGAACGAGGACGATACATGCGCTGGTAAGGCAACACTGCCCTGACCTTGCTCGTGAGAGTGAGTATGGATATATAGCACCTTCTCATGGAGGCGTTGGTAACAGGCTAAAGGCGCATGTGAGCTGGGCAGCTGGTTTGAATAGTGGCAGGAATGTCAGGTTGTATTCGACGCACAAGTATGTTTCTGGTCCAGCTACCTTTTTTTCTTTCCATATCAACTCACTACTCCCCACTAACACCCCCCAGCTACATCTCGGGCGCCACAACCCCAGGCGTAACCCTCCAATCCACCCTCCTAAACCACACCGTCACCGCCCGGTCAGTGAACGCGCAAGCAGCCGAATACTACCGGATCGTCTCCCTCGATCCGGGCGCTCCACCGCCCATATTCGGGGAGACAAACTCGCTCTACAACCAAGGCCGCCCAGGGCTCTCCAACACTTTTGGCGCGGCACTCTGGGTGGTAGACTTTAACCTCTATGCCGCGAGCAAAGGATTCAAAAGGGTGCATATGCACCAGGGGACTAACTACCGGGTTTGTCTCTCTCAAATAACTTGCGGCAAATAGTGTGTTGACGGGGTTAGTATACATCCTGGCAACCAATAGAGACGAACGTTACGAGCATAGGGACAAAACCCCCTTACTACGGCAATATCGCCACAGCTGCCGCCCTGGGGAGACATGAGAAGGTGGAGGTGGTGAACATTCCGCTGACTTGGCACCGCGAGGCGGCATATGCGATTTACCATGGTGGAATTTTGTCGAGGGTTGTGGTGGTTAATATGAGGGGGTATAACACCACGGTTGACGGGGAGGGACTAGTTCCATTACCCAATCCGCCAAAGAGAGGAAGCGTGGAGTATTTTTTTCAACTGGGGGGTTTGGGGAAGAGGGCGGGAGTTGATGTTGGGGTGACGGTTGGGTACAGGCAAAAGGTCAAAGTGCAGAGGTTGAGGGCTAACGGGAGTGATGCCGTTACGGGGATTAGTTGGGATGGGTGGAGTTACAACTATGAGCTTGATCAGGGGAGGCCGGTGAGGATGGGGAATGTTACTACGGGGGAGGAGGTGGAGGTTGATGGGATGGGGAGGGTGAAGGTTGGGGTTGAGGATTCGAGCGCAGCTTTGTTGGTGTTTTGAGGGGGTTTTGCGATGATGGCTAGATTGATGCTAATGACGGTCCTGAATTGATGTTTGCCATTTCAAATTTTAGTTACGTATTCTTCTATCCTGAGACTATATTACCTTGTATAATACTAGTTGCAGACTACACGGGGTATAAGATTTCAAAGCAACCCCTGTTTTCTTTAATTTGAAAGATGATCCCTAATCGAGTCTTGAAAGCCACGAGGCTGTCAAGAGCATGGGGCAGTGCCAACCTCGACTTATGAACCGGGGCCGGACTGGCGATGTTGATAACCGATGGTTACCTTAAAGAATAAGCGAACGGTTTGAAGGGGCGCTTAAACCTCTTTAATAAAATGGTTGTTGTTGTGGTAGTTGTTGTAGTTGTTGTTGGTGCATTCACATAACCATTGACGCACAAAGCATTACAGGGTTTATCTCACACGCATGAGCGTCGTCAGTGGGATACCTACCGGAACCGAGCAACAGTCGGAATGAACTTTATGGTAGCTACCATTCGGAACACAGCCTGCCATTTGGTTTAACATGACCGTGACCTTGTGTGTTGAACCAGGTTAGGTGGGAATTTTGTTTTGGGGCTCTGGGGTTGAGCCAACGACCCAACAGGCCGGGAAGGATAGCATCGTCCAACGAAACAGGACGGGGAGCGAAAAGTTTATCTTGCAGTTGCGTGTTAAATTCTGGCCGGATGGGACACGGATAAATCTCTCAAGTTTGTTGAAATTATTCCTGAATTTTGGCCGATCACTGAACAAGGCCATATGATTCTCAACAAACCCTTAGTGTCACAGTCCAAGCCGCACAACAAAAAAGAAAGTTATCTCGACTCCGGGGCAACAGGGCTTAGCAGAGCAGTTTTTTTTTTCAATGGTCTGCAGACACAGGTCCCCTTTCGAGCACTTTTGTTTGAGATCTGGTTCCTGCAAGATAGATATGTGCAACAAGAACAACAACAGCAATCAGTGTTGAAGGCGGCTGAGCAAAATGTTTCAAATCTCCCTTTTTCACACACAACTTCCAAATGGCCAAGTAACACAACAAAGAGCCACCACGATCATTCTGTGTTATGCATCCTCCCTTTTGATGTGTGCTTAACCCCGGCATGCCCTGCTCGGGTGATGGAACAGGCACCACCCAACTGATATCCGATTCCCAGTTCATCTCGGATAGAGGTATTCATCAGATCGCTTTCTGGAAATGGCAACCGGTGATATGGACAAGAAGGAGTAGTTTTTCGGGCTCAAGATATCATCCATCCGATATTCCTCGCAAATTCGGAGATGAAACTGAACCCAGGCATCAAGTACCATCCCCGATCACTGCGGCACGTGGGGGTGGGTGAACAAAGTGGCTACCAGTGTGATCTGAGTTCCGACCTTATCACTGCAGTAGGCAAGTCTCAACTGGAATGAATGGTATTTCGCCCCGGTAGCTCGGTAGGTCCGGTATCTCGGTAGGTATTGGTGGGGAGGTAAGGGAAGGTGTAAGTAAGCCTCGCAGGTCCCGGCAGCCGAACTGTCGGTGTCGTCGGGTAAGGTAGGTGGTCTACATGCAGCAGAGAAGACCCCAAAAAAACGTGGCGGCCCAAAATCTATACCACTCACCCATCATCTCGTGACGAACTTGCATATATGCTAGCTTTTGAGCCTTCAGCTTCGTAACCTGTCTGGCCGACTTTCACAAAACAGTGAGTTGGGTAACATGTCCTAGTTCTTAGTGAGAATTGATTCTGGATCCTCACCAATCCTCTCCCTTTGGCCAAGCAAAGTGGGCTCAGAGCGAGGTAAATGCCAAGCTCTGACAAACCATCCTCAGGCTCAGAAAACAAATGCCGCTCAGCTGGGGGAAAATGCCCACTGTGCATAGTCCAAAGCTATGCTGACTGCCCCCCAATCGACCCAATCATCACGGATGACCCAACCAGACGGGCCCGATCATGGCCGAGCTTCAACCTCTGGCCCTTCTCAAAAAGGAAATGCGGCTTACAATATCTTTCGAAGCCGACTTTTTTGAAGGTTCTAGTCCGGCATCGACTGGGCTGAGATTCCCCAAAATCGAAGAACTTTCAAAAGGGCGCCACAAGACGCTAGATGGGTGTCTGACTGACGAATTATGTTGGAAAGTAGCACACCACCTTTGGACAATCATTTGTCTCACTTGGTTGCCTCGAACCCGTTTTGCTTGCCCACCTTCTTATTCTTCTATCGTGTTACGGCAGATAGTTCTGTGCAGGTGATGTTACCGACAGTGTGGGTTGTGGTTTTTTGGGCAGATGTGTTTTGTAGTATCAAAACTCAGGCACCAGAAGTAAAAGCTTTGGATATGGGCTTCGGAATGACACTGTCCCAGCGGCATGCGGAATCAATGAATTGCGATAGTCATCCATGCCGGTGATCCGTGCGTGGCCTCTCACTGCAAGACAACGCACGCCAGCTCACAGACCGCGCCTGGGCATTGAAAGTCTCGGAAGCTGACGATCTTGACCACTCGTGGGCCGTTCCTCGGGAGGTCGGACGAGGCTTTGGGATGCCGCACACACCAACGAACAAAGTCCCGCTTTCCCGGCCCGCTCTCTCGGTTTTGGGCTCTGTGACATGATCACTTTTGACGGACTCCCCGCGCAGCTTGCCAATGGTGTGCTTTTGCGTGTGGGAGTGTGGTGGTGGTGGGAAGTCTTTACGGTGCTGAGAGGTCGGTAGACGCTTGCCCCGCGGGCTTGTTGAGATGTGAGGAAAGAGCCTCCCTTGAGATATATAGGTGACAGGCAGCGGCCCTTCTCCGGCCACGGGATGTTTCATTTTCCTACTTGGATCGACAGGAATGACCGTCTTGTCTCTGATAGACCTCATACGAAAACAAGTTTTGTTGATCTGAGCAGAACGCTTGGCTGAAGCATCACTTATAAACCAAGCCCGTCGTCGTTCAGTTTCACTGTCTTCCACATTCCCCAAGACCGTCCTCGATATCGTGTACCACCCAAAATGACTCGCGAGAATTACCACGTTATCCCCCTCGACAACGAGGAAAGAGGGTCGAGGAGATCAAGCTGCTCACCACTTGGCTTCATCAAGTCTATTGGTCGGTGGTGGTCGCATGACAGCAAGAAAGCGACCCCCGAACCATCCCCTGAGAAGAAATACGTCCACACCCCGACGCATGCGGCTTCTTCTTTCCTCAAGACAACCACAACAAGAGACATCCAGAGAGCAAATGAGATTTTGTGATGACACTCGTCATCTCGTTCAACAACAACAACAACGACAACAACAACAACAGCAACAACAACAATAACAACAACAAAAAACACCCCGCCACCACCCCATCAGGAAAGACAAGTGCGGCTCAACTCGGGAAATAGAGAACGACAAAGAAGGGAGGATGAAACTTTTCCTGGCCGGGACCTCATCGCCAGAACGTTTCGAACGTGACACGGGCCACGACGGCTTTCAGAAAAGGAGGCCATCATCGACGGCCGTTGCAGCAACTATAACGGGCAGTCGGGAACGGCACAGCACTGTTGAATCGTGGGTCGGGTTGTGGAGTACGTAGCTGGTCAAAGAGCTGACGAGTTCGGGGTAGGAGTGAGAAAGAAAGCGGGGCGGGATGTTGGTTTCACGGTTGGGTGGTTTGAAGGCGGCGTATCCGGGGGATTGGGACCGAGGCGCGACTTCGAGGTCGAGATGCGGGTTCCGGCCCCTACGAGAGACCCTCGACGCCGTTTATTCAGTCCCCTCCCCTCATCGTCTATACTTAGAGCCATCTCGGGCGTGGCTGCGGGTATCGACGATGGTATTCCGCCGAATGTGACTTGCTGTTCGCATGTAAATGCCGGAGGAGACTGGCTGGCCATCTGAGGCTCTGGACAACCTATGGTGGAGCTTCATGGGCCGTAGGAGGTCGAGCATGCCCCTGGAGGGAACATCTCCCGGGCCATGCATCTTGGCCCTGATCTATGGTTTGAAATATAGTTGCATGTGAAGACCAATAATGGTCTTGGGTTGTTCCCAGAGTGATGGAACGATTTTTGATAGGAAGCCGTGGAGTCAGGAACCATACGCCGTGGATGGGTAGATTCAGCTCGGTCAATAAACAACCAACCTTTTACGCACTGCTCTTGCCTACGCCAATGTGGACTGGTCCAGGCAAAATAAGGGTTTTGAGTAGTCCGTGGCGAAGTTTCCCGATACTTTTGCTGAAACAGCATCGCCCGTGGTGCGCCGTGGAGAGGATCTCGTCAGAACTTAGGGCCAGAGACGGTTCCTGCTGCAAGAGCCTCAGTCCGAGCTCTCTTTTGATCCCCACTGACGGAGACTTGCTCCTTTATTGAAGTCTCAGATCCTGATCAACTGCCACTACCCCGGACATATCGGGGGCTTTGTCCAATCACTGCCATGAAGCCGTGAGACTTGATTCCCAGATGGCCAAGTGACACGAGAGAACCAATACTGACACAGCTCACGAAAAGCGGTGCCGACGCTGTGATAGTCTAGAGAGGTGTTCTGCCAGTGTAGCAGACAGTGATTTCTCCTCTCTTCTGAGCTTGAGTAATAGTTAAGCGCGGGATGGATTTGCACAGGTAGGGCAAAGAGGAGAGGCGACCTCTTTATGCCGCTCCACACTCAGCTAGACTCGGGCCGTTAAGGCTTTTTGCGATCCTGCCACGAGAACAAGCTTGAACTTTGTGCATTGTTGACAGGCAGGACCTGCGCAAGTGTCGGGCTTCTTTGGGTAGGCCAGGCGGGGCACTCTGAGTAAACTGGTGACAGGTTACTGTACCTGATCGGGAGCAGTGGGTGGATCAGACGGGTGTTGGGGCGTGGCTCAGCCATCCGGAGAGTCCCTCGAAAATAGACACTCTGGTTGGCCCGCCGCGGCTGTATATCATGCACCTTCGGGGCAGTTGCATCGACGGTGGTGTGCAGGCTATCCAATCCTGGCGACGAACTGCGATCAGCAGGCGATGCGGGAGGGTTCTGTCCTGCGAAGACGGGTTCATTTACTCGTTGCCTGGAGGAGTAGAGGGACTCCGAGATACAGAGAGAAAGCCATTCCCGTTTCAATGCCGTGCTTTTGGCGGTGACCTTTAGTCTGATGCTGATGCATCAGATTTATCTATGTGGTGTTCGTCCGTGGAGGAGGAATATTGGAACCTCGCAGATGAACGGGTCAGCCTCGGTCGGGTCATCCTCGACAGAAGGATCTCAACGTAAAGATATCGGCAAAATGATCAGTGTGTGCTCTGGAGATAATCGCCATGGGGGCTGCTTCTGGCGATGCTCGGAGATGATGTTGGACCTGTCACTGTCGATTGCATGTGAGCACTAACACTTTTGTACGAGGGCGCTAAATTGGTGGCCTGAGGAATTGTGCCGCCTTGGCAGGGCACCTCACCACGTGAAGGTCATGGTTGGCTTCAGGTTCTGCTCTTTGAACAAATGTTACCTCGCCGTTCGCAGACATTGTCACTGCAGCGGAGAGGACATGAAATCCTTCGCCCGGCAGAGTTTGCAGCGGCTCTCGCGAGACCAGGGCTCGCAGTGCTCTCCCCAGGCCTTGCCTGAGTACCCAGACTGTAGTGCGCGGGGGCGGGGGAGGGGGAGGGTTCGCTGTGATATTTGCTTTCCCTTTTGGAATGTTTGTCACCACCAAGCATCAATCTTCAATTTCTACACTAATCGGAGTTTGCAGTCATATAATGCAGTTTGATCTCACACAATCAAATGGAAATTTCATTCTTCTTCTCTTTCTCAGGAGGTTATCAGCGTCTCACTCAGCAACATCTTCAGCTCCTCCCACCTCATCCACCTGCTCTGTCTGTCGAAAGTGGGGTGAGCACAGTGCGGAAATAGAGAGGCTGGTCGAGGCTCAGTTGCTGAAGTTCGGTGTTACCACGGCAATTTGGACCGAGGTGATGGTGGAGGATTCACCCATTGAGGTCACAGTGCGCGCCTGCCCTGTTATCAGGTCTCACACTGCCTCGACCACGCAGGCTTTGGATTGCGTGCAGCTCACAACAGCTTTCCCGCCGGCCATCGAGGGACCGGCGAGATTCCTTCAACTTCATCCATGATGGAGACGGGACAGCTTCCACAGTTGTCACAATCCTCTCCATTGACAAACAGCAACTGAATTTCATTTCATAGGACGTTTAAGCAAGTTACCTTACCGTTGGTGCCTCGAGCTGGGCGATGATACACAGAGAAGCGGAATTCCAATTGCGGTTTCTATCTTGCTGCGCCCTATTCTCCGCTTACACATGCAATCGAGCTCACTTTAGGCGCCCCCAATTACTTCTCCTCTCTCTGTTGTTAAGGAGGCCAATAGTGCCAGAAAGTGACTCTGCTCGGTCTTTACTTCAGCGCAGACTGAAGGTGGAGAGATATCGGTCGTCTCATGGCCATCGTCAGCGTTTCAGTATCAGAGCTGGATCTTTTGGGCCAACTTCCAGGTAGGCCTGCAGGAGCAGCCTACGATCTCGTCCCGCCGTGCATGCAGAGTTAGTTCCTAGGTTCTGTTCCGCATACTGCCGCCTTGTATTTTATACTGGCCACAACGATCATCGTCCATCCGAGCAAAGAAAGAGTTGAGACTTGAAACTCATTGTCTCGAATCGCTGGGCCCTTTCAATATTGAGCGGGTGCCTACTTTATTGCTATGGGCGACTCTGATCTGGTACTATCACCTACCTCGCAGCAAAGGTCCATCCTGCTGCAGCTTTCCGTCTGTGGTACGATCGCGTTGCTCCCACTAGTGGTATGTTCGGAGTCGGAGCTGAGCATAGGGAACTGGAAAAGCTCCAAGATCGATGCTACCTTTCATGTTGAAAATGGGAGCCTGCTGATCTCCCGAGGATGCCATCTTGTAACCCACTCTTCTTCACGTCACCGTGTACGACACAGTTGGCCAATTGCGGCAGTGTAAAATAAGAACTCGCAAGTCGATACCGGACAGGGCCGGGGTTGGAGATGTTCATACTCCCCAGGTCCAACCAGCCCTCTTGGCGAGCCGGGGGATACCCCAGTCCGGCCTGCACTCTGTTCACGTCTTTGCAGGTTGGTGGTGGTCAACGCCACACTAGGCGCAAGAGTTTGAGTACCACCCACAGGACTCCCAGGACTGTACGTACTTCACATTGTCCCGGTCGTCCAGGCGAGGCGTACCCGCCGCCGGGTGTGTTCGTCGTGGACTCGACTGGTCGAGCGAGGGGGGGCAGGTGGAGAGTGGTGGCAGCATGCGCCGCTTCGGTCTATTACACTGTCCATACCCTCTTCATGAGCCCGCCCCCTCGGCCCTCTCGCCCCGATTCTGGCCTGTTTTCTCCCTCTCATTCCTCTGGCCTAGGTCGCTGCACTGTTGGACCTACTTGTCAAGACCAGAGTGAGATGTGGTGAGCCAGAAATTCCGTTTTCCTCCACCACTTACTCCTTTCATATATGCATGTCATGTACCACGCAACGGGCATCGTCTCCTCCCTCCCCTTTCCCCCGTTTTAGTCGCTACGCTGCAGTGGCCCGGACTGCCAGATCAACATGTTGCCCCGGTCCCCTTTCAAGATCAGGAAACTGATAACCCAGAAGAAGGCCGAAGACGGCGAGGACATTGAAGGCTCCTATTTCAACCACGACGACGAGGAGATGGACACCCTCAGCAGGATCAAGACATGGATGCCACCAAAGGGCTTAATGAAGAGGTCGAAACCGAGCATCGATATCAGACGGAGTGAGGACCTTCACAACATCATTGGAATTCCACCATTACCAGACACGCCACAGTCGTCAACAAGTTCTTTGTGCAATTACGACAATGGCACGGAACATGTGGGCTCACGTTGCTCGCCTCCTCGCCGGCCGACGCGGAGTCCCCTGGCGAGTCCTCATGGCAGCCCTCAAAGAAGTCCTCAAAGAAGCCCCCAGAGAAGCCCGCTGCTTTCACCTCAGCAATTGGACGATTCGCCGCGACGACGCGGAAGAAGCCCAACATGTTCGCACTCGTTTCGGGACTATCCTCAGTTGACACCGCCCTCATCACCACCTCAACAAGCCGAAATGTTTCCCGAATCGCCTTCAATACCGGCCGATGTTGCGGCGAAGGCCAGCAACGAGACGGCCCCCAGGTCAGTCCTCGAAGCCGGGCCATTAGGAACACCGTCATCACAAATGAACACACCGAAGCTGTTTTCCAAGGACGTCATGCAGCTCCTCCATGAGACAGAGCAGGCATTCAAGCCGCAGCAATCGTTCAGCGATGCAAAGCTTACAGACGCTCAATTGGCAAAATTCGCCAAACCGAGGCAATCAACTCCCATGTCGCCAGCAATGGCTCGCAGGAAATCACAGAGGCGGAGTCAAGGATCGAATTCACTGAGGTCGACAAAGTCGGTCAGATCGGTCAAGTCGCCCATCAAGGCAACAGCCAAAACTCCCCCATCGCAGACACCAGCTCGGCTGCCATCTACCTCGCGGCCAAAGCGAGCAAAATCCAAGAAGGCCCGAAGAAGGCCGGTACAGCCAGCGAGACGGCAGTCTTCCATGTGGCAACTGACAGAAAGCGCCAAAGACCTGTTCACAATTCGCATTTTCCACCGCCTCGAGGCCGACGAGATGCTTCCCGAGAGCACGTTGCGAGAAATCAGAATGAGCCGCGCCGCGCAGTGGACGAGATCTCCTGAATTGGGTGTTACACACGTCGACAAGAAGAGCACAGCCACTACCCCGGCTCCCATCGAACCCCTGAGCCTCGACGAGTCAGCAGCAGCGGCCGAGGATTCGGTCGCACCACGTGCATCTGCTGCCAACAAGGGGTCAGAAATCAAGCGGGAAGACTGTCAAACATCCAGAGCGGCCCAGACACTGGAGCAGGCCAGGGAAATCGAACCGGAACACAAGGAACCGGAACAGAAACCTGTGGAGGAGGATGGCGAGCAAAGGCACGATTCGCCCACTGCAGGACTGGAAGATGACGAGGAGGAGGGAGACCTGCCGATCATGATTATTGGCGACGAGCCGGTGACGCCAACGACGCCTGTGCCAACGCAGGAGAAACCCTCGATGCATCGCCGACTTCCGAGCAAGACTTTGCCGCCGCTCCCGACGATCCCCGAGATTATTGCAACAGGACCTGATGACGCAAACATCATCCTGTCACCAACCTCGACGCCGCTGCCGCCCGGAGTGACGACCAGGGCCAACACTGACGACTACGTTTATCTCGACAGCACCCCTTACACCATGACCCACCCAACCTTTAGGCACGGTCCGGTCCGGCTGGCCAAGGCCGACCTCCCGATCGGCAAGCTGGCAGCCGCTGTGGACGACACTCTGGACTGGACAGCCTTTCAGATGGCAATCTTGGGGGGCGCGGGCGACTTCTTCAGCGAGCCAACCGACTACTCCAAGCCCTCGGACATGGAGCTGGACGAGCTGGATGAGATCTACAACTGGTTCACCGGGTTTGGGTTTGTTTCCGCGGGTGGACTCGTCACGTCTACGGAGCGACGACCAAGCGCATCAAAAGAGAGCAGCAACCGCCGACCCAGCGAGGGCCGCGCACTTGATGCTCATTCCGTCGAGCCTCGAACACCCGGTCTTTCCCCGTCATCAAACACCTCGTCAACTCCCAACAGCAGCCCCCGAACCGTCATCATCAGCGGACAGCGCAGTCCCGGGATAGTGAGGATCGACCCCCCCATGGGCGACTCACCCTCCAAGACTGGGTCCAGCGCTGCGAGGAATAGCTCTATCGCCAGTAGAGTCTTGGCCCCGCCAGAGTTTCACAAGAAGCACCGGAGGAGTGTGAGCAGTGGGACGTTTAGCATGGGCCAGTCGTTTTCGGATAAAGACAAGAATGTGAATGGGCTGGCGATTGATTCGGCAAAGAGGCCGAACAGCACGGACAGCATGCAGAGCCTGCCGCAGAGCCCGATGATGGAGTTGGTGCTGACGCACGATGTGCATGGGAACGAGGTGCCGGTGCCGATGGGGTACAACATGAGCCATGATGCGAGGGACTTTTTGGTTTGGCATACTGAGCATGTCTCTCTTTGATTTCTTTTGTGTGGTTTGTTTGGATATTATCATTTACAGGGAGTTTTACTTGGTGGGATGGGGCAGGAGGCAACTCTTTGGACGGCGTTTCATTCATATTTTGGAATATTGGATGGGTAGGCAAAGGCAAGGCATGGGGTTTTATCCAGGATTGGGGGTGAGATACCATTACATTCTCTCGATTTTTTTTGATTTTTTTGCACCTGGGAGGGGAAGGGGTTATTTTTCTCTCGTCAAACCAGCATTATCATGGAGTATTGCATGGGGTTTTATTTATCATTTCTTTTTTTCGACAAAATCAATCTTGTGTATATACTTGACATTCGATATATCTTTATCACCACCATTTACAACAAATCTACCTTTTACAAAACCTTTTATAACAACGTTAGTCACAGTGAGGTGTGCTATCCATCGTGGTGACCGAGCCTTACGGTAGGTAGGGGCTGTGAAGGTGGTTGGTTAATCACAACGCACCCACCCAAAAAGAGATGCGAATAAGCATGACCGCAGCCAGTGGGCATACCGAGTGTGCGGAAATCTGACAGAACCTTTGCCGCCCTACCTACCTCTTTGTCGGGAATACTAGATGCGAGATTCCCGAGCGCACGTAATCACTGGGACTGTGGCAGCTGTCATCCCATGTCTTCCGTCTTTCCGTATCCCATCATCATCCCGCTGGTATGTGTGTGTGTGTAGCACCTCACGTTTGTACTTTTACTCTAAACCTGCTTTTGACAAAGGCTGTCAACTGTCTGGATCGGTGAGATGGCAGTTAGATCGGATAGGGTATCAAAAAGGGCAATCCACTTGTGGTTGCACTTGTCTATTTTCCATGTCTATTTCTCTTCACGGTACCAACAAATGGCGTTGCGTTGCGTTGCGTTGCGTTGCGTTGTCTTTTATTGGGGGCTGTGTCAGGTCTCTCTCTCTCTCTCTCTCTCTCTGCTTTTACTGTCTACCTACCTTATGCATACAAGTGGGTGCGGTGGTGCATGATGTGCCGTTCAGGGCTGAGTCTTGTCAATCAGAGATAAGGTGAGAAAAAGAAGACACACACACACGTATACACATCGGGCGTAACGGGCGGGAGCTAACAATGGGTCAAAGATTTCGGGGAAATAAAAGCCGGTGAAAGATTTATGGGAGTTTATTTCTGACATTTGAGCTACCTACCTTGCACCCCGTCACCACCACCACCACCGTTGGATTCTGCAGAGGTGAGGTCACGGCGGGGTTATGAAGATGTGAACTCACGGCACTGTTGTGCGATGGGTTGTCAGCATATAGGGCTGAAGATAGGTAAGGTAGGGAGGTGAGAAAGATGTTTTGGTTTCAAGTTTGGCGTTGGGCGGATTAGGATAGGTGGGTAACGTTGTAAAGGTTAGCCAGCCCTACTACATGTCGTGGGTCCTTGACGTTGGGGTTGCGGTGGTGGGATAGATTGTGATGCGGGGTGTTGGATGCACAGGGCTGAGTGATGGTTGTATTTTCCGAGTGCGAGGGGGGATGTGATTTACCTGAGAGTGTGACCATGGGGTTGCGGTAGTTGGGGGTGGTTTTCAGTCTTGTCATGTTGAGATTAGGTCTAGATGGAATTATAGAGGTCTCTGTGGAATGTGTAGGTCCACTAGTAGGAGTCTGTGAGGCGAGAGGGACATGGGCGTGATCATGATATGATCGAATCGTGGTAGGTGCCCGGACTACCTCACAGCCTTTACCTCTGCGTTCTGAACAGCCAAAGCCCACCTGTCACGGCATGATGACTATAATAGGTCTCCGCTTTACGAGCCTCGTCCCCTCCTGGCCTTGGTCTTTTCGGTGATCAACTGTTTGGAAAACCGAGACAGGTACAGGCAAGACAAGGAACGGACACAAGGCTGTGGACTTCACCCAGGGTCACACCTGAAACGAAGCTGAGCCTTAAACGTACCTTGGACCAGGCTTTGAGGCCTTTAAAGGCTCTCATGCTCCGTATCTGCCGAGGTGGTGTTATACAGGGACAGCATTCTTCCGGTCCAGCCTGACTGGAAACTCCCAAGCACGACCAGTGTAAATACGACGGATGACACGCCTGTGCTCTTCCTCAAAAGTTCTAACATGTGCTAGCATGGTCGAACACAACAAATCTCAGCAAAGGAAAAGCCTCTCCATTGCTACATGTACCAGTGCCAAGTTCAGAACCAATCTCGGTGTATATTGCACTCAGATCAATAAACTAAAACACGCTTTAAACTCCGTCCATATCTTCATGTATAACAAGCAAAGAAACCCGATTTTATTCAACCCATTAAACCCCCCTTTCATCAAATCTCATCCTTCATATCCTTTATACATAACCCATCACTCATCCCATCATATCTCATCCTCTCCTAAACCGGCGTCCCCATCCTCTCCTCAGACACAGATTTCCTCCTCCGCCCACTAAACAACCTCTTCAACCCCCCAGGCTTCTTCTCAAACACCGGCCCCTGACCACCCTCAGCCAGCGCCCCTCCTTGTTGCTGTTGACCATGATCAGACTGCCCTCCTCTCCTAACCCCCCGTTCCACTTCCCTCTCCTCCTCCTCATCCTCCGGCTCCTCCCCCTCATACTCATACCACAACCTCGGCACCACAAGCCGATACGGCACCGTGCTCCCACTCGGGTCCTTTGGCGCAATCTCCACATTAAGCGTCACTTCCAGCCCGCCCTCCAAATCCACCTCCAGCTCCTTCGCATGCTTCAGTTGCTTGGCCGACAAGCCCGTCGGGATGCGGCTAAAAGGCTTGGGCACAAACTCGTTGTGGTGCTGCTGCGAGGCGGAGGCATACCCAGACGTAGCAGAGCTGGGGTACTGAGCAGCGCTGCCAACGACAGTAGCCGACTTGCTTCGGCCATGATTGGGGTTGTGCTGCTGGTACGGTGGCGGTTGCTGATGCGATTGCACGGGCTGCGGAGGTTTGACGGTAAAGTAGCTCTCGTCACCACGGGCATACTCGCTGTTGTGGGACTGGGTTGAGTAGCCAGAGGGATAATCACCCAGACCGCCTCGTAACCCGACACCACCGCTAGCATGGGCACCAACCCGCTGACGCAAGGTTTCGTCATCGTAAATGGCATCCTCGTCAGTGTCAGCACCCCAGTTTCCATTGATGCCACCATCATCGCGTGGCTTCTTCGAGCTGCTGCTGAGACGGCGGAAGAGACTGCCCAGACGGCCCGACACAGAAGAGCCAGACATTGTGCGGGTCAGCTTGTTTGATCGGGCTGTTCCTGGTCTGCCTATCTCATCTGCGCTGGCAACACCCCCGCGGCTTGACAGCCCTCGTAAGAAGCTGTTGGAGATGGGCGGGCGAGAGCGATCTTTGACGACGCTGTCGGGACCACGAAAAGAAGAAGCCCGAGCCTTGCCGGATAGTCTCCGTAAAAGACCAGGTCTTGGGGCGGCAGGAGATGGCGAACCGTCAGGTGTCAGATCGTAAGCGGACTGAGTTGGCGTGGGCTCCGGTGTATGACCAGGCATATACGGCCGAATGGCACACCAGTTGCGATGCGGGAGCAAGTGCTTGTTATTGCGGGGCTTGCTGTCTACACCGTGTCCGAAGATGGGGATCATGTCCTCGTCTGTCTCCTTGTCAAAGTGATGTACCTTGTTCCGCTTGTTGAGAACATCGGCCAGCAGGTCCGGTGGCGGAGTGTTGACAATGGCTGATGAGATCACGTTGGGCATATACCTGAAGTCCTTATGCTTAGCCAGGCCGAGCTTGGGGTTCGAGTAGAACTGCCCGATGGCGGCGAGGTGAACATCGCCGCTGAGGATCGTGATGCGAATAGACTTGTCGGCTGCCAGGTCTTGCAAGTCCTCAATCACGAATTTGCGCTCAGCCTTGTGGCTCTTGGCTGTCCAATGGTCGTCCAAATCGTCGAGAACCTCGACTCCCCCGTCAAAGCGGTTGAGCAGGCCCTTGAACATGCCCATCTTGCTGAGTGCCTTGATGGGATCCATGACGCGGGAAGTCAAGCTGTGGTATGTCAGTACTCTGAAAGGCGCGGGATTCTCTAATAGCGCGAAACTTACATGTTCTCGAGCCAGACCAGTCGAGGGTAGGCAATTGGCACACCAAGGAGGACAAGAAGATGCTCAACCTTGCCCTTGTCAATCTCCTGGTAGCAGCGGTCCATAATCTTCTTCCAAGTGTCTTCGTTGATGACATCCTGTCGTGTTCGTTCGGTCCGGGCATCGACAGCTAGCAGGGCAACCTTGGAGCCCAAGAACATAAACAAGCTGCGGCTGAGCTCGTTGATATAGGGCCCAGGCTTCACACCCAGAGTCCAGCTGGGTTCGTGCCTTTCGGTTTCGGTGGGAATGCTCTGGTGCTGGAACAGCATGTAATACTTGAAAGCAACATTGCCAAGCCCGGAAAATACGGGCGAGTTCATGAAGTGATGGGGGTACGAGCCAAAGCCGTCAATGATGTCGTGATCGTCATACATGTTGACCATGGGAATTTGCGAGTTTGCCATGCTGAACAATCCCTGGGAGAACCACATCGCATAGCGCTCCATGTAGAAGCGCTCCAGCTCCAGCTGCAATTCGGACGAGAAAGGAGCAGTGTGCTTGTGGATGGGATTCTTAATCATCAACCAGTTGCGGAAGAGGGTGGTGTCTTGCATGCACCTGTCGTTGTAGATCTGATCACCACCGCCAATCATGACATGGAAAGGCTGGCTTTGGTGGGCATTAAGCACATCGCGCCACATCGGATCAGGTCCCGTGAACTCGTCGGGGTTGACGCTCATGCTGAAGCCGTTGCAGCTGTGGAACATGATGTTCATGGTCTGGCCCTTGGCTGGGACCCAGAAACCGGTTGATGGACCTCTGTTGATTCGGTACGCGATGCGCTGCTGCTTGTCTCGCAGCTCGATCTCAACATTGAATCTCCAGAAGGTGTAGCCGTGTTCGGCATGCAACCTAAAGCCCCGGACGTCCTTGTACTTGCCAGCCTTCTCACCGTCCATCTCCGCCCGCTTCCGCCGGGCAGCGAATGAGCCAGGGGGATCGGCCGAACCACCCGGGAGAGGTCCCTCAGGTGGACTTCTCGTCTTTTCGAAAAGCCCATCATCGGTCTCATCTCTTGATACATCACGTCCTGGCTCGAGATGGTCGACCGGCCTGACATAGAGAGTCTCGCCCTTTCGGCCCAGCTTGGGATGTCCTGCAATGGGGTCGACATACTCAGCTGCCAAAGGCTCATCGCCCGGAACCTGCTTTGGTGGCAGTGGCAGAAGCTCGATAGGCTGAACAAACAGTCTCAGCGTTGGGGCGATGTCATACGATGAGTCTTTGTCGGTGGTCACAATCATGATGGAGCCCCTCCAGATTTCACGATCAACGCTGGCACCGCGGGTGGAGCGGCTGGGCACACGCTCATGTCGGATTCCGCAATATCTCAGCAGAGGACCACACTTCAGATAGAGAGGAGGCTTGAATCGCGTGGGCGCTGTAGAAGGGATACACGTCAGTACCAGGATCTCAACACGCTGACGATAACGAACGGAGAAAAGCAGGGGATCGATGTACTGGAATAGGACACTGCTGCTTTCCCTGAAAATGCATCACTACAAATCGAAAAACAGTCGAGGCTGTCTCGTGAATCATTCAGAGTCAAAGCAGCAGCAAGATCCGCAGGGCTCGGGCTGAAGGGTCGTAGCCCTTCCCAGCGTCTCCCTCGATTTCCCTTCTTTTTGAGGTCCTGGTTCTTGCTGGTCAAACCCCGCCCGACTTCACCTTCAGACAGCCGACTGAGATCACCACTTTGGACTGCGCTGATATTGGGGTAAAAAGCTGACGAGGTAGGGGTCTGCGTACCGTTTGTATCATCGTATTCACCCTCGAACGCCTCAGCCTTCTTTGGCCGGCTGGACAGGCTGCTTGCCCGAGTTCTTGACTTTGGCGACTCCCACCAGGTCCCGTTACCTGCGCCACCCTTCTCTGCGGTCGAAGGTGGTACGTCCTCGAGGTCCAGCAGAGCGCCCGTGAGAGCACCAACTGTGCCCTTTTGCCATTCATCCAAGTACGGTGTAGGTTGGTAGAGACCATCGCCAGGAACGTATCTGTCGCGGCCGTGGTAGACAAGATTGGACACATGGTGCCCCCCCTCGTCATCACTTTCGCTGTCACTTCGGTTGTCTCTTCGTGCTGAACGGTGGGCAGATTGGGAGGCATTGTCTACAGCCGGTGCCGTGGCCACTGGAGCCGCAGGAGATACTTGATCCCTAGAGATAGCGCCCACTTGCCGTGCGCCATTCGCTGCAACTGTGTTGGGTGGTACTCGGCCGAGGATCTGATCGGCTTTCCTCTGGCTGGGCGTCTTTTGGAGTTTTGCGGGACGCGGGGGGTACATTTCATCTTCGTAAAAGTCGCGGTCAGCGGCCATAGAGTCTCTTCGCCCGTGTGAGGACGATCGGACTGATCCCGTCCCCGTGCCATTGAGGCGCACAGGTTCTCCAGGAAATCTAGGGGTGGCTGGCGTTGTGGGAACGACGTGAATTGTTTGTGTATTCGAATGGCTGCCTTCCAGAGGCTTGCGGGCCTCCTCTGCCTCAGACTCCGACACAGATACTCTCCTGGGCCAAGTGTCATTTGGGTTCGCCCGGTTCTTTTTGAGTTTGTTGCTGCCACTCTTGGGCGGAGAGGTCACTGGCGAGGTCTCTTTTGGCGCAACATCTCCAACATCATTTGGCAACTTTATATCACTCTTTGCGGCACGTTCACGGAAGCTGAGATTCCGTTGTGGGATTCCTGATGACTGACCTGGTGAGGCTGCTTGCGAGTCGGAAGCCTGTCCTCTCGGGGATCCGTCGGTTGGGGCGCTGAAAGGTTGTCCATCTTCTGGGGGGTTCTGAGAGAGGGGTCCGTTCTGTCCAGGGGTTGCGCGCTGGGTTGTTGGCCTTGAGGGGGTTCCTGGGGTTCCTGGGGTTCCTGGTGTATCTCCAGCCGTCAAAGAGGTCCGCCGGGGTCGGCGTGCCGATTGGGTGATGTTGTCGGCATCGTAGGTCGTTCCACCGGTTCTGTTGCGGGCAGCTCTCTCAGCAGCCTCGAGGCGGGCGCGTTTGTCTTCTTTGGAAATACTGTCGAGGGTCAGTTCCAGCCTTTGAAGGGGTGAACGGTCGTCTGCCAACATTCTGGATCGGTCCTGCGTCGAGGTTCTCCTGGTACTTCTCTGGAGATTCTGCTCGGCAGCAGATGTCCTGCGAGGTTGGCCATTGGATCGGTGTGATCGAGGTAGCGCGGATTCGTCCAGCGTCTTCTGCGCTCTGTCCAACACCGGGTGATGCTCCGGACCGGCGGCCTTGTAGTAATCGTCAACATCCATATTCCTATTTCCACTGCTCGAAGGCGGGTAACGGTAATTTGCGGCAGTACGGGGGACGTCAGGAGCAGCGGGAGGAGGGCCCGATGCTGCTGCTGATGATGCTGCTGCTAATGCTGCGGCGTAGTATTCTTCGTCCTGTTCCAGGGTGCGACTCCTTCTCTTTCGTCTGTTCTCTACGAGCTCGGGTGGATATTGGTTGGCGGCGTACGGTAGGGATGGCGGACGAGGAGCAAGTCCCTGACCCTGAAAGCTCGAGGCGGTTGGCGATGCGAAGGGGCTCAGGGTGGATTCGGTCGGCGCATCTGATTTTGTAGTCTGAACGGATGCGCGGTTCGGTCTGACCTGTGCCTGGGCGCCAACATCCAATGACTGGGGGTTATCATGAGTCTGGGGCTGGTCATCAGACAAGCGACGGGCTTTCACCTGGGGAGTTGGGAGCTCGCCCCAATAAGGGTTAGTGGTCGACGACATGTGGCCGTTGGGTTCCAGTCCCAATGTGAGGCTTCGATTCGAGTTTGGCGATTGTTGGCCGTCGGCGTTGCGATCGATGCCCTGGTGGGGTGGGTAGGCTGACCGCTCCAAGACGCCTCGTTTCGTTCACGAGAGCTGCAAGGTCCCAGAATAGCCAATGTTGTGCAGACACATGCGTCCTCGGGCTCTGGGGTTTCGCGACCACCTCACTTGGGGGGCATTTGCGAGTTATTGTATGTACCGAGAGCTGTCCTGGGATGGGCCTGGAGAAAGCTTGGGATGCTTGGGTGGGAAGACCTCAAGCTTGGCAAGTTGGGCTGGGGACTCGGAGAGGCTGTCCAGGGTTGTTCCTGCCGCCAGAGCGTCGTTTGCAGGGGTATCGGGATGCTGTCAAGCTGCTGGGCCAGTGAGAAGCTGTTCGCTGCCATCCACTGGGCCACATCACAGCTCCAAAAGACCCGCCGACAGGGGTTCTCAAAAATCGAAAGGCGGGAGAGACCGCAACCTTGGACGTCGCTGGCTTGGCAGTTTGATATTATCGAGAACATGGTGTCGTTCAAAATGTGGTGGTTGGTGTTTGATCCGTGATCCCGTCTCCACTGGCGATCGAGTGTTGGCAACATGTCAGGCACAGGAACAAACCTTCAGATGGAAGCTTTTGACGGCTTCGATGACCGGTTCGGATGACACCATGTCTCAGGGCGGGCAGCCATTGTCTGCTCTGCTTGGTGATGCTACTTCGGCATCTGGCAGAGCATCCACTGATGGATAGGGCTATTTGATCTTATCATCACTCGGTTTCTACAACCTGTGTTGCCGGCCAATGACATGGCCGGGCTTCTCGGTGAGCTCGATCCAAAGTGCCAAAGGCAACTGGGGCTGTGGAGAGACAACACCAACCTCTCCTATTCACGACAGCGCGGCTCCGGAGCGTCACCACCCCATCACCTCACCACACTTACATATATATACCGAGTAGGTACCCGCATCAGTCTGCGTGTGCCCATCCACATGCGTTCGTCCCACTCGAACGTGTTTGTCTTCGATATCCACCTCATGGAAACGGGAGGCTGAACGGTTATCCCCACCTGTGTGCCCACACAGTGAGCTCATGATAAACTATGTGCACTTTGTTGCTGGTTTACGCCTATTTATTTTGTTTCTTATGAGTACCTTTCATGGTCTGAAGAGGTTGCCAGTGCTAGGTATACAAGTCCTCAGCCCGCCTCCAAGACACTCGAGGTTCAAAGAGGAAGGCTGAGGGACAAAGGATAAAGACCGAATTGAATTGCCGATTGCGCTGCTGAACTCTGTTGAAGAAATTTGTCCACAGGGGCAAAAGACAAAGAAGACAGTCAATTAGAGAGCTGATAGTTTGTAGAGATTTCTCCCAACACCATGCCTCGTGAGAATTGCATTCAGTCAAGTAGAACAGCTTTCTTCACCTTCAAGATTTCAACAATTTTAAAGGTTGACACCTTGACGGCTGGACGTGCTGCCGTCTTATTGGTCCGTCTTACACCAGCTGACCCACAGTCCCTTAAAACAGCCAGTTGCCAAGCCAGAGGTGAAGGGGAAGTGGCACGTACCACAAACTGCGACGTTGGCATTACGAAGACTGCCTGTGTTCGCCTGGACGACTGGTTGATCGGGTGAGACGAAACAATCCTCAAGGCCACCTCTCCACTACGACAGAGGAGACGCCCGAACGAACCTCCAAAAGCCAACCCCAGATCAAGAAGCAAAACCCGGGGTGGAGAGGAAACGGCCTGTCCGCCACCGAAGGTTGTGTTTCCACTCCTGAAACGCAGTTGCTGGTACCACACACAACATCCATTGCCACCACCACCACAACTGGCCAGCGACTCGAACGGCTTCGCACTCCCTTCGTTTCGAATCTCGTTCCAAGCGCGCAACACTCAACAACAACGAACCATTGCTCCAGGAGTCCAGTTCTTGCGCGACCATTCGATATCGAGTTGCGTGTCCACATGTCAGTCGGCGTTTTCCGTTAATCTCGACATCTGCACCCTTCCGGGGATTCAACGAGGTGCCCCTGAGCCCTCGACCTTCTAGAACGAGACGATGAAGATTCCATCGGCCACGGCTCTGCTGGTCCTTGCTGCCTATGCATCCGCATCTCAAGTCCTCCCCAGGAATTACGACGCAAACGACTATTACGTCCTTCACCTCGACGCCCAAACATCCCCTATCCAGGTAGCAAGGAGCTTGGGGCTGTCGCACGAAGGTCCTCTTGGAAACCTCAAGGACCACCACATCTTTGTCGCAAGAAAGGCAGAGCACGATATTGTCAAAAGGGAGCTGACGGAAAGAAGACGGAGGAAGCGGTCGATCGGTGGTTATGATGTCTTGGACGGTGTCCTCTTTTCCGAGAAACAAAAGTTGCGAAAACCATGGGAGAAGCGCATCATTCCTGCACGACGACCAGAAGCCATCCCCAAGCCGAAACCGCAGGTCGGGGTAGACTCGGCGCTCAAGGCGCAGGCAGAGGTTGCACAGGCACTCCAGATCCAGGACCCTATCTTCAACGAGCAATGGCATCTATTCAATACGGTCGAGGTCGGACACGATGTGAACGTAACAGGTCTCTGGCTGGAGGGCATTACTGGAAAGAATGCCACAGTGGCCATTGTCGATGATGGGTTGGACATGTACAGCGATGATCTGAAGGACAATTACTATGCTGCCGGATCTTACGACTTCAACGATAAGACGGAGGAGCCGAAACCTCGTCTATCAGACGACAAGCATGGAACTCGTTGCGCCGGCGAGGTCGCAGCCGGTAGGAATACCGTGTGCGGTGTCGGCGTTGCCTATGATGCCAGGATATCCGGCCAGCGCATTCTTTCCAAGCTGATCTCGGACGCCGATGAGGCCGTTGCTATGAATTACGACTTTGACCACAACCAAATCTACTCTTGCTCATGGGGTCCCCCAGATGACGGCAAGAGCATGGATGCCCCTGGTATTCTGATCAAGCGTGCCATGCTCAACGCTGTTCAGAACGGGAGACAAGGTCTGGGGTCAATCTATGTGTTCGCGAGCGGTAACGGTGCCATGGCGGAGGACAACTGCAACTTTGACGGATACACAAACAGCATTTACAGCATCACGGTTGGCGCCATCGACCGAAAGGGGCTGCACCCCTACTACTCTGAGAAGTGCTCGGCTGGTCTCGTCGTCACTTACTCCAGTGGCAGCGGTGATGCGATCCACACCACCGATGTTGGCCAGAATGCATGCTCCAACACACATGGAGGGACGTCGGCGGCTGCACCGCTCGCGGCTGGTATCTTTGCTCTTGTGCTTTCGGTGCGCCCGGATCTTACCTGGCGTGATATGCAATACCTTGCCATGGACACGGCCATTCCTCTCAATGACAACGACGGAGATTGGCAGCCCACCACCATTGGCAAGCGCTTCAGTCACACTTACGGCTATGGCAAGCTTGACAGCTACGCCATTGTCCATGCTGCCAAGAAGTGGAAGAACGTGAAGCCCCAGGCTTGGTTCTATTCTCCTTGGATTCACGTCAACCAGCCCATTCCCCAGGGTGACAAGGGCATTGCTGTTCCCTTTGAGGTTACCGAGGACATGCTCAAGGAGGCCAACCTTGAGCGTCTCGAGCATGTCACTGTCACCATGAACCTCAAGCACGCCCGCCGCGGCGATGTGAGCGTCGACCTGATCAGCCCCAACAAGGTTGTCAGCCATCTCTCCACCACACGCAAGTTTGATGATTCCACCGAGGGCTACGACGACTGGACTTTTATGAGTGTTGCTCACTGGTACGTCTCGCCCTTTTTGTTTCCTAATCACTCTTGGCACTAACCAACCAAAACAGGGGTGAATCTGGTGTCGGCACCTGGACTATCATAGTCAAGGACACCAACGTAAACGACTTCACAGGCAGCTTCACGGACTGGCACCTCAAGCTCTGGGGCGAGTCGCGCGATGCTTCCAAGGCCAAGGTTCTCCCATTGCCCACAGAGGAAGACGACAACGACCACGCCAACCTCGCCACCACCACCGTCGGCGCCGTCACTACCACTGTCGCCCCTCCCGTCGGCACCGGAAACCCGGACGACAACCCCTCCGTTCAACCTACCGAAGTTCCCAGCCGCCCGATCAAACCCCCCCAGCCGTCAGAGTCTACCGGCACGGATTCGCAAGAGGCCGAGCCAGAAAACACCCAGGCCAGCAACTGGTTGCCCTCATTCCTTCCCTCGTTTGGCATGTCCAAGGCTACTCAAGTCTGGATTTATGGATCCCTCGTCCTGATTGTACTTTTCTGCTCCGGGCTCGGAATTTATTTCTATCTCGCCCGCCGCAAGAGGTTGAGAAACAACCCGAGAAACGAGTACGAATTCGAGCTTCTCGACGAGGAAGAAGCGGAAGGTCTGGCTGGCAACAACAGCGAAAAGGGGGTCGCTGCGGCGGGGGCAGGGGGCAGAAAAGGGAGGACGAGAGGTGGGGAGCTATATGATGCTTTTGCTGGGGGGAGCGACGATGAAGATGAGTTTGGTGGTGGTGTGGGGGGTGATGAAAGGGGTGTTGGGTATAGAGATCAGCCTTCTTCGGGTGGGAGTTCGTCTGGGCAGAGGAGCTCGAGGTCGGAGTCGGGGGAGAGGTTTGATGAGAAGGGTGGGATGAGGAGACATAGTGATGAGGAGGAGGAGGATGAGCAGCATGTTATTGGGAGTGAGGAGAGTGGGTCGGAGGGGGAGGAGAGTGAGGAGGAGAGGCCTTTGAGGAGGTAGACAGTAGCTTCGGGGAAAGCAAGGGGAAGAAGAAGTGCAATGGGGTGGAAGGGGGAGTTTGTTTGGCTTTTTTGAAAAACTTGTTCATGGAATTAGCATTGTTAGAGCAGAATCATCACTTGGTTTTGTTTTTGTGTATGTCCTGGCTGTTTGTAGGCTCAGTGTTTTTCTTGTCTGTAGTTGGCGGCGAATTGTGTCTCTTTGAGGAAACCGGTACAGAATAGAGGGCTGCTTTCTTGTTGATTGGGACCTGAGGTTGATTGTTTGGGTATGTCACGAAGTGGATGATGATGTTCTGGTAGAAATCATAGGCATTCTCGTCACCTATTCACCACCCAAGACAGCCTGTTTACAAAAACACCATCTCAATTGCCTTATAAATATCGCTGTATTGGATAAACCCCCAAGACACAGGCCGCAAACCAACTCAGTCGGCCTTCTAAACCGCAGGTTGCACCGCACCCTCAGCCTCCATCTCCTGCACATACTTCTCCCACGTCTCGATGGTACTCTGGTAAAAGTCAATATGACTGTCCACAAACCCCCCAAACTGCTTCTTGAGCTCAATCTTCTTGATATATTCAAAGCTCTCCACCTCCCTCCCGACCTGCTCCCCAAAGTTCTCCGACTCGGTCCTGGCGTTTTCCACCGCCCTGGTCAGTTCGTCGATCCGGAGCTCCAACTTACGGAGCCGGTCTCTTCGAGCCTGTTCGTGATCCACGCCCCTGACGTCCTCGATTTTGCTCCGGATGAAGCCGCCCGCGCCGCCGAGAGGACCGACATAGGAGTGCCCTGAAGTCAGGGAATCGCGCTCCGAGGTGGCCTTGTTCAAGTATTCGATTAGCTGTTCGTAGTCGAGCTGTTTTTGCTCCCGAGCCTTGATCAGACCCTTCAAGGCGCCCGAATAGGCCACCATGTCACGCAAGGAGCCGAGATAGTCTTGATCGGTACTGTCTTTGAGCTTTTTGAGCCCCGTGGCGGTATCCTCCACCGAGGCCGCAAAGGCGTGAACAGCTGATTCAACCCCTGGCTCGAGAGTGATGAGCTTTTGGAATTGCTCAGCCAAATCCTTGTGATCCGTCTCGAGGTCGGCTTCCCTCCGGACAACGCGCGCGACAACCTTTTCCACGTGGGTCAAATCTTCGTCGAGCTTGTCGGCCTTTTCTTTGGTATCAACGAAACGACGATCAGGCTTTTGGGTCTTGGTGAAGGCGTTCATGAACGAATCTGTAAAGGTATTGAGGAAGCCGTCGCCTCCCGCCTGGGGTCCTGGACTCCCAGCCTCAAGAGGAGGGGCTAGGGATCCCCGTGCTTGACGGGCATTCATGGTTGCGTTCCAGTCATGGCTTTCGAGGAAAGTGTGGAAAATAGGGGCTCGGCGGAGGTCGGGATGCAGTGCTAATCGGGAAAGGAAGCGCTGGAACGAGTATGCTCGTCGAGCAGTAAAGTCGGGGCCGAACCTGTCTCCCCGCACATATTCCATGCGCTGCTTGTCGGGCAATGGCGGGATGGCGGATGCCTGGTATTCTTGACATAGAACTCTGTAGAGAAACACAAAATCGGTGAAACGACGGCGAACGGTGGTCACGGGTCGTTGGAAGGTAGAGAATGTGGTCTATAGAGTAGCACCTTGGTCAGTCGGAGGCCCTGGATTGATGGTTGTCCCTAAACATACATTGGTAGTGATAAGATAGGACACGTAAGCATCCTTGGTGCCGTCGTTCTCCTTGTGAGGGTCAGAGACGGTGCACTCTAGGACTTCATCGCCATGGTGACTGTGATCGCGACCCCCCCTCCCATCACTGCTTGACCTCCCGGTATCTGGAATGGTCTTGGAGAACTCAGGACTGGTCATATTGTCCCGTGTAGAAGAACTCGGACCGGCGTGGTCGTTTTGTTCACTGTGCCACGAGATGTTGGAAAAGTTGTCTTGGTCAATGACCGCCATGATGGTGGATGGAGGGGGCGCAGTGAGAGTTGCGCCGGCTCTAATTCGTGCAGATGTCGGGTGTGTGGACTGGTAAAACCTGTGGTCGATGACTGAACTGGGCTTAAAAAACAGATGGAGAGTGCAAAAACCTCGAATGGAAGTGTTGCTGAGCCGAGAGCTTGTTCGTGGTGGTTGTTACAAGACGTTAGGTTTCGCAGCCACTGGGCGGATTGACGTATGATGGCGGGGGTTGCTGTTGCTTGCGGCAGGGCTGTGGTAGGCGTTCGCGAGCCTGTGATGGGAGCTTCGTGAGCATGCGGTGCTGTTAAGGTGTTGGGTACCTCTGCAGGCGCTGTTGGCAGTTTGGAGACTGCTGGGAGTATCGCTGATGTTGGCAGAGAGGATCCCTTGCCCTGAGCGGTAAACGCCAAGAGAAAGCTATGACGACGCTTCAGTTGCTGCCGGCGCCAGGCACTCCATGTTGCCCTCCGGCAGCGCAACTGCCAGCGACATAGGCGGTGCTGGCCAGGAAAGACCTCGAGCATGCCATTGTAAATATTGACAAAGAATCTCATCTTGAAAGCACTTCCTGCCTTGCAATTAAGCTTTATTGCCTGGGGTGCTCTTCTGCAGCCACCTGCTCTTCCTTGTTGCTTCCTCAGCGCAACCCACCAGAATAAGACGGCGCAGTGGAGATCCCGACAGAACTGGAGAGGTAGGATTCGCATTTAGCGCCATCCATTTTCCCAGTCGCGCTTTTGGAGAACCCAAGGTCTTGATCACGCGCCAAACCGCCGCATTTAGCCTTCGTCTCGCAACTGATTATCGCGGCTATCAGGATGACTGAAATGGATATTGATACTGGCGATGACCTCCTCACAAAGGTCGCGCTGGATGGGTCCATGGACTAGTGAGTATTCGTACAAGTCGGTCGCTGCATCTCGTCGGTCGCTAATACCTGCAAATCGCAGCTCTGCCTGGCCTGCTCTGCTGCCAGAACTGGTTGCGCGCATCGAGAAGGTGGGCTCATACGGCCATGGATTGTTCTCTAGACCATGTTGGTAGGCCGACTGACCTCCGTTTAGATTGCCATCACCGAATTTCCTATTCCCAGACTGCCTCCTTCCAGAGCGCCTGTGCGACCACCGTCCCCACGTCTGATTCCCCCGATACCCTCGTCCGAGCCGACTGAACTAGCTGTCGACTCGGTGCCTTCTTCGCAAGAAACCAACAAGGAGAACTCCTCCCCCACAGCCGCGAGGCCATCTGCCCCGGTGCCTCCGTCCACAGCGTCCCCGCCGGCGCCCCAAGCCCGAGCTGAGCCGCCAGCAACGCCCGACACACTTCCCAAACCAGTCCAAGATATGCTCGATGAGATCACTTCGGTGTTGAAAGAGAACTTCACCGAAAACCCACCTCATACGATTCAGCGCCTATCTGAGCTTGTGCTTCGCCCACGACAGCACTACAAGAGTGTAATAGCATGGCTCCACGCGCTTGATCGTGTGGTTCATGTCACCAGCGGCGCAAATATTTACCCCTTACCTGCGGCGATACCAGACATGAGCGGCATGGGTATGTCCGTTAACGGGAGCGCTGGAGCAACCTCGGGCGTAGCAAGTACGGTTGGCACGGACGAAGCGTTGGGAGGCGCACTGTTAACACCTATTCCGTGGTTAACCAGCAGAGTGAACGGTGGGCCTGGCAGCGACACCGGGAGCGAAACTGGTGGCTCGTCTCCTCTGTCCGCTAGTGGTATCACAGGAGGACCAGGGGCTGATCCCTCTCAACACCTGCAGCTTCAACAGCGCCAGTTACAACAGCGACAAGCACACCAACTCGACGGCAGGGTGCGCACAGAGAGTACCGAGACGATCGAAGGGCCCAATGGAATGGGAAGAATCGAGACGGTGTCCATTTCAGTCAATGGTATTCCCTCTACAGGCGCCGGTGGTGTGGGTGCAGTTCTCGCCCAGAGGGGCGTCACACAGGGCGAGCTCTTGAGGCAGGAGCAGCGCGCCGGCGTGGTCCCCATCAGCCAATTAGCAAGACAGCAGCAAGCACAACAGCAAGCGCAGGCTCAAGCACAGGCTCAAGCACAGGCTCAGGCTCAAGCACAGGCTCAGGCGCAAGCCCAAGCCAACGGCTCGCCTGACGAGGATTCAGCCATGAGCTCAGACCCTGAGGATGAAGAAGAGATTCCCCACGCCAGGGGTCCGGAGGAGATAGGGGCGGAGGATACTGGCCCCTTACCAGCTGGCACTGGGCATTTTACTGTGGGGACAGCGGCCCTCGCTATCGGAGAATCCAGAGGCATCAACGTCGAGGCTGCCGTGGGACGGCCACCCGACCAAACAGGCCTGCCGGGATCGAAGGCTAGTGATAGTAACAAGGAGGAAGCTGTTGTTCCCCAGAGCCCAAAGAGAGAAGCAACCGATGAGTTGGAAGGCGGTGGAGCTGTTAAGAAAGTCAAGGAGGACAAGGAGGAGGGGGACAAGAAAGACGAAGAGGAAGTCAAGAAGGATGCGGAGGGAGACTTGGTTCTACCAGACTCTGCCCCTCCGGCTTCTGAGACTGAAGATGTTGGGGATGAAAAGAAGAATACGGCTGGGAGGCAAGTGGGCGATAGTGCGGAGAGTTCGAGTTCCCCCAAGACGGAAAAAGGGGACGAGGAGAAGAATACCCAGGATAGTGGAGGTGATATCAGCAGTGCCTAGAACTTGAAGCTATCAGGGGGCGGGGCTCGTCTTGATGATGGTCGTCGAAAGTATGAATCAGCGAGTACCAATATGGGCATCTTTTCATCACAGTCTAATCGAATAGTCTTTTAATAGACAGAAGCATGGATATTGTTTCTTTTGGGAGGCGGATTGGGACCAAAAACAGCGGGGCGTATTTGCTGTCTTTTATGTAGGATAGTGCGGATGAATGCCAGATTTGATCGTTGTTCTTCTGGACTTGTGTTTTAATCAGCAGACGGCCATAGATGAACAATGTAGTTGGTATGTTGGACAATCAACGACAGCCACAATTCTGTGCTCCTGAGCACATATCTCAGGGGGATTAGGGGGAACAGTGTGCAACGGACGGTGCAAAAAGGGCGTGCGCACGGTAAGCAGGTACTACGGAGGTTGGGGGGATTTAAACTCTCCAACCCGTCGGGGTGTCGCCCCACTCCATCCCCCGGAGCGCGACAGCTCATTTTCTACACAAACTCGCAGCTTCGGACAACCAGACGGGCAAAAGAGCTCGTTCTTTCGTTCGACGCTCAAGGTCTTGGAAATACAAACCAGGAGATGAATCAGAGAGATGGGGAGGCCGTCAAAATGGGACTTCGAACAACACAAGGACACGCTGAAGCGGCTGTGGGTGGATCAGAAGATGAAGTTGCCCCAGGTGAGGGACTATATGAAACTGCATCATCAGTTTGCACCTGTGTATGTTTACTAGACCTTTTCCCTCTTATAGCCCTTGTAACCCCGCGGCCTTTTGCTGTATGGTGAATCCACATCATTGTGGATTGATTGGGCGACAACTCGAGACTGGATGCGCATCTGTCCACCATCTTGTCCTGTTTCTTTTCTCCTTTTTGTCCCGGTTTGCTTCTCCGTACTACAGCTTGGCCGTTCTACGGAGTGTCAACCCTCTCGTTAATCACAAATAATAACTTGACACCACATCTTCATCTCACTCACTCACTCACTCACTCCCTACTCGCGAAGCTGGCCATCATGTTTTCTAACCCTCTACCAGTCCCGCTGCTTACTTTAAGAAATTCCACGAGTGGGGTTTTGAAAAAAAGTTCAATCCGATTCTAAAAGACGAGAAGCTGCAAGCCCGGGTCAGAGAGCTGTGGGCACAGAACTATGGCGGTGACGACATTCTTCGCATCACCAGGGAGGAGGGGTTTGAGACTGACAAGGCTGTCATCACGAGGATTAGGAGAAGGTTTGGCATGGTTTTGAAGATGGCTGGTGGGTATGGAAACCCGAAGCGGACATTGGCGAGGAAGCAGAGGGAGATGATGAAGCAGAAGGCAGGTCAGAAGGAGGGTCAGAGTCAGAGTGCTAGTGTGGAGAGGGAAGAGGATGATGATGGTGACGAGAGCAACAGCAGTGGTGATGGCGAGTCTGGTGACAGTGATGAAGATGAGGATGGGGAGGGTGAGGAGGATGGGTCTGGTGAGGTTGAACAGCAACTGCAGCGAGTTCAAGAGCACACCAACAGCCTGAATAGCGCTCCGGCGAGTGGCTATGACGAATCTTCTCAGACCAACACTACGGCTGGGGTCTATCATGACCACTGGAATACAGTCTCGAACCAGCCCTACCGCGGTGGAATGCGTCAGTGGGATGACAACTACCCGTTGGGATATGCTCCTCCTGTACCAACTACTCCTACATTATCGACTGCTGCTGGTTGGGAGAACCAGCAGCAAGGGTCCTCGTTTCCGTCCCAGCCTGAGCAATCACAACAACAGCAAGACCAGAGTCAACAACAAGAGCCTCGGAAAACTGGTTCTCAACCGCCTGACGAAGCAGAGCTTGCTGCCAGGAGGGAGCAAAGAAAACGACAAATCGAAGCGGAAGCGGAAGAGCTGTGGCGGACGAAGAAACGCAGGCGCCACACAAAACAATATGGCTTTCTCCCCCCTGATCCTGCAGGTCCCCCTCGCTATCCGTCCGAGACAACGCTTACAGAAGCCAAAGAGATCCTCCAGCTCGACAAGGCGGCATACCTGGGTATAAGAGAGAAGTTTTACAATATTTGCATGAGCCATGGAGTTATCAAGAAAACGCTCATGGGTCCCGAGCGCTGGAAGCAGTTCAAAGACCGGCTGATTAGGGAGAGCTTGCATCTGCGCGCGGCCATGTGGGACCAGGAGAACATTGAGCAGAAGAAGTTGGCTGTTGAAATTATCTGCAACGACATCACCAAGCGCGTCCGGATTACACAGACCAAGGTTTCTGTTGCCGAGGCCAAGAGGCTTCTCGGGCTAGACCCCGATGCGGGGAGAGAGATTCGTGCCCAGCTGTACAACATTTTGGCGGTGGAGCGGTTCGGTCCTGTTCTTGAGGAAGGCATCGAAAGGTTTCGGGAGCTCAGGCAGAGGTGGATCGACGCGAATGAGGTGTTGAAGGAGGCATGGACTAATCAAGAGGACCCTGAACATGCCCGCAAGGTCAAGGCGGTCATTGCGCTTGGTCGCGATGCGGAACGGAGATATCACGCTGATGTTCACAAACGGGGTATCGATCCTCTGCGGCCGAGGAGTCCCACCCCTGAACCGACAAAGAAGCCGAAGCCACCGAAGCTTCCCAAGCCTCCCAAGGAGCCCAAGGTCCCGAAGAAAAGGGGTAGACCTAAGAAGGTTGTTCCTAGCGTTGAGGATCCTGAGAATGAGGCAGCTTCTTCGAATGCGGACGCGCCTTTGCAGCCAGGTATGAATCAGGGTCAGGATTGGCCTATTGGGGGAGCTGTTGTTTCTGAGACTCCTGCATCAACACCGGCTGCTGCATCTGCTGTTGCTCCTTCTGTACCAGGAGCTCCGGCTGCAGCTCCTGCTCCCCGGCCACGGGGGTCACGAAAGAATGCTGTGCCCGCGCCAGCACCCGCGTCGGCACAAGCACCAGAAGACCCGAATATGGTACCCGGTCTCAGGCTTCCTGCGAAGAATCCCCGAGGCCGCCCTTCGAAGCAATCTGAGGTACAGACGCATACACAAGTACATTTTGCTCCGCGCGCCGATGCGGAGCCTTCACCAAAGGATAACGACCAGGCATTGATGGATTCTCGGCTGGGTTATGGTGATGACTATGTTCCCGACGACACACCGAAACCATATACAGATGATGAAGTGCAAGAGGTGCGGGCGCCTGCGCCGCCTCCGCAGCAGCAACCCGAACAGGTCGAGCCCGGCTTTGTTGGTCCCTTGACGCTCAAGCAAGCGCAAGGCCAGTGGTTGAGAGAACAAGCGTCGCGTCGACAGCAGGAACAAGCTGCTGCCCATGCGGTGGCGGCGGCCCCTAGTCAACAACAGGCACAGAACCAGGCAAGACAGAACCCACAGTCACAGCTTCAGCAGCAATCCGGGCAGCCCCAAATCCAGCAGTACCAGCAACCCCCGTTCCAACCAGCCACGCCCGGACAACCTCAGCTTATGGCGAGTCTCCGGCAGATGTATCACCAACCTCATCAGCAGCAACAAGCTCAGATGGCTGCTCAACAGCCACGAGCTCAAACGGCCACACCAGTTCAACAACAGCCCCGGATAGCAACACCCATCCAGCAACCCCAGCCACAAATGACAGCACCACCACCAGCGCCACCCCTGACCAAGGGCACCTTCCCGGTTTACTTCCGACTGCACAGCGCAATCAGGGGATTGTTCCCGGGGATGAGGCCGCAGTGGATTCATCTACTGTCATCACGCAAGTACAGCGACCTGAAGGCGGCGGCCGTGGCCAAGACTCCGGGAGCGATGTGTTACAAGATTGAGGGGATTGTCAAGGACGGGAGTGGGGGGGAGCTGCCGTTGCCGGTGACGGATGACACGGAGTTGGAGACGTATCTGGAGCATGTCGAGGGCAATGGAGGGGGGGCACCGATGTTTAATGTTCATTTGTTTCCCGGGGGGATTTGATTTGGGGCTGGGGGGTTGTGATGTTGTCAGTTGGGAAAGAGTATTCAAGTTGGTTTTTCTTTTTTTTGGGGGAGGGGGGAGGGGGGGGAGTTGCGACGTTGTGGTATTGATGAGTTGGGAAGGGGTGTAATGTAATTGTGTAGAGGGCTGTGGAACGGAGTAGTCATTGAACTATATTAACATAAACTGAACCATTTCCATGAGTGCCTGCTGTTTACGAAGTGCGTACGGGGCTGTTAAGGTGTGTCAACAGAAGCAGGGTTGGGGTTGGGGTTACCAACCAGCCCCACACCCATTTCTCGCGACCGACTGCCAACTCCCCGCGACTATTCCCAATTATCCCAACCGGCGACTTTGTTTTGTTTTTACGACCCGACGATATCCCACCACCACCCGAGAAGAACAAACAAACAATCTCGGCTTCGTACGCAGCAACCAAACAATCTTATTATTTCCCAAGACACGAAATAAAGCAATTAAAATGTCCACTGCCGACAACAACGACACAATGGAGCTGGACGAGCCCCAGCAAGAACAACCCGCCACAACAACAACAACAACAACAACCACCATCTCCTCAACCTACGCCAACACCTCAGCCATGCAAACGCACACCCGCGCCACGGCCGTCCGCTCGATCGAAGGCTGGATCATCATGGTGACCAACGTACACGAGGAGGCCGACGAGGAGGCCATCCACGACATGTTTGGGGAGTACGGCGAGATAAGGAACCTACATCTCAACCTGGACAGACGGACGGGTTATGTCAAGGTATCTTCCCCCCCCCTCCCCCCTTTGCTCAAAAGGTTGGCTGACAGAAACAGGGCTACGCCTTGATCGAGTACTCCACCATTGAGGAAGCAAGAGCCGCCATCGACGGGGCGCACAACACGCCCCTCTTGGACCAGAACGTGCAAGTTGACTTTGCGTTTGTGAGGCCGCCTCCTGGGAAGGGGAACAACCAGCAGGGTCATAATGGGGAGATTAGAGGAGGTGGGAGATCTGCTGGAGGAGGTGGTGGTAGGGGGAGGGATAATAGGGGGCAGAGGAGTGGGAGGTCGAGGTCGAGGAGTCCGGGGGTGAGGGATAATAACAACAGGAGGAGGGATGATGATGAGGAGGACTTGTAGAAGGGACTTCCCAAGCAGTTTTACAGGACAAGAAGGGAAGATGGAGACAAGCTGTAAGCTCTGCTCTATAGAAAGCCGATGTGTTTACTGCCTGTCTTAGGTCGAGAGATATAGACCAAGAGACGGAGGGCAACAACACAGTCGGCATCCTGAGGCGGTTACGCCATGGTAGGTCTGTCTGATGCATGTTCAAGAGCCAATGCTGATCAAGACTATAGAAACCAGATTGCAAGAGTAATATTAGCAGTAGAGGCTCAGATATACACTTTACTGCTTGCCTGCGTTTACCCGAGTGACCTGCAGGGCAACATTAACTGGATTGCTGTTGAGTCCTTCAAAAACCCCAAGGCGTCACCGCATCCTCTTGCCTGCCGTAAATTCGGCATTCTAACCCCCCAATACAAGTCGTGCTTCGTACCCTCTAACAATTTCGAGCATCACCCCATCCAGTCATATAATGCGGGCTACCTCACAATGTACCTCGGGCGAGCGTTGATCTCCCATATTATCCCCTCCTTTTTCCGCAATCACCTGTCCCTGTTCAGCTAAAGACACACATTACCGTGATCAACTCCCATACCCTCCATTTGCTAATTAATACCTCATCAACATATACATGCTGTCTACCCTCTCTTACTCGGAGATCCTCGTGATGTTTTCCACCCGAATAACACTGTTCTGCCTCGCGTTGCGCTCCACCCGGTAAAACGTGTCGCAAAAGTCCTGGCACCGCATGTGCTTCAAAAACTCCTCGTCGTGGGTGATCACAATCAGCTGCAGGTTCCCCTGCGACTGCCTCGCCTTGATGATCCTGTGCAGGCTGCTCGCCAGGCTGCGGATGTTGTCGCTGTCGAGGTTGGTCGTCGGCTCGTCCAGCGCGATCAGGCCGCAGTTGACGCCAAACGACTCGGCCAGCGCCAGCCGGATGATGATGCTCGCCAGCACCTTTTGGCCTGCCGAGCACCGCCCGCGCATGTCCATCTCCGTGTCGCCCTTGACCATCGACACCCGATAGTTGTAGTTGCGCTTGCCGCCGCCTCCCGAACCGGCACCCGACTCTACGTCGGACCGGATCTGGATCGTGTCAATGTCTGTGCCTTGGTACGTCTCCCTCCAGAGCTCGCCGATGATGCGGTTGATCTCCTCCATTTTGAGAGAGTGGAATTGCATAATGGCATGGTCGAGAGCCACGGTGCCCCGGCCAAGGTCGTCAATAGCCGCCTTGGTCGTCTCAACCTTGATGTGTGATTCCTTGTACTTGGCCTTGGCGCCCTTGAGGTCGAGATCGTATTCTTCTTGCAGCCGGCTCAGCTGGTCGTCCTTCGACGCCACGTTGCCCATCAACCGTTCCCGCTCCGCCGTCAACAGGCCTCGTTGATCTTCGAGGATGCGCGCCTCGAGGCTGAGACGCTGGTAGTCTTCCTCGGCTTTGCGGGATTTGAGCTCCTCAATCTCCTGTTGAAGAGCGACACGCTCGCGGAGGTTCTTGCGGTAGGTGAGATTGTCGGAGATGTTTCTCTTCTTGGCGTCGCTGTTGTCAATCTCCTTATTCAGCTTGTTGATCTGCACGGTCAAATCCTTCATCTCAGCCTCAATGCTGGCAATAGTTGCCTCCAGCGTGGTAATGGCGCGCTGGTTGGAAGCTAGATTCGAGGGGCCACCACGCTCGAGATACTCTTGAATTTCACCGTTAATCATCCTGAGCTCACTGACAGTGCCCCCGATAGCATCGCGCTTCTCTGTGACCTTTTGCTCCTTGGCCCGACCGTGTTGCCGCACTTCGTCAAGGGCAGAGCGTGCGGTGGCCATCTCGGGCTCGAGGGCTTCCAGATCATTGTCAGCAGTCTGAACCGACTCGCGGAGCTGTGCTTGTTCCTCCTTGAAGCGACGAATTTGGTCTTGAAGACTCTTCTTCCGCTCAAGTTGCTGGGCCGCAGTGGCTATCTTGTGTCTCAACTCAAGCCTCTCCACCTCGAGCTGCGAAGCCAAATCCTTGAGTCGCTGTCTCTCGACAGTGAGCTTGTTGAGTCTGGTCTGGGCGACACGAGTTTGCTCCGCACAGGTGGTCTGCTCCTCGTTGATTTCGTCGGGACTGCGAGTGGTCACGCTTGAAGATTGCTGCGACCGCTCGACCTGCCTCTCGGCTTCCTGGATGTCTTTGTGATTTTGAGAAATCTTCAAAACATTCTTGCTGAGAGAGTCCATCTCCCGTCGTTGCTCTTCCGCCTTGCCAAAGGCGAGGTCCTTGTCCTCCAGCCGCCGCACCAGGTCTTCCTTTTGGATTGTGCAGACATTGAGCTCCGCGGACAGGGTAGGCACCTCCTTTTCGAGACGTCCATAGGTATCATACTGGGCACGCACAGCTTTCAACTGCCTCAAACGAGCAGCGAAATCTGCCCTGTCCGCCTCCAACTCCTGCTTCACTTCATCGCCAAGTGCCTTGGCAATCTTGTTGAAGACCCTTCTCTTTACGTCTTCCTGGTTGTGGAAATCTCGGTCGCAAAGGTTGCACTTGTTGTGCTTTTCGGCAACTGTCTTGACCTTGGTGTAGTAGGTCTTCATCTCTTCAGTCAACTTGAGATCAGACTCGATCTGGGCAAGCTCCGTCTCTACGTGCTTTGTCTGCGCCTCGTAGTTGTCGATAGGGGGGTGCTCAGGGTCGTTCTCGTCCCTGGTGGCACGTAGTGCTTTCAAAACGTCACGTTGGCAGCTCTTCATCTCTGTTAAAAGCTTGATGTGCCGGTCCCGAGTGGTGGACAGCTTGTACTCGACCTGCTTGAGTTCTTGCTGCGTGGCGTCTTTCTGTTTTCTGGCTTCGGCAACAACACCGTCCTGCTTTCTCAAGGCGCTCTGAAATTCAGCTTCGACAGTGTCCGGTGTCCAGTTTGCGCCCAGAAGCGCCGACAGCTGCTCAGACCAGGTATTCTTGAGAATATCAAGATCGCGCCGTCGGTCAGTCAGCTGCTTCTTGCGCAGATCAAGCTGTGCACGCTCAGACGCCAGTCTGGTGCATTCAACCAGTTCCCGCCCGAGCTTGGCAGCTTGAGTTTCCAGTTGCCAGATCTCATCCTGGACCTTTTTGATCTGGTCGTCGAGGTCCGCAGATTGTTCGTCGGCCTTTGCTGCCTCAATCCTTGCCTCGACTTCTTTCATTTCTGCACGAAGAGCAGCCTCAGAGCCCTCGTCCACGTCGAGAGAACCAAGTTCGCCTTGAACGGTGGCTGACTCCCTCCCAATGGCCATGATGCGTTGTTTTGCTGAGGCCCGATCCCGGTTCAGTGATTGTTTCCGGCCTTCAAGCTCAGCAATAACAGAGCTCTTCTTGTCCAGTTCTTCAGCATTGCTCTTTTGGAGCCGCTCCAGCTCGTGCTTTTTGTCGTTGAGGGCTTTCTGGATACGTTCGTAAAAAGACTCGATCAGATCACCGTCCAGGTCTCCATCGTAGCCGCGAATCTCGTGGCGCTCGGCCGCCTCGTGAACCATTCGATCTCTTGTGGCCAGTTGGCGCTCATACTTGTCCTTATCGGATTGATGTTTGCCCTGTTCGGCAACTTTGGCCGTATGCCTGTCCCGAGACTGCTTTAGATCCGCTTGGAGCTCCTGTTGCTGTGCCTGCTTCCTATCTCTGTCGGCCACAGTCCTCTCTATTGTCTGCGCATACTCAGCCAGAGTGTTCCGCAGTACATCATCACTATCCGGCAGTTCTTCGATACGGCTCCGTAGTTCCCTGATAGCTTCGCTCTTGTATTCGAGCTTCTCGGTCTTGTTTTGCAGGTCGTTCACAATCTTCAAGAAACTGTTGGCCTGTTCGTGCTTGTCCTTGATTTCCTTGGCCTTGGCTCCCATTTGCTTGAGGATATCGCTGCATTTTGTCTGCGCTTCTTCAATCTCCTGGCTCATTTGTATTATGAGCCTGCCAACCTTGTCGGCTCTCTCCTTGTTGACCTTGTCTTGCGTCTCTTGAATTTTCAATTCTCGCAGCTCTTCTCCCTTTCTCTTGCGGAGCACTTTGAGATTGTCGATTACCTTGGTGTATTTCATGGCCTCGAAGATTTCATCGAACCGCTTCTTCAGAGCCGAGGGTTCGCTCATGGGCCACATGGACTCATCCTGGTGGCAGAAAATGACGGCCTCAAGCACGGCTGGCGAAACACCAAGCTTCTCTGGGACCAACTTGTCCAGCTCCATTACTCTGGTGGAAATGACATGACGGTCCGAAGATTTTCCTCCAGACTGGCCCCTCAGAAGAAGACTGCCTTCCAGTGTCTTCATCGATCTTGTGGTCTTTTTGACTGTCAATTGCACATTGCGAGTCAAGACATACTGCTCTCCTATGGTTGATCTGAACGACACCTTGACCTGGGCGCGCACATCCTTTTCGCCTTCCAGCTCAGGCTCATGGATAAAGGCACCGCCTTTACTGTTGGGCGGGAGCTCACCCGTGGTGGCATATTTGAGGCATTCGATCACAGTCTAAAACACATCATCAGCATCGACGCCATGTTGTTGGCACGGAATAACGGCAACGCAGAGACCCACCGTCTTGCCCGAACCATTGTACCCGACAATCAGGGTGAGCGGTGTGTTAAAAGCGATGGCCTGCTGCTCATGGGGACTGAATGAGCGCACGCCCAAGATGGACAGCTTCTCGATCCTCGACATGGTGTTTCTCGCGTAGGGATCGAGGGTCGAAACAAGTCAACCTAAATCATACGATGAAGGGTCCCACGCGCTAGAGATCGTTGGCTGATTTTATGCATGCAGCGTGGTAGGTGCCTCTTGGCTTGAAGAAAATATCTTGGGAGGAGGGTTGCGAGAATATGCGATGGAGTCGTGCGTGATGTGGAAGAAGCCTCTTGGATGGGAAAACCATCCCTGACGTCTGCTGGGCTAGGTAGATGCAAAGCGCGTACCTGTCGCGGTCTTTGGCAGAGGCAAGGGTTGCGAAACACGTCCTCACGTGGGATCTGAGCTCAGTGGAAATCAGGCAGCACTGAGCAACCGGGTAGGCGAGTGCAAGGACAGACCCCGGAGGAGCGACCTCAGCTCCGTGTACGTTTTTAAAGGTACCGCTGACAAAGAGAGGAGGGGGTGGTATCTCTGAACCCCGCATGCGCCGGAACACATGGTTCTAGGCTAAAGGCTTCGTTGAAGATCACCATGGACACCCAAAAAAAAAAGGAAAAAGAACCCTAGAATAATTCGTAAAACCACAGGTATAGGTTCTGCACGTGGACTTCCCCGAATCCGGTCAGCAAGGACCAACCGTGAATGCCACGGCGCTGACTGGGCGGCCGTATCCCCCAATCAATAATTCGGGCTCTCGGAGGTGCCACAGGGACGCCGGAACCCTTCTCTGTACCGCCTTATACAGGCCAGATGATGTCAGTTTTGCTAGAGCTACACTTACGATTGCGGCCCTGGAAAAGTCCCTGCTCATCACAAACACACTCTCACACACTCTCACACACTCCCGGCCTGCCAGGTGCCTGCGGTGCCTCTTCCGCCACGGGGTCGGCAAGGTTCATGAGGTCTCTGGTCTATATAGAGATACAGACAGCATCTTGGGGCGAGTCCCGCTTCGGCTGCGCTGACGTCTCTTCCCCGAGTCTAGACCGCTACAGATTGGAGGGAATATCTCGCAACCAGTCAGCTCCAGTCAGGGCACCACTGGGCATCCTGTCGGCAGGGTTTAGCGTCGTCACCCGAGTCCCACGTCGAGGACACACCATCCCGGTCACAGTTCTGACGTTGAGCGGTGGCAGGCCTGGCAGCTGAAGCTCAGGCCATGTCTGGGGGGGCAACGGGGGGCGAGGGGTCCGCTGCGAAAGAGATTCCCATCCTGAATTGAAGGAATCCCATCCTCCCTAAAAAGGGTTCCCGCGGCCGAGTTTTTGCTTTGCTGCTGCCATCATCAAACCAGGTGTTGCCTCCCCTTTTACAGCCAAACCTTGGCTGTCGCCCTTATATCCTACCTATCTTCCCGGCTTATTATTCGTCTCGAATCAACCTAGCTCTCGCCAATCTCGCAAATACTCATATACTCGGACGGTGGTGTCGTTGATGTTTTTTTGACCCCTCAACACACCCGACAAAAGTTCTACTTGTCTCGCGACCCGGCAATGTGCAGCGCCAGAAGGGGTCCTCCTCGATGCGCTGCTGCGTTGCTTTACATTATTTCCTAGTCGGTCAACTCGCAGCCTCCCCCTAAAAAGGAGCCTACGAACCATACACCCCTGCTGCGACCCAGCAGCAAACCACAGCACTCACACCAACTATTCCGTACTATTTACCATGTCTCACGGGCCTCCTCCCTCTCTGTCGGGGAGCAACTATTTTGGCTATGGCACGGGCTCCGTGGGCGGCGTTACTGTGAGCAACTACTACTCTTGACGTTTTCGCAAGCAACAACAGCAAAAACTCTTGTCGTCTAATTTTGTTTCTTTGTCTTTGTTCTCATTTTCGCATGTCACGTACCTATACCTATACCTGTACCTGTACCTACCTATACCTTGTCTTCATCCGATCACCATCACCAAGCTTGAGTTCCTCCAACATATGACGAAAAAACAGTACTCACCCCACACTGACGCCTGTGGCCGATTGGTCGTGCAGATGAGCGGTGATCCGAACGACATGATGTCGCTGCTGGACACTTCCATGTTTCCCCCATTTGACGACAACATGTCCATGAGCCTCGACGCCCAGCAGCCCTTCAACCCCTCAGGCCCCGCCGCCGTACAGCCCTCCCCGTCAGCAGGCTTGGCGCCGTCGGTCGACCTGCCCTTCTCCCCGGACGACTCGTCATCCACCGCAAACGTAGGCGGCGGCGGAGGAGGAGGAGTCGGGCCCGGCGCCGGCCCCCTCCCCGTCGCGACGTTGGGATCCGGAAGTGGGGGTGGGAGTGGCGGCTCCAACACCACGGCCAACACGGTCACCGAGTTCACCAAGCGCCGCAACTGGCCCGCCAAAGTCGTAGAAGAGCTCCAGGACTTCCTCCATATCCTCGACGCCAACGGCCGCATCAAGCATGTCTCCCCCAGCGTCGAGAAACTCACGGGCCACAAGCCGGCCGACCTCCTCGACGTCTTTCTCAAAGACCTGATCCACCCCGACGACGTCGGCGTCTTCACCTCGGAGCTCAACGAGTCCATCGCCTCGGGCTCCCCGCTCCGATTGTTCTACCGCCTCCGAAAATCCGACAACAAGTACGCCATCTTTGAGTCCGTCGGCCACGCCCACATCGCCGCCGCGAAGTTCGCGCCCAACCCCAACAACCAATCCCCCTTTTGCCAGGCCGTCTTTATGATGTCCCGTCCGTACCCGACCAAGAACGCCGGGTTTTTGGACTCGTTCCTGGAGCACAAGATTGAAAACGAGCGGCTCAAGCGCCGGATAGCGGAGCTCAAGCGGGAGGAGCAGGACGAGGTGGAGGAGTCGCACCGCACGTGGCGGCAGAGTCAGGAAGGAAGATCGGACATCACCCCTTCTGACGCGGACACGTCCACTTTCTTTGGTGGTGGGGGCGCCAGGCCGACGGCCACGTCGCCGATGTACACCATGTCTGGGAATGCCGCCGCCTCGGCCGACATGCCGCCTCCCAACTTGCCCGCGAGCGCCAGCGCGGCTGCGGCTGCTGCTGCCGCGGCGGCGGCGGTGAGTCTGACGAGGGAGGCGCTGGAGGGGATGACGGGGAGCAACAGGCCGGATTCGATCAGGGACAAGATGGCGCGGTACGAAGGCGGGACGCACGTGGACACGATCGAGATGCTTACCGGGTTGCGGTACCAGCAGGGGGAGAGGAGCAGGGGGATCACGACGGGGAACGCGAGCCCGACGCTGGTGAAGGGGGATGCGGGGATCGCGATACCGGCTGACAGGGACCCGAGGGGGGGAGGGGGGGATAAGAAGAAGAAGTTGAAGGTGACGGAGGAGTATGTTTGTACCGATTGCGGTAGGTATCTTCTCTTTCATTTCTGTCTTTTCTTTATCTTTCTATCTGCGGTGAACTGATTTTTATGACGCTAGGAACGCTTGACTCGCCCGAATGGCGCAAGGGACCCAACGGTCCGAAGACGCTCTGCAACGCCTGCGGTCTGAGGTGGGCGAAGAAGGAGAAGAAGAGGAATAAGGACAATAGCAATAACAGCAATGGGGGGAACGGTAATGGCAACAATGGTGGTGATCATCATCAGATTGAGAACGTTGGTTAAACACACACAAACATCTACCTGCGAACTCGTCACAATCGGTTATGGTGTTTTGTGCAACCCCCCTCCCTTCGCTTCAGTTTGGTGGGTGAGAAAAAGTGAAAAAGCGAGGCAGGATGCATGTAGGGTCTTTCTTTTTCTTTCTTTCCTCTCATCACTTTAGCAGTGTCATTTTCCCTCTTTTATGGGGAGGGATGAATGGATGGAGGGGTTAGTTGGGTGGAGTGGGTTTTTCTTTTCCTTTCATAAATAGAGGGGTTTCTTTTCTCTGGGCGGTAGGAAATATATCATGGAGGGGCGGGGGTTGTGGGAAGGGGAGGCGTGTGATTCGGTACACACACACACTCGATGGTACTCTGGGTATGGAAAGGAGGGAAGGAAGGGAGGGAGGGAGGGAGGGGTAGGGGGTTATTTATTCATGGTATATTACGGGGAGAATTTGTTTGTTGCTGTTGTTGTAGTTGGAAGCCGTCTGTCTGTCTTGTTGTGAGGAGGTTGGGAGGCATCATTATCTGGGTGATATATATATATACATATATATATATATATATATAAATTAAATGGGGGTCAATGGTGGTTGCTTAGCAAGTCGTTATGTGGTGTCTGTTGCGATTTTATGATTATGAATTCTGGGAGATACTGACCTACCAACCCTCAACAAGGGGTAGGGCGAAAGGAGTGATCCCCTTTTGGCCATGGGCTGCTTGCTGGCAATAAAATTGGCTGTGTGCAAGGCATGGTGTAGCCAGTGTAAGACAAGAAGCAGGAACTCGGCTGGTTTTCTTCTTCCTTTGCATACTCTAGCGTCTCACAGTCTTTGCAGGGAAGGTGTCTGGAACATGGACACGAGGAGGAAATTTTTGCAAGGTTCTTCCTTGCTAGAATGACCTTGTGTGGTTGCAGTGAATATCGGATGAGATCTGAGTTGGTGTCGATGGAATTCAGCGTGTCGTAGGTAGCATGTTCAGTTGAGATTACATTACAAGGAAATCCCCGAGAATAAGATCTACTACGTATACAGGTTTCCTGGCTACTATTTCCCCTCCCCCCTTCTCAACCTCCAAGAAACCAATTACAACACATATTGCCCCAAATATCAACAAGAGAAAATAGTCTCGCTCCAACAAGAGCTAGCCCCTGAGGACAACCCACGATACCAGCAAGCCCTATAACATACGCTACTTTAGATACACACACATACACACACACACACACACACACACACACACACACACACACACACACACACACACACACACACACACAAGAAAGTTGTCCGTCAAGGACTACAACAGCAACCGAGCAACGCAGACACGCAATGAAACGCACAAAAAAAAAAAAAAAAAAAGGCAATGCAACGCTTCTTTTTGTTTCTTCTTCTCCTCTTTCTCATCTTTCTGATTGTTGGTGTTGTTGATGTTATTACAAGGACATATAATGATTTCTCCTTCTTTCTTCGCGCGCTTTTCTCCTTCTTTTGTAGTAAAGTTGTCGTGTGGTGATATAGGTATAAGTGCCCTGTTTTGAATCCTCCCTCTTGTTTGTCTGTGTTCGATCTCTCTCCCTCTCCCTCCGTGTACATGCTTATGCTCCTTCGACCCCTCGAGATAGGTAACTAGTATGATCAAAAGCTATAAACGCGCTTGAGGGCAGAGGAGGGGAAAATGTTCAGTGACAAAAAAGAAAAGGCGCAAGAAAAGAACAAGAAAGCATCTTTAAAAGTGGTAAAGACAACACAACATAAAAAGAAGCGAAAACATCATCCCCTTTCTTGAAGAAAATAAACAGCGAGATTAAAATAAAAAAGCTGGCAGCGTAGCAAAAACAACCCTCATTCGCCATTCAAGCATAAAACCACCTGCCCTGTGTTCCCTTTGCGTTCCGGAAACCCCAAGCGCCCAAGAGAATAATGAAAAAACACAAAATTCCATGCCATGCAAAGTCTCGTCGAGGTCGCAGAGAGAGAGAGGGGTGGAAAAGGTTTCATGATACAGAAAATTCTCAAGATTCCTGCCCTTGAGCTCAACTCTCGACAACGACAACATACACAACTCCCCAACTACTCCCAGCCGAGTTTGAACTGACACGATTCGCACATCCTTCCATCCGTACATGGGCAACTAGCCTCCATCCTGCCAGCCCCCTAGTTCAGCTCTCCGGCTCTGGCTTTGCCCCTCCTCCGGAAAAAGTCCATAACTTTTCGTGCAGGCCCACTACTTCCAGAGTGGTCATGTCCCCGAGTGTTTCCATCCGAATCCCACGCGTCAACAAACCGCTTGTTCTTCTGCAACACACCACGGCCGGGCCGCCCGCCGCTAGCAACTCTGCGTCCGTCTTGTGCCGTGTCTTGTGGCGAAAGGTGTGGCAACTGTGGTGCCGATCCCGCAGGCCTTCGCATATTGTTGTCGATTGAGTGGTCCGAGCTGCTATTCATCAACGTCTGGCTCTGGTACCCCTCGACATTAGAAGGGCGACGCCCGTCGTATTGATTTGACGAATATTCCTGTCGCTGCTGCTGCTGCTGCTGTTGTTGTTGTTGTTGTTGTTGTTGTTGCGGCCTTGGTTGCTGCTGGCCGTACTGATCGTTAGTTCTTGGTGGTCCCTGAAGCTGAGCATACATTCCATCAAGGGTAGAGGCATCCACATGCTCCCGTTCCACATCTTGCTCGACGTATCGACCATACTGATCAACCGTGGGAGGCTCTTGAATCGGCAGGTCTTGCTGTGAGTCCAAAGCAGGCGAAGGCTCATCTTTTGAAATGCCCATCGATTTGAAAGAGAAACCGCCAGGCATAAATGAAAACCGCCTGTTCTGCTTCTCCTGCTGCGAGCCTTGGGATCCAGATATGCTGCCGGATCTCTTGTTACCAAGGCCAATAGAGTACGACCGGCGAGATCGCTTCGAGTCCATAGACACCCTAGGTTCCTCGGCACCTGCGAGCGCATTGTTCATGCTGACGGGCGGGTATCTCTTGTTCTTTTCCTGCTGCTCCTGCTGCCGCTTGCGATTCCTACCTCCAAACAGCGAGCCGCTGCGGCCAAAGAGTTTGCCACTAATCTCACCCATCGTGCTAGATCTCTTGTGTCCCTTTCCTTCCTGGCTGGTGTTGGTGAGGTTCGTACCCGAGCCAGAAGGTGAACCCTCGAAACCCGAGACACGGGCGAATTTGGGAGGAATGGCGCTGATGCTGGGCCGCCCGTACTCCATATTTTGAGCGTCTCCCGTCGATGGCATTCCGTATGAATTCTTGCCCCGGCTAGGTGGTTGCTGAATTTTCCCATGCGCATTTGTATCGGCAAGCTCAGGCGGTGCTGGCTGGCCATACGAGGAACGGTTGCCTGCAGCTCGGGAGCCCAGGGACTGCATGGAACCTCCAGTGTTGGGTCTCGCGTTCGTTGTTGGGGCCGCGGAACCGAAAAATGCAGTCTCCGAGGTAGCACGGGCATCGCGACCGCCGACGCGCTGTACAGCAGCAGCACCCGAGTTGACGTTGCGGTGGGCGCTTGGGGGTCTCCGCGAAGACACCGGCGGCTTTCCATAAGCATCTTTGGTTCCCGCCGGGTCTCTCGAGTTTTGTTTGTCGTTCGGTGAAGAGGAGGAACCAGGATTCTGCTCCACCACCTCTACGGCACCCTGGCTGCCAGAGCGAGCGCGTGTGCGGCCACCAGAAGACTGCGTACTTGCAGCCTCTCCTCGTTGCGTCTGAGTGTTCGGGGCAACATATTCCACCTGGACTGTCCGGCGCTTGTTATCGCGTTGCTGCTTGGCGTACGCCGCCGCCTCGGCTTCGGTATCAATGGTGCCCTGCTTTGTCGCCAATCCACCCAATGCAGGAGGAACCGTCGTCTTCTTTGATGCCTCGCGAACAGAGGCGCTGCGTGCCAGGCCTGGCGCATCGTCTTCAGACGGAACTGTAGTGTTTTGAATCTCGCCAGGGGTGGTGGTGCTGGATGTGATGAATTCGACGACATGTGCATACTCGCTGAGCCAACTATGACGGGCGACTTCGAACAAATCGGCGCGCTTGCGGGGGTTGGGCACTAGGATTCGTCGCAGCAAGTCTCGGGCATGAGGTGTGACGTATTCGGGAAACGTGAGCGGGGTGTTGACAATGTACTTGTACAGAAGGTTAATGTTATCACCCTCCGGGTTCGCCGGGTCGTCGTCGAACGGCAGATACCCAGCGAGCATGGCGTACTAGTTTTGGATACCAGTTAGCAAGCCGTCCAACTGATGACTTTGCTCGGTTGCTTACCAGTATAACACCACAGCTCCAGACGTCCACCTTTCTGCCTGTGTATAGCGAGTCGCTGACAACCAGCTCTGGGGCTGCGTAGCATGGACTGCCACAACTAGTCTGCATCAGATCGCCTTTCCTGGATCCGCTGGGCTTGACTCTGTCAAGACCCATCCGCTTGACAAACTCGCGGTCCGTCAAGTTGAGCTCCTCTTCTTCGCTGAGTTCCTCGGCAGGATCAAACGTGTTGGCGAAGCCAAAGTCGGTAATGATGATGTTCCGGTTGCGATCCAGCAGAAGGTTCTCCAGCTTCAAATCGCGATGTACGATGCCCTTCTTGTGCAGATAACCCACACCGGACACAAGCTGTGCAAACAATCTACGGGCAGCATTGTCCTTGAGATAGCGGTGGTTCAGAATGTAGTCGAACAACTCTCCGCCGGATGCGTACTCGAGCACAATGCCGTAATGTCGCTCCGACTCTTCCATTTTGTGCAACCTGACAATGTTTGGATGAGTTAATTGCTTCAAAATGGCCACTTCGCGCATGATCTTGGCCATACGAGAAGGATTGCTTCCCAGCTGATCTTTCTTGATCAGCTTGATGGCCACCTGCAGCAGGAAACATGATCAGCACGACAAACCACGGATAACCCGTACGACAATTGCACTCACCTGAACACCACCCTCCTGCTTCCACCCGAGCTTGACCTTTCCAAACTCTCCCTCGCCAATTGTATTACCGAGAATGTATTCGCCAAACTTGGTGTGCTTTTCTCTTTTCGAGTGGTCGTGACGACTCCTTCCACCTCTCCGAGCCTCTTCGCCATTGTGTCCCACATTCACGATGGGAGGAGGTGCTGCATCGTCGTCAAGCATGGCCGCGGGTTGGTGCGGCTGAGCTTGTGCCAACCGCTCCTTTTCTCGTTCAATGTCCACCTCCGGCTGCGAGATAAGTATGCTATTCAGGATATCGCTGGCCTCTCTCGACGGGGCCTTGGTCGAGTTTGTGGTAACAGGTGGTGAGCGAACAGCTGTAGGTGCCGATGGGTTTGTGCGGGGGTCGTAAATGCTGTTTGCCTGGCTGCTCGCCCGGCGGTGGTTGCGTGAGTTCTGCATGGCAGCCTCGTCGGCTGAATCCATCCTGCCATTGGTTTCGCGGCTCGAGTCACCGTGTGTCCGGCGAGACGACGAGTCAGTGGATCTTTCCGAGGTTGGAGCGCGTCGGGAGCTGGATGTCCGGGGAGGGACAGCGGCGGCAGGCATGGTTCGCCTTTGATTAGAAGCCGAAAAGTCGGGAGAAGCCGTAGATGCTGCCGCAGACACGGGCACTGGAGCGGGCGAGGCGCCGGCGACGCGAGAGCTCATCGGGGAATTGCGGTCGGCAAGATGGTCGTTGTTGGTGGCACTGGGTCTCCGCGAAGGGTGTCGCGACGAGGAATCAGCGGGCGATGCTCTGGAGGGCTGCTGGCTGTGATTGGCATAGTACTCCTGTGTTGGCGATGGATGGCCAGGCGAGTACTGGCGATTGACAGGCGATGCAGTATTCAGGGGCGGCGTCTGCAGGGCAGAAACTGACGTCGGATGGTGCGGCGGTGCCTGGAACGCACCAGACATTTTTCTCCTCCGCCAATGCGCAGAGCAAAGCAGGTGCGAGGTGCAGCAGCAATCCCAATGTTTTGGTTTGGACTGCGTAATAAGCCGAAATGAGGCGGGACGAGCTCAGCTGCACTGGAGCGGGTGGGAGGCAGGAAGCCGCAGTCTGGCGGACCCAGGGGGATGGAGATGCGGAATAGGGTAATGGGGGAGCGATGGGGGGGTGGGAGGGAGTAGGTACTCCGATAGATAGACAGACAGCAGTTTCAAAACGTCGGTCCCTTTGGCTTTTTGCTTTGGCAACAATGCACCATGGGGTCGCAACAGCCTGTTTGCGTCCTGCTTTCAATGTTGAGATGATGGAGTTGTTGGTGGTCAATGACCAAAAAAAGTCGCGATGATCACGATGCCAGTGAGAATTGTTATCGAGGACCCTGCCGTTTGAGTGTTGATCGCTCTGGATGAATGCTGCGCTGCGTCAACGTGCAGCAGGAGGTGTGTGTGTGTAGTGGTGGTGGTGGTGGTTGTGGTTGGCGGCGACGCGACTTCTGGGAAGCAAAAAAAGCACGGGGACAGGCCTGGTCCTGGGCAGCTTGTTTACTTGCGCCGCAAAAAAGAACAATGCACCCTCACAACAACGGGCCAAGGGGGCAGACTCGGGGCACGCCGAAATTGACTCGGGACCTTTTCCGTGAGCTCCCTGTTCGGGACGGGAGGGAGGAGAGGAGTTGGGATGGATGGAGGGAGGGGGGAGGATGGAGGAGAGGAGGGGTGATGAACGAAGGCTTTGCGCGGGACGCGAAGAGGGAATCTCGAGGCGGTGGGAGATTCCAAGATGGAGGTTCACTTTCTCCCGCGGCTGCGGTGGTGCTTGGTGGTGTTGCTGGTGCCCAGCTTTCTCCCACTCGGGCAACATGTGCCCTCTCCTTGGCTTGATTGGGATTGGATACAGTGGGAATATCACGGCTCCAGTTGGACAAAACGAGCGTTTTAGCGCCAGGGTGAGAGGGTGACGGCCAGTTGAAAGGTGGATACATCTCATGTGCACCAACCCACGCTGGCCTCATGCGTATCATTTTCAATCCCAAGCATGATGATCCAGAAGCACAACCCTTTAATTCCCTGACACCGACGACAATGGAAAGGAATGAATGCCGTCGGCCCTTGGGGTTTCGTCTTGTCTTGTCTCAGATCAAAGTCACAAAGCCCTATGGGATGACCACCACGCGCTTGTTTTTACGTCCAGAAGCGCCTCTCGTTGCTTCTCTCGAGATCACATTGCTTTTTTCGTGGAGCTATGGTACAGCCTCTTCACTTACACAGCACTTTATACAAGAGAGGCATTATCTGCCCTGCCTTGACCACGACCTTGACCTTGACCTGCTGAGATCAGCTCGCCGAATACCGGCTCAAAAACTAGCCTGCGATAGCATCTCGCCGGCCAATTTTTAGCCGGCCGGGGACTTCTTGCGCTTTTCTTCGTCTCTCTAGCCGAGACTACCATTCCACCATTCCACCATTCCCTCCGGCTTGATAAACGACTGGACGTGGATGATGGTTCATCTTCTTGACGTACGATGACTTGGGTCTTCGGAAGTCGAGGTTGACATTTGCCGACTCACCGTCTGATGTCTTGATGGCTAGGTATCCATGATAGAAGTCCAATCTTTGCTCGGATCCTGTCAGGGCAAGCAAGGTTGTTTCGCAGATCATGGTGGTGATACCAAGGGTGCGTCTTCAAGCACTGTGTGGTACCTGACCCCAAAACAGCCTAGCGACTCCGTACCTGGAGCCAAGCACCCGCAGGGATCAAGGGTCTGCGTTTGCAATGCACGTCTGCCATCGCCCTTCGTCACCTCTCTCTCAGCGAGCCCTTTGGTGTAGCTTCGTAGTCAGTCATGACCAGTGATATCAACAGGTATCAGACATCTTCATGCATAAGATTGGATGGTCGTATATGGTTGGATCTTCCCAAGTCCGTTTGTCGTTTGGTTCGTTCCTGTGGCGTGGCGCCATCACCATTCGCCGGCGCGTCTTGAAGAATCGCGCCTTCAGACGAGGGGCATAAACTCTACCAGCAGCATAAAATAACAGATCGCGATGTGAACCGATCGCCACGCACCCGCGCTTCTTAACCCCACGATGCCGCCGCGGGGCATAAACATTCCGGTCGCATTCTAGGTAATTCCCTCTTTCAGCCTCTTGCGACTGACTCTGCTTGAAACACGTCCAGCAACCAAAGGTCGCACCAAGGACACCCGAGCCCCCCGTGCTGATGGGCGTATTTCTCCCAATCCATAGTCGCTACCATAACTCAGAGTCCAACGTCAACATCCAAACTTTGGAGAAGGAAGACAAGGCATTGACTCCGGAGATGAGCCGAGTTTCTCTGTTGGAAAGTTCCCTCTTGGTGATGACCTGTTCCAACCTTGCCGGGCAGATACAACACACACAACACCCACACATAGACATAAAAGTACACGTCAATATCAACCAACAACCCATCCAACCTCGGTTTCGGAAATGCGGCTGACCGCCAACCCTTCCAAAAAAGATAATGCTCCAAAAAAAAAAAAAAGAAAGAAAAAAAATCTCGTCAATCTTGTAATGATGACAGACGTTTCAACCAATTCCAGAACCGCAGCCCTATGACTGGTTCAGGATCGCAGTCCTGAACACCAGGCTGACTGAATTATTATACTCCAATATCAACTTGCCCGCCCCAAAACAATGATTCCAATTCGCAAATACCTATAAGGTACCTATCTTATCTTCAATTTGTCTACATGTGTATTCGGTACAACTCGACCAAAGTTTCATGTGAAATTCCACAAGTATCACCAGTTCATCCAACCGTCCCGTGTTCGCCGACCAGCCTAAGCAAGACGGGACGGAACGGACGGCTGGCAAAGGTTGTGATGAACTGACAAACAGAATATTTGGGATTTTTTTTCTCACACAAAAAAAAGTAGATGTTGTCTTGTTGGCAAGGAGCAGCAAAACCCGTGAGCTGTGAGCCGTCAACATTACATTTCCTGCCCAACACTTTTGGGCCCTATCACCAAATCTTCCGATGGTGGTGGACTGTCTCACCACCTTGGATCAACCCACTGTATAGACTTCGTGTAGAGAACGATGAAACCCCCGGATCCGCAAACTCGGAACCTTTCTCGGGGCTGTCCGGTCGGGCCGAAAGTCTCGGGAGTACCGTTTGGAGACCCAAGAACCACGATATCTTCTGTTGCCCTCACATAGATGGCCCTGATAATGGAGAGAGATGAACAACATCACGCTACTCAAAGTGATATCAGGTAAAACAGCTACAGCATGCCAAAAAAGACTTCTCAGATTTCCAACTTTTAGATCCCATGCTGATATGATACACAATTCTCCCCTCCTCTACTATGTCTTACAACTTGATCGTAACATCCCACGCATCCAACCCCACCGCCACCCCCGTCACAGTCCCCATATACGCCAACAAAATTCCCATGGTCGCCAGCCCGCCCGCATGAAGCGTCGGCACCGTCATATTCACCAACCCCGTAAGCAAGTTCCCCAGCAAAAACACCGCCAGCCCATTCCTGTTGTACGCCTTCAGCACCCTGCTCGTGGCCGTCTCATACGCCTCCTTCTCCGCCCTCGCATCCCCCGCGCTGTAAAACTGCGGAAAAAACACCACGTCCACCACCGCAAAAGCAAACAGCAGCCCCTGGTTGAACGCCACAACCCACAGCGTGTAAGGCAAGTTTGCCAACCTCCTCGACACGCTCAAACCAGCCCCGTACTTGTAGTCCGTCGCCAAAAAGTACATCCCCATCCAAACCGCCGCCCAGCTCCCCATCTTCGTCAGCAGCACTTTTCCAGAAGCTTTTGAAGAAGAGCCCAGGCTCCTAGGCAGCACCACCATCCCCATGTCCTGCCCGGCCAAGAAGATAGCTAGATACCCCCAAAAACTGCAAATCCCCTCCCTGTTCATAGACAGCAAACTGTCCCTCACCCCAACCAAAATCCATCCTTTGAGCTCCGTCGTCTCCAAAACGGTTTGATACCCTACACTCAACAACACCGCCAACCCCGCATACGAAGGCACTACCGCCAGCGCAGACTGGAAAAGCGCCACAAACGGCGGCAGGAAACCCAGAGTGAAGAAAAAGTTCCAGTGAACTCCATACTCGGTCACGTGCTCCGCGTAGTCCAGCCCTTTGACACTGAGTAATCTGACCACTCCCAAGGCGAGAAGGGGCAAAGAATGACGGAATGACCTGATCAATCTTGTGCCGAGGGGGGTGGTCTGGCCCTCTGCGCGCTCTTTTAGCAGAGGCCGAGAGGCGACAATGCCGGCAGAGTAGACAAACGACCCGACGCCCATGTCCATGAGGGAAGTCCCCCAGGTCTCGACCTTGGCGAAGCGGCGGGGGAAGAGGCGGAAGTCGACGGCGAGGATGCAGATGCAGGTCACTACTAGCATGTTGCCGCGGTAGTTTGTCAGGAAGGGCTTTGTGGAGAGCACCGAAAGCCCTTGGGGGTTGGTGGTGGTGGAGGATTTCGCATTGCTGGGTCTAGCTGGCTTCTTTTTGGAGGAGGAGGAGGATGGTGGAACGGCGTAGACAAAGGCTGCGGCGGTGAGGAGGAGGATGTTGAGGAGGATTGGGGAGCTCGAGTAGAGGGTTACTGAGAGGAGGAGGGCGCCGACGTTGAGGAGGTAGTCGATTACGAAGGCGAGGGGGGTATAGGGTTTGAAGAAGGATTGGCGGGATTGGAGGACGGACCAGAGGAGGGTTACTACCTGAAAGTTTTGTTATGTCAGTGGTAGTTGAGGTATCACATCGGACGGTCCCTCATACTGGTGCTACGGCGCAAACTTGAGCTACCTCTATCACCGAACCGCCTGACAAGTTGGACACGAAATCCTCCTTCAGCTGCTTGTAGCTGTGAGCTGTTCTCGCGGCGTTTGCGCCGGTGTCGGGTTCGGACATGGCGGGCAGACAATATGGTGCGGAAGAGGGGAAAGTAAAAGACAAAATTGTTTCGCTATGTTTCAGACAACATGACAGGACAGCAGAGAAGTATATGGGATGGGATGAGAAGTGATAATCCAGAATTCATGGACGCCAAATGCCAGCTTGCGGCTTCCAGCCGTCAAGGTGCCACCTGTGTTTAGGGCAGCCAATGGCGAGCTTCAGAGCTCTCCCCAGCCTGCCAAGACCCTGCAGGGGTCCCTGTCCCATTCTGAGACGCCTTCAGCTCTCACATCTGATTGGTCGAATATGAACTTGAAGACATCTGACATTCCCAGTCCAACTTTCGCCTCCAATATATGTATGCCTTCTACCATCACCACCTCGATTCTGACTCTATTATCTATCTTACACTCTTATTCCAAGATATTTACCACAATATGAGACGCTGCCAACAGTGATGTGCGGCATGATCCGTCAAAGATCTCAAGGCCATGGGCTCGGCCTTGGCAGAGAACGAAAGTTGCGAAGATGATGTGTCGGTGGTGTGCTCCGAAGAGTACCCTCCTTTGTTCATGGACCCGTCGCACTGGTTAATGGCGGGCACTAGGCGACCAGGCCCACAAAGCATATTCGACCTATCGCCGACAAGGCCTAGATAGCTACCCGTGACATCTCATAACTACTAGTTCGATCTGCTTGTCCTGTGTCAGGAGAGAGACCTCCTGCCGCCACTGCCTTTGTTCGCGACACTCAGCCCAGGCATCTTGCGGAGCTTTGTCTCGCATCGCTGCGTCTGACTCAACCACCGTGTACTCATCTAGTATGGCTTTGAGCCCAGGGAACCTTTCAGCCTGGAAGAAAGGGAAGATGAATAAAAGCAGCATGGCCGGGACTGTCTCCCATCACCATGAATCGACCTTGCAAAGTCCGCCCGCCCGTGTATCTAGTACGACACCAGCCAAGAGAACGCTGGATCTCTCTACCTGGGGTGTCATAGCAACATCTGCATTGTTCTTGAACTCTGCAACACCAAAACCGCTATCATGGAGACCCAGACGCGACCTCGCTCGCGCCCAGATTTGTCTCCTGTCTATGTCGACCACCGTGAACACCAGGAGTACTGTAAAGGCCCAACATTCACGACCCGTACCGGTGCCCTTTTCTCTATTGCCACCTTGAGATCAGACCCACCTCCCAGCGCCATGCTACCAGCTTCTGGCAATGATATAGCGATGAGGCTACACGAGCGAGCCATGATAGATAGCCTAGATCACCGAGGAAGGCACCTCGAGCCTCAGTGCTCCCCTGGCACCGCCCGCTCTCTGTCGCCTATAGTCGAGCACGGGCTAAACTCTCGACGAGCGTCCATGGCAAGCTTGCCTTTGCCCCGAGTGCCAGCTCCTTCCCCGCAGTCACCTTCTTTTCACCATTACCCCAGAAGGCCAACCCTCGCCTCCGAGACGCGATCAATACTGCTGTCAGGAATAGGAGATCAAGGCTCAAGGCATCCCGATGGTTTGCCGCGAATCACCAGCAGCAGCTTTGATGACCGTCGTCAGTCTTTGCCGTCATCATTTGTGACACCGGCTCCACGAAGGAACAGCCACCAGCTGCGGCAGGAGCTCCAAGCTTGGGGTCATGTCTTTCTGGGCAACGGATCAGAGGCACAATGCTTCGTTTCGGCTGTTCCCCTCAGGAGATCCAGCGGCAATTCATCGGCAGACGACGAAGATACAGTAATGAAGGACGAAACAACGCCAGTCACACCGGAACCACCCAACCAACTCACAGTTCGTGTTCGAGTTAGACCATGCGCTCTGGACCGAAAACCTTTCCTGTTAACACGGACGTTTGACATGGATATGCTCAGGGCTACCGTCCCGGAACCAAGTCCCGTGCTGGAGGGGCCTAGAAGAATATCGGCCGACGCAAGGGGCCGGAACTTGTTTCCGACTGGCCATCGTCAATCATCTGTTATCTCGACAGGAGAGGCAAGCCCAGGGCCTGAAAATATATTACAAATTCGAAGTGGAAATACCGTTCCCATCCGTGAGTTTACGCCCCTATCTATAGAAAGACTTCAGACGAAGGGTGCTAACACCATCTTGCCCACAGACAAGCCATATGCCTGTGCGTTCTTTCCCGTCTTGGCCGCGCTTCTGTATTCAAAGCACATCCAGCCGCGCGACATCGTCGATCTCCCGCTGCCTCACCCCGAAGTCTGGGGTCGAACGGTGGCTCATGTATATACAGGCCAAGGGGAGCTAACAGAGGCCATCAGCCAGAACATCTTGTACCTGTGTGGTAGGGTTTGAGTTCTTTCTTCCGGCCTTCTCTTTTCGGTTGGAAGAAATATCACCACATGACCTCTGGCGTTATCTCTTATGGAGGGTGGGGGAGGGGAGGGGAGGGGAGGGCTTTGCGGCTGCATGGCTCGGTTGCTTCTCATGTACATTTTCTCTACTTTGTCCAGACAGGTCTTTGTCCGGGCGTAATATCGAACCAAGGTCCGTTCACATCCTTTGATGACACACTTCCCTCAGAGTCGCCTGTCCCGTCTTCTGCCGTGTGGCCAAACCCTCTCCCTCAAGGCGCCTATTCCTTCCATGCTTTGATGTTGGCGGCACGCTTTGATGTGGCTGTGTTCGAGAAAAAGCAGTCGGTCCCGAGGCCGGGCTGGTTCTGAAATGGACGGAAAGGCTCTCGAATGGAGCTCACCCCTGGATAGGTATCTGCCACCTCTCCTGGAACCAAAGTGTAGGGCCAGACATATGCCCGCAATCTCAATGGGAGGAACCTGGAAAGATCGAGACTGGTCGGCTGCCGTGGTGTGCCCCCCTTTTTAGAGTTTGCCGGACTCCTGTGCCAACATCAGGTTTGAGTCAATTCTGCATGTTTTGCGCGCCCACGGGACCGAACTCAGGATGGGCCGCGGATGTGAGCTAGGCTCTTGGTGAGCTATGGTGTGCGTCCCATCTCCGCGCAACCTCGCCTCGACCGATATCGACCAGTATGTGTCCGTCAATGGTGGTGCTACATATGCAGCATGGTGTTTTGTTTTAAGTCCTCGTCAGAAAGGCTCTCCTGGCCGGGCCAAAACCCCTGACCTCATCGTCAATTCCACCCGCACACCACCTCCACCAAGTAAGCATCATCAACTGAGAACCAACACAAGGGCGTAAGAAGGATCAGACAACACACCGATGGGCTCATATCGCGAACAACGGCCACCGAGCCTCTCCTCCCACCTCTTCCCTCCACCTATTCCTGCTTTCGAAGTACTCGGCCGTCCAATGGACCCGCAACCAGCACCCCTCATTCACATCAATGGATCGCCTGGTGTAGGGAAGGAGACAGTGGCAGAGCTCTTGACCTTCATCCTTGGGGACGACAAGTCAATGTTAATTGACGTACGCAGTCTCGGCTTTGAAGGAGATACCAATGGCGTCCATGCTCACAAACATCTTCTGACTCCGGAACACCCTTGCTACTTCTCGTTCGACGTCGGTATGGAGATATTCGACGAATCGACGACGGTCAACTGGGAGGGCTCGAACAACGAGAAAAAGGTTGAGCAGGTCGAGGACAAGACGCCAGAGAACCCTTGTATCACCGACAACCTCACTCGGCTGCTGCTGAAGCCTTCCAATGGGGCGCGTGCTGTCGTACTTCCAGCCTTTGCCCCCGACACTGTGGTAGGGCGTGCTTTTGTTAAGACGTTGGAAGAAGCTGCCGAGAACACTGGGAGGCTCTTTATACCGGTGACCCTGGACTGCGCCTCCCCTGAACGCATCCGAAGGACAATGAGCCTGCAGAGACAGTGCAGTTATAAGATACGGCGACCGAGTGAACCGGCACTATCGAAATGTGAGCAAGTGGTTGCGCCGCAGCCGGTTGGGCCCGTCGAAAACGAGGTTTGTAGTCGCCAACTCGCCGTATCCAACTACAGTGGGCTCGTCCTGGATATCACATCGGCAAACACGTTCGCGGCAGCCCTCCAAATCGTCGACTATGTCAAACGCTGCCGGGCAGAGAAGGATAAAGACTGGCGCAACTCGAATAGCGCTGCGACAACGCCAACGGGAAGCGTCGGGGGCGAAAAGAACGTGAAGACGTCTGATTGATAACATGCGATCTCTTTGACTGAGGGGTTAAAGGATTAAAGCCCGGCGAGAGAGAGCACGTCGGCCTACACAACAGGCCTTCTTCTTGAGTGCTACGTACTTCACCGCCATTCACCGACTCTGATCCTAGCACATGGGTTTTCTCGAGCTCTGATGGGAGGACTTTAGCCTATCTCATGGCCTAAACGAGCACCCTCCCTCCGTTTACTAGATAGGGTGATAGGTTACCAGTACCGTCTCGCAACGGTATACTATCTCTAGCTATCCGTAACCACCGGGCATACGACCGGTAAGGCCCTCGTGGCCAGCGCCGCGCCGGGTGTGGCGGCACCGTCCCCGTGGCGTCGCACAGCGAGGCAATGGCACACACAACCCGAGAGAGAGAGAGAGGGGGGGAGAGCTCCCGTGGCTTCTTGAAGCTTGCTCGCTCGCTGCACGTTGAGCACCTGCCGGGATCGGGAAGATCACGATGGCGGGACTAGCTCTCCAAAAAGGGCCACGATCCAGGGGCACAGTTGCAGATCGCAGCCAATAGCTGTGTGTGGTCTTGCACAAAATGCCTTCCAGGTCTCGGCTTGACCAGCCCCTGAGCGTCTCACGGCAGGAGGCAAGGAGAGAGTCGGCGTCCCGAAAGGATGCTCTTGGCATCGATTCTCGGGCCGGGGTAACCTTCCTGGAGATCGCGCGGGGAGTCCTGTTTCATCAGATGGCATTAGCACTGCTATCATCAATCTGTCCAAATTTGTCCAGGTCATTCACCGTGGCAAAGATTGGTGTATTGCTGGGCCACTACAATGGAGCGTCTTTGTTGTCTTTGGTGCTATTTCGACAACATGGCTTTCTTCATCCAAGGTGTCGACAATTCGCAATCAGCAAAACGTGAAGAGTGTCCCGATTTGGATACGGGGGTTTGTGCTGTTGTTGTTGTTGTTGTTGTTATTGTTGTTGTACATACATCACGCTAAAAGTATGGGCTTGTCCGGGGAAGGGGGGAGCCGCATGCCGCCGCGGCAAGCGCTTTTTTTTTGTTTTTTTTTTCTCCACGTTGTACACGTATGTACTCTGTTGTTACCTGCCTCTCTCTCTTTGCTGGCCCGCAGTCACCATCAACCACTCAGATTTCCATACGCCCAGGGTGAAAGAGGGAGCGGAAAAGGATCCCGCTTTCTTCGGCTTTGTACAAAATAAACAACACGTACAATGGCCAACCAGCGCAGCACCACCCTAAAGCGATGACGAGGGCGCTTTTTAGCGTGGGGGTTCCCACTGGGACGGTGTCTCCGTTCCGGGGAAGCAGATCTGGATGATCCGGGTGGTTGCAGAAAGCACTTGGCTTGGTTGGTGGGTGTTTGTGGGTAGGGGGAGGGAGGGAGGAGGTGTGTGGGGGTTTCTGGGGAAAGTGTAGAGTTTTTTGTCACCGCCACGGAGGCGGATATAGGTAGATTTGACAACGGGTACCTGCCGTGCGGGGATTGGGTTGTTGACAACTCATCACTGTCTGTTCCTTCCCCCTGACTTGTTTGTATGCTGGGTGTGGAAATGTGGGGGAAATAAGCGGGAGGGTGTTTTTTTTTTTTTATGTTTGTTGTACAATGTCTTTTGTAGAAAGGGTGTAACATGATTGGGATTTGTTGATTACCGGGTGGTATATGATTGTGAATGAGGGTGTGTCTCGGTTCCGGGATGGATGAAGGAGGGAAGGGAAGGGGTGTGGGGGGGTGTAGCGTGGTATGCGAGACGGGATGTTGGGGATGGTAATGTGTTGAGTTGTTGCCTCTTTTGGAGATAATAAAGTTTGAGGGTGGCTGTTGATGACGGTGTATAAGGATGGATGTCTACTGTCTAGGTGTTGGTGTAATGAAGAGGCTTGAATAGAAATCCTACAACCTTGGGACTGTGGCTTCACCGGTCACGCAAGCCATGCCTCACCGAGATGTACATAATATATCCTTCCATATGCTCGCCCGTTGCAGATGCTGTATCTTTAACAATTCGACAGCAATGAGATGTCGTTTCTGCGGGCTGGCGAGAGTTGCCATGTCGTGACATCTCACCTCACTTCATCACTTTTCCACCTTGGACCATCTCGCCGGTTTTGACTTTGCCGGCTGTGCCATGGTTTCCTCCCCCTTTTTTGTCTCCTTGCTTCCCGTCCCCGATAACTTGCCTTTGTTCCAATTGCTCAATCTCGCTCCGAATCACCTGGCCGAGATATCAATTAGGTTCTTCAATGATAGGCATCTAATTAACAGCCGCGCGGCCTCTGAGGGTCATCTCTTAGGGATCTCAATTGATGGACGGCAAGCAACACTTCTAATTGCAGTAACAAGTCTCGTTGTTTTAACCGGCTCAAATTGCAAGAAATACTCTGTAGTATTACCCGCTTGTCTTTCGTGCCTTTCAACAGTAGAGCAGCGAAAGCCCTCTTAGTTCTAGAAAGAGTATTTGCAATTATTCTTTTTCACGCCAGGCCTACCTAACCCAGCTTTTCCCCCACAGTTCTTTTGAGCAAAGTCATCAGAGTAAAGTGACTGTACACTTCGGCCCAGTAAATAGTATGTTGTACAACCAGTGAGCAGTGTTGCAACCTCTGATACTGTCTTGACCGATCTCTCATGAAGGAGGGGAAAAAAAGGAGCTATAAGAGATCTGTACATAACCCACTGCTCTGATGAGCAAAATGAAATCCGTTCTTGTCGGCAGGTGCTGGTCCCAACACTACCTTACCTTACCTGCTACCCTCGCGCTTTCTTTACATATCTCAGTTAAGTACACAAACAAACATTTTCACCTTCAAACAGGGGCTTACACAGATGGGTGGGTGTTCGCCTTGTGCGCTTTCCAAGTCAATGTCCGACAATGACACAGTTGATGTGCCAACCTGAGCAGCCCTGGTGTTTGTTTGTCTGGTAACAAGCTCTCACTGAAAAAGTCTAATGCTCTCGGCCCGCCTCAATAGTGAGAGAATTCCAAGGAAAAAAAAGGGGGTTATCATCCAGACAGACACAGACAAGACTCCCGTCAAACAAAAATGACGTCTCAACAAACATCATCAAGTAAAATATCCAAGATAGATGATTACCCCCCCCCCCCCCTTTCCCCAAAAGCCCCAATGCAAGATTGCCCACACACCCCCTCCCATGTCCTAGATCTCACTCTCTTCCCACTACTCAAACCCCAATCGATATAATAAATGATCTGATCTGATCTGATCTAGGTAAGGCAGTCAAAATATTTCACCCCCGCATCTTAATAGGTGCGCCTAATCAATCATGAGCTAGGGTATCTTTCTATGTACTTCTGTTATAACTACAATCATTCGAGCCAAGCACAAGACAAAGGCTATATTGATACCTATTGACCTATCCAGGAAGGCATGTCGTGCGTCCAAAGTCTCACTTGCATGCACCGTTGTAACCAATTTAAATACCATCATCTCGTCATGAGCATAAACACAATTCCAAAAGATTACCTCATTGTGGGTGGTGGTAGAAAGCTATTGGACGTGACATTCGGGGTTAAGTATATACCCAGAGCACGACTCAGTCCCAGTTCTCCTCCCCCGAGTCCCTCTCCCAGGTAGTACCTCCTGGTGATGTTCACACGATTCATTCCACAAACACAATGTATGTGTGTTACCTACCAACTTCACTCCCACTCCCCTCAACAAAAAAAACCCACATCTATCCATCCATCCGAACAAACTAACACCAGAATTTCCCTCTTATTCCCTCCCTCATCCCTACCTCTCTCTATTAGATTGCCAATAACCTCCCCACGATCTCAACTCACCTGCACCTTTAACCCCCATCATCAGATAAAAATCCAAGTTTCTGCCCTTCAAAACAGAGCACAGCCCGCAAAAATCTCCACAGTCCAATTTCCCCCGCGCATATGAGATCCAACCTTCTTCGTCATCATCACGCACAACTACGTCTATCAAAACCCACAACTCCGCATCTTGGCCCCTCCCCCCCTCCCAGGGACGGGACAGATCAGATCAACTTACCCCTCCGCGCCATCTGATGTTGAGAAAAAAAGAGACCCCTCCTACCGTTCCCCTCAAAGTGGGTCACCCGCAGTGGGGGTGGTGGACAATCCACCCAGGATGGACCATGACGCAGGCAGCCCATTGGACACCTCCAGAAAATGAAAGGTTCCGTCCTTGCCCGCAGCAAAGCAAAGAAGAAGCACACAAAATTTGCTGTTGATGATACTCATCTTGGCTGAGTTGTGTGTGGGCTGTTGGGGCCAAAGAGCAATATCGAATAGCTGCCATAACCGACCCCTTTCGCCGTCTCGCGGGCCGATGCGGCACTCGTCGTCATTGTCGGGCTATCCTGAATAATGCTTGCACCCGGAGTAGAATAACCGGACCAGAACTTTATCGACGGCGCCGTCGGGAACGGGAAAAAAAAAGTACTACTGACCAATGAACGGGGAATCACGCAATATCATATGCGTACCAGATGAAAAGTCCCATGCCCAAAGCCGTGCTTGCCAAACAGTATCCAGACCGTCTTGAAAAGCCATCGCGCTATCTGTCGTCTGTGTACGTCAACTCGGTGGCCAAGCGGATGTTCGCATCAGCCGTAGTATCGCCGCGTGCGACTCTCCGAGTTCTTGAATTCGCAAAATCTCTCTCTCAAGTTGTGGGGGGGGGGTTCCAGCGTGGTAATCACCGACGTCCGCTGGGAAAACCACTCAGCCACACAGTAGTGTAACGGGCCGACAGCTTCTCAAGATTCACGATGGCAATATCATTCGTCGAGCCAAAGTTTGGCCCTGTCGCAAGAGATACGGAAGATTCCTCAAATCGAATAGGTCAACGCCGGTCCTGTTCATTTAGCAGCCGAATCAGATCCAATCCTACCTTTCCCATCACGATTGCAACTCCCCCAATGTTCATCATAACTCACATGGCCGTGGCGTTTGCGTCTCGTATTGATATATGTGGTACTATCCTTCCAGCTCAAGCAGTCTGGCTTGAACCCTGAACGGCGTATTCGCAACTCGTTAGTCGACAGTCCAAAATTAACTATGGCTTTCGACCATGAAAACGTCCACAACCGAGGGCCTTTTCTGCAGTGATCGCGAGTCGCACTTACATTGGCGTGAAGCCTTCTGCCAATGAGCAGCTCTCGTGGCGGGATGCTTTACCCACAACGCCAAAAACTGATGCAGGCGATTGCGTGCATGATGCACCCTCAGACGAGTGCGGCGGCGGCCCATGATGTTAATCGCACCCCGCCTAAAGACTTCGATTACCTAATCGGGTCTGCCGTTTGTGTGCTGGTAGGTGGGGGTGTCAAGGTGTGTGTGGAGACACAGGGACCCCGGACCCCTCCCGTTGCTTGACGTTGAAATTGAGCGGCCGTTTTTTGCTCGGCGTTCCGCACCGTTCCCCGCTTGGCCGGAACGGAGCGGCACAGCCTGTGCTTGGCGGCAGCCCCGAGGTTGCCTCGTCCAATTTTCCGGACTCGATCGCCTTTTGGACACCGAACAGGAAACACCATCCTACCACGCCGGGTGAAGAGACTGACATCTCATGCCTGTGTAACAAGAGATGGGGTGGCACAACCTAAACTTACCAAGCCACCGTGTACCACAGCACACACCGGTAACCTTCTTGCCGTGAAGCTGACCCGTTCTTGGATGGCATGCAGGATGCGCCATTCGCAAACAGTGCTCAGATGCGGAAAACAGTGTATGGGATATCGGTTCGAGGAGACACGCAAACTTGATTCCTTTGGTGTTGGTTGCAGAGACGTACCCCTGTCCCAGAGACAATCGAGAACATGTCGGGTCTTGGCATATCGATAAGAAGCTTGGTTGATCCAAGATCTGTTGTCCAGTCTTCTTCCTGATTGATGATAGGGCGTTGTAGTGAATGTCAGGAAATTCGAGAAGGACCGTGACAACGGCCACCTACCGCTGATAGCGCGTTCTTTCACCGACCGATCAGCACCCAGGCCGTACACCCCGGCAAGCAGCCTCCGGACAAAGAACCGGCGCATGTTGATGGCCCTGTTGATGGAGAGAAGCTGCATGAATAAAGAGGTCAAGCCTTCTTCTAGCTCCCGCCTGCCCCCTCCATATCGACCCCTTCCAAGATCAAAGTCTGGGGCGTGTTGGCGATGCCGAACTGGACCTCCTGCCAAGCCGAAATACTGAATGCGAGACCGGCAAACTTGGGGACCAAAGAGTGCCAAACTGCGTGTACGTGTGTGTGTGTGTGTGTGTGGCATCGAGTGTTGATCTCACCATCCTTCGTGCCGGGCATATCACATCAATGCCGAGTCTCCTCCAACCGGCAGCCAGATTGCCTTGAAGGGTTGCATACCACGATAATTGGCCTCTCGTTTGCACCCGCTTCCGGTTTGTTTTCTTTGCTGTCCTTGCTGTCGTTGTGCTGCCTACACTGGCTGCATCTGTGTCGACGTCTACGTGCCTTAGCTCCTTCGCGGATGCTCAAGCTGCCGCCGCATCGTGGAGGCCGGTTTGACTTTGTCATGAAAACCCCCAACTGCCGTGGAGAACGTCGTCACGGCTCGGCCTTTGTTGGCGTGGGCGTGCAGCATGCACCCACCAAAGCGATGGCACCACGTCGAAAAGCCCTGCATCGAAAAGCCCTCTCAAAGCCCCTGTTGAGGTGTGATCGTGCGCGTCTGTTTCGACGTCTGGAGATGCGGGTGCCATATCCGGTACGTCCGTCTGTAGAGTATCCTGCAGCGCGGCAGAACAGAAGGGCTCTGGAAAACGGCAAGACACTTCTTCAACCTTTGAGTGGATAGCGTGAAGGCTTTCCCGGCTCCCCTGAGATAGATGCTTCTGGCTTGCAGACAGCAAAGCAAAGCATGATGATCTGTCTCGAGTGTTGGCAATAATTCGTCTGTAGCATGTTGAAATGGGAGGTTGGAGCTCTGCTTTTCTCCGCACGAATCAACAAGCGTGGCTGTCGGACGCTTTTCCCACCCCCTCTTTCCTGCCTCTGCACCATCCAAACACACCTGCCCCTCACCACCCCAATGTTTAGCATCGCACACCGAGAAAAAGGAAGGGCTCTGAGTGGCCGGACAGCGAGATGCTGACCTTGAGTTCATGTGGCCAACCCGATCCAGCGGTGTCTTAGCGCAACTGACAGGTTTCGTTACGACACAAACCACGAGGTCAGAAGTGTCCAGAACGTCATCCCTGGAAAGCTTCACCGAAGCTGTACCTCGAACCGAGGACAACCGCCGTCGTCACCCAACAACGGGTCTACAGAGCACCACCACGCAGCTCGACAGCGACGTCATATAGTGTAGAAAGAACAAAAGAAAAAAAGCTCCCTCAGTGACACCCCACCATCTCGTCCTTGGGCTTCTGGATGTCTGAACCTCCGACAGAGGCGCAGGACGCAGGTATGTATAGTTTTCCATGCAAGAAAGTTGCAGCATCTTCAACCAGCCCGCCCTCTCTTTGAGCCGTAGGTGCAGCAGACGCAGGTCCAACTCGAAAAGGTTTGGCGCGGCTCTGTACTGTATCTTGAGGGAGGGGGCGTGGGGGTAGACGAAAGGGGGTGAAAGGTCTCTTGCTGGGCTCACCTCTCGGGCGTGCAAGTGTACTTTGCGGAGGCCCGTCTGTGCGAAAAGGGACCATTCGTAGCGGGGTTCTGGGGAAGCGTATCGTCGTGAAGCATCATTCCGGGGTCGAGTCTCCAGAACCACCATCTGGATCGAGCATTAGCGGCTCCAGGGCGAATGCACCCGGACGATTCAGTCAATTCCATCTCGCTCTTAGCACCGGAGAGAGGCAGGCTGCTCCACCCATCTCGAGGTGTGGCCGGGGATGGAGGTGCCACGGATCATCAGGTTTTGGATGCGTTTGCAAGAAACAAGATCGGGACGCTTCCCGAAACAGCTGCTTGGCGAGCAACAGTGCCATGAAGAAGATGTCGTATATGTTCCGCTGTAGAATCACCCCAGTCCTGATTAGCGGTTATGTCATGGCGGGTGGGAGATCGAGCTCCGCTTAAACTCACCAGCTTGGCCAAGCTGTCGATGGTAGGTGAAAGGAGGATCATCCTTGCTGAACGCGGACCATCGAGATGTTATTGCTCGCATACTAGCTGATTGGTGAAATTAGATCGTCCGTGGTCTGGAGATTCAGTCGGCAGTGATTGCTTGTTGATACCGACAATGGCAATTGATAGCCTTTGATATCCAGAGGTAGCACGTGGTGTTGCTTTCATGATGAACGAAGAGGCCGAACCCCGAACTTTTGTGCGGAAATTTGCGTGCTTACCCACGGCTCAGCCGAGATGTGTCAATCCCATCCCACGAAGGCGAGGGGGTTTTTGGTCGAAAGAGGCAGGAACCATGCTTGAAGGAGAGATGCCTGCAGATGGCAGTGTGGGCGTGGAACGCGCGAGGAGGGCGAGAAGCGGGATAATTGCAACCTCGTGTGCATGGCGCCCAGAAAGAGAGGCTTCCTATTTCTGTCAGTATGGAAATTCATTCATGATCATGCTTCATATTTCGAAATCCCTGCTTTTTTCCGGTCTTCCTGGACTGCGTAACATATCCAACCAATCAAACTGTAAGATATATGTCGAAGAAACAAGCTGTGCCTGACAGGCCGGGCAGCTGGCCGAGCCAGTCAGCCAGTATGTAGGTATATCTGCGAGCCAAGAAGACCGAGCAGTGTGTTGAATAGAAGCAAGTACGGGCACGCTTTCCCTGACATGTCCGGTGACGTAATGTATGGGTCGCTGTCAGGAACTGTACGGTACATTGAATGTCCGTCAGTAGTACCAAAACTGGGCATAGAATCGGTTGGCTTGGTTCCATGGGGCCACAAAGTCACCTGTCCTTCTGAATGAGCTGCTCGGTGGTCAATTCGAGATTGTGCGTGGTCTCCACTCTGTTTACGAATGGCTGGAGTGTCAATATTCCCTATCTCGATCTCGCTCAATTAGCTTTGTCAACAGACCATGACGATACATCGTCATGGGTTCCCTGACAATAACTTCACTTGATTCGGTCAGAGGGACACAGCGGCTCTTGTCCTGGGCGGGGTTGGTCATTTGATATACCTCGAAGAATGGCTGTGTTGCAGTGGCCGTTCCGTGCTTTCAAACCTTATAGAAGCGAGTTTTGTGTTCTGAAGGCTCGTCAGGAGACGAGAACGATGTGGCATCGTCAATCTGCCCGGTGGAGGGGCCTGGTTTGTCGTCTTCTTAATCGGTCTAGATGCATCATGCAACACCAGATCGGCCTATCAGGAACCCTGGAAAGAGCCTCGGGTCTTGGGACGTGGGCTGTCCACACAAGAGTCCCGGCGCTGCTGTCAGCCAACCTGGAATCGAGGACAGGCGCATGTGGCGGCGACCAGGGAGATGTCCCCAGGTTATTTTCGGTGCGTGATGCATGTTGTACGCCGAGCTGGCTGCTGCTTGGGGGGCAAGCGGGACGTGGGCGTGTGCAGTTCAAGCGCGAGTCCTCCTTGGACCATCGAGGGCCGAATGCCGTGTCACCCCATGTCTTTCCTCGCCTACTACAAGGCCAAGCATCGACATGGGCAGGCATCACGTTGCGGCCAGGTCGGTGTGTTTCCAAAGCGATGCGCAGATGTCGTGCATTGGTTTGGTTAAGGTTAGTCTGCTGTGCTACCTGACCTTGGTAAAGATCGCCAGTGTGAAAGGTCCCTGGTAGCCAGATTGGGAAGACTGCCCGCTTTTGATTGGTCCGCTGGCTTTCTTATATACCAGCTGGCACCGAATCAACATCCAGCTTTGCGCAAGCTATGAAAAAGACAGGCAGTATCGACAAACATATAGAGGCCAATAACTTTTTTTTGCCATTGGATACCAGAGCAATCGTCTCCGTCAGTCTATCTATCTCTAACGGACACCATTCTAATTCTCTTGTGTATGTCCTCTTGCCATCCCAGTGGGTGAGAGGTTTTCTCTTTGACCCATATACCAACCAAGCCCCCAGACCTGTTCCCTGCCTATTAAAGAGCGAGTGCCCATTCCGAAGCCTCGCTCCCTGCCAACACAAACCTCGTGTGTTCCATGCCGGCGACCTTTGAAATACCATTACGATTCTGACCCTGGAGACCCGTTTCCCACCATGAACCGTCCTAGCCACAATGGGCACCAAAATGAAGAGAGATGAAATCGGAGAAAAAAGAAAAAAGAAAAAAAAAGACGAGAAAAAAAAACTCGTGAAACAAAACATGAGCCTGAAAAAAGCAAGAGAAAAAAAAAAGAACAAATCTCAAACTTTTCCTCGTCGCCGCGGACCAACCCCCGTTTTTGTTGTTGTGATGAATCGTAAGTGATGCGCCCTCGAACAACCTCTTGAGAAAGAAAACGAGCCACAGGGGGGGTGAGAAGAACCCAAAACCCAAAAACCAATCCCGTCCGGGATAAAGGAGTCCTGTTGACCTCAATCCCATGCCCTTATATTCCTGACCCCCCGACCGTCCTGATACCCAAAAAATGAAATTCGTAGCATCCCAAACCATTCGGCCACATGAATCGTGATATTAATGCACTGGCGAGACGGCTTCGTTTTTGGAGGTCGTCCCAACCGCCCGTGCTGCTTTCCCCTTCCCCAGCGTCGGTGTTGCGCCGTGAATGTTACAACACTTCGTCCACCATGCACCCGCTAAACTCGTGCTTCTGCGCCAGATAGGAAGCCCGGCGGGCTTGGGAGGTGGCCGTGTGCCGCACCGACTCGAGAAGATCTGGCCCCCCCGGCATGGCCATGGCCTGGCTGCGGACCGGCTTCTCTTGGAGACGAAACTGGTTGTGCTCGTCACCATCCTCACGACTGCCCCACGACGTCTGCTTGAGCGTAAACAGCGCATACAGCTTGATGAACCCGTGGAACCAACCGAACAGAATGGACACGGGCAGGAACATGATGTCACTCGGATTCCTGCGGAACAGCCCAACCAGTTTTACCACTTTCGTGAAGCAAAACATGAATATTATTTCTGCAGCGAGTAGGATATAGCGGCTCCTGAGCTCCCAGTTCTCCGTCGCCCACCAGCACGAGAAGAGCAGAAGGGGATCGACGACAAAGGCAAGCGAAGTAAACGTTGCGATATGAAGCGCATATGTGCACCAAAGTTGCTGACTATTGTGGTGGGGGGCTTGAGTCAGTTTGGGACGTGAAGAGATAAAAGGGGGGTGTTGTCATACGTAAGCACGTGTCTTTCATGCACAAGACTGGTCCAGTTGCTCCTCCAATTGCTTCTCGCCCAGCGGGAACACTGATACAAGAACTTGAAGCCGTTTTCGAGCGTCGTCTCAATCTCACAATCGTTTTCGTACTGGATCCAGGTCTTCCACTTTTGGGCCACAAGCCATCGTGTCACGTAGTTATCGTCGTCCGCATTCAGGATGTATTTGCCCCATTTTTCATTCTTGAACCCGCCCAAAAAGTCGTAGCTCTTAAGAATCTCGGTTCGGTAGGCACCAGTGCGCCCCGACATGCAAGAGGTCCCGCCGTCAATATTGTGGGTCGCTGAGATTTCAAAATTCCTCCTCTCAATGTAGGCTGCGCCGAGCCAATTGAAGATGCGCGTTGTCAAGTCACCACCCACCCGCTTCACTCTCTGGCACGTGCCAACTCCACCCATCCTGTCGTCCTCGAACGGCGCCAGTAGCCAGGGCATGAGAGTCGACGGCCATTCTACGTCGTCATCAGCCATAACCGTGATGGGAGTCTGAACATGATCCCCCTCGAGCGCCCTGCACACCTGCAGCCGCTTGTTGGCCTTGTCGACGTGCAGAACCTCGATGACGGTCGGGTGTGTGCTGTTCACCCCACGGAGGGCGGAAGCAGCCTCTTCCAGCGCATTGTGTTTCTTGTAGGTGGTGACCAGAATCAGTTTGGCGGGTCTGCAGGCAAGGATGCTTTCCAAGGACGGCTGAAGCTCTTGCGGACGGTTGTGAATTGTTGGGATAATAACTGTGACATCGTTTGATGTGTATCTCGGTTTCTCCCAGTTCGGAACTATGGATTTGTATGTCCAGTGGCTGATGCAGTGGACAATCAGGCGGACATAACGATGAAGCCTGGAATTGTGCCGAGTCAGCTCCTGCAGGATTCAAAAAAAAAAAAAGAATAGTGGCATGTCAACCTACCAGAGGATTGTGTGGAAAATGGCCCAAAATTTCACAGACCAGAGGAAATCTAGCCTTGGAATTAGGAGATCCATAAGCTCAGGCATGCTGGTTTTTTGAAGCGAGTGAGATCCAGACAGGAGACGGGGGATTCTTGGCTGCTTTTATATAGGCAGACCAAGTCCGGTCTGGTTTTGAAGGTTTGGTGACAGGTCTCGCCAAGCTGCGAGATCGAGGTGGGTGGTAGGGCAATGTTTCGTTTTAGAACGTCGAGGTTTCAGCAACAAAGCCGGGGCGGAGCCCAGTCGGGAGGGAAGCGGGAGGAGAGCGGGTGGTGGAGACCGAGAAACGGCACGGCCGTGTCATGAACGTCGAGGGGTTGTAGGGGAGAGATTCGAGCTTTCTCCAGCCTTGAAGGTTTTGCTCTCGGGCGTTAGGAGCCTGCCCGTGTTCTGGGACAGCGACTGAAATCAAACAAAACGACCGGCACAGGCGAGTCCCGCTGGCACAACAAGGTTGTTGCCGTCGACGAGGATGCCCAAGATAGTATACACACAAGACGGGGTAACGTCAAGGAAACAAAGCCATGGCATGAACCAATTGGCCTCTTGGAAGAAGACAAGGACAAAAAAGCAAAGACGCGGCGGGAAGACATCCCCGGGTCTAGGCTCGGGGAGGGAGTGCCGGCATATATAGCCAGAGGGGGGGAGGACGAGAAGAAGCGAGGCAGGAGGAGACTGGCGACGCATCAGGGACGTGGTACTCTCTGTCAACTTTGACAGAGCTTCCTTGACAAGGAAGAGGAACAAATGAGAAGGCGAGATTTTTTTGCTCAGAGGAGTGGCAGCAGCAAGAGAGATGGAGGGTACCGTCAATGTACTGGGCGTCGGCAACTGCCCGGCAGGAGCCCATGCAGAAAGGTACTCGGTCCACGATGGAGGTGGAAGCCAATCTTGGAGGCAATACTTAGTTGCAGCAGATACCCCCGTACATCGTACCTCGTAGGGTATTAGCTGCTCAAGCGGACTGGAAGGGGGCTTTGGTTTTGTTGCGCACCCTCGACGTGAAGTGGAACGCCAGACAAAAGACAACAAGGTGCACAACTGCAGAACCCATGCACATTAGAAAAACGACCCATAGCTGCAATTGCTTTGGTAGTTTTTTGTAGCCAGCCAAGCTTGCCGGTACCAGCCAAGGGGGGGTGTACCTAGAGTGATGGCCTGCCAGGGGGGGTGTTGAGGCAAGGGCCCTTTTTGGGGGGTGCAGCCGCGAGGAATGGATGCCACCGGGGGTTTAACCCCAAGAAGTGATTTTTGAAATTTTATTCGAATGCTTTTAGAGTGCGCCAGAAGCGGGCCCATGCGTAGTGATATGTTTCCATGGCTGTACATTCTGTCCTCAACCTCACGCTTCAGAGATATCGTTCTGTTTTGGCCTTTGGCGAACGTCGAAACTTTTGCCATTGGTGACATGGGCTAAAGGGACGGAGCGTTGCCAAGCCAAGCTCCCTGAGGTCTGGACACGCTGCGGCACCCCGCCAAAATCGCCGAGCTTGCGCGAGCGAGGGGTGATTTTGAGGCTTTAAAAAAATGGGCTGGACGGGGATGTGGAGGCGTGATCCACCAGAGATTCCGTCAAGAGCACATGTATACTCTGGTACTGGGCCGTACAAAATGCGTGGGCAGGCTGCTGTTCTTCTTGACCAGTAGCAGTCAGCGGGGGAGTACACTTGGATCGCCGCGCCTGTCCATCCCCAGCAACGGGGAGAGAGAGAGGCACGCGCTGGTTGTGGTGGGAGCTCTCCACCGTCAGCGCTTGCGCCTAACAAGTCTGCGCTTGCTGTTAGAGCACAGCATGTGGCCAGTGAGCGCCCCGCCGTGGGCCAGACCCTCTATCTTCCTTTGGCAATCAACTCGCTGTGATAATCAGAGGCCTGCTGCTGTGTTGGCGGCTGCTAGAGATACCTATCACATGGCGGAGGGACTCGGAATGCGGCCATTGGCGTGAGTTCTGTCCGCTGTTGAGCAATCATATTCGGAGCTGGTTGCTCCACACCGGCCAAGGTTCAATCGACAACCGGGTTGTTGGCGATCGATCTCCCGGCCTTCTCGGCAATGACCGGCTTGCACTTTGTTGCTGATGGCCTTGTTCAATGGATAGAGCCGGCAATCTTGTTGGTGAAAGCTCGCGTTCGCTGTGAACAACAGGTTGGAGGTTCATATGTCATTAGTCATTTGCGGAGCGCAGGAAATCCGACGTTGACAAGCGACGAATCATCGAATCATCAGATGAACACCGCGGCTCCAGGTGTGGAGGTCTGGAACGGAGAACCGTTTGTTTTCTGGAGTACTTGGCGTTCCTTTGACGATCCACCCCACGGTCTCTACAACGCTGGTGTTGCAGTCGACATCCAATCCGTCGGCGGTGATGAAATTACCTGCCCGGAATGCACACCTGGGGGAGCACGGCGAGGGACGGGGCCGGAAAGACTCGAAACGACATGCTGCCGGCCTTGGATATGTATGGCACGGGCCCGACATGGTGAAGGGACATTGGTGCTGGAGATTCAACGTTATCGACTACCTCTTTGGGAACCGGCCTCGGGCGAAAGCCTTTGATGGGCGGGGGAGAGCGGGTACAAATTAGGTCAAACAGGGTCTACTCCTTGTCCGAGATGGGTCCTAAACCCTACCGTCTTCAAGGATATCATCGAGGGTGGTCCAACGGGAGCCCACTTGGCCGTGAACGGAGAATGGTCGAGCCGGCGATCCATTGCTCCGCCAATTTTGGCAATACGGAAGCACGGGCCACAACATCATCCCGTCGTTAAAGAGGTAGGTCCCCTTCAAAGCACCCTCGGTTGTCGGGATAACCCACGCAGCGAGATGTGGCTTCATCATATCATCCATCTTTGCGTTGGCGTGCTGGCAGGCGATGTTTGACGTGGGTGTCGTTAGGGCAGCCGACTATAGTGACGACAGTTGACGTGGGCTTCGTTTCGTCCTGTCTTTGTGGATGGGGGCGGGTCCATACTGAGGGTGAAAGCCCCAACAAGTGTCGATGGCCATCTCTCATGCAGGTACGAAGTGCCCGGCCACTGCCGTGATGACGGAAAGACACCTTGCATCCGAACAAGATCTTGAGCGGTCCGCGTATGCTGGCTGGCGGCCGTGTAGACTAATCGGGGTCGAGCAGATGCGCCCCCTGTTGTATAAACGGCTGCCACCCGAAACGCTGCTAGTAAGGATTGGTTTGCACCTCATAGTTGACACGCTTCAATTCGGTCAAGGCCGTCCTGCCATGCCTCGGTGAGAACAAGGCCTGGTTTAGGGCTGGCTTCGTCATGCGCTGTCAATAACATTCTGCGACGGTACCGCGTGTTGACGATCAAGTTTTGAGCCTGGTGAACTCTTTGATTTGAGCATGGTCCCTGTTATGACCCGCAGCGCTTGCCAACTATGGACATCGGGATCAAACTATGCCCTTGCTCAGAGCAAATGCCGTGCAGAGACAGAAGAAAAGAGTAGGCCGAAGATCTTTAGGTCCGTAAACGCCGAAGGTGGTTGCATGATATCTGTGATGTTGACGAACCATGGCTCTCCTGGTTGGCGAGAAGAAAAAGACACATCTTTCTGCTCAGGAGACAGTTGCTGGCGTGTTCAATGTTCGGGTTCGGTACGCGAGAGACTGTTGTTTCACCACGTCTCGCTCAGGGACGTCGTCAAATTCGACCGCCCTACACGGGCCGCCATGTGGACCAGACGTCACAACGGCCGAGGAGAATTCGGGCCCCCACAGGCCGGGGGAGTCGAGCCGGACCGAAGCCGAGTGCTGCTGAGCCTCCGCAAAGTTGTTGCTCTCAGGGGCAGCATCCACTCGTGGAAAGGATCAGGATCAGGTCATTGTCTCATCCCTGAAAACATCAGAGTGGCAGTGAGTGGCAGCATCATGGAATTCGAGTCCAAAGCGTTGGACTGGTGTGCCGGCCAATGTCCAGTCTCGAGCAGAAGAGCCGAGTTTGGATGGCCAGGTGTCAACCGGCCGGCTGAGCCACATAGGTATAACTACTCTGCTGGGTGTGATGTAGGTGCAAATATAGCACTACATTTGTCGTATATATGATAAATCTCAAGACAAGGTCTAATGGTGTGTACATACCTTGGTGAAGCTGGTGAATATGTTTTGTCAGGTGGGCCCACCTGGCACGACTCATGTCGCAATCCAACGGAGCGTCCCGTTCGTTGCCGTTCAATGGCGTCGAAGCAGGCGCCACATCGTTGGCGATCCGGAAGGGCGCTCACCGGCGGCGAACTTTCTTATTCCCCCCCATAGTTCGCGATGTGTGACCTAACGGATTGCGTGACGATCTCCCGAGTGAAGACGACTTGCTACACGCATCCCCACAAAGCTGGAAAACATCCCGCGCCGTCTCTCTGACGATGAATAAATTAGAGGTGTGTGGTGTGTATATGAGTTGGGGTATGTGGGGATGAGGTTGCGGCCAGCGATATGCCAAGAATCATCCCACACTCACCCAACGTCTCTCCTTTCCCATCCACCGTGGCCCAGTAGACACATGTACTTTCTGTGACTTGTACAAACTGCTATGGTGCTGGCGTATCTAATTCGGGCTTGCCATGACGGCGTTTCCGCGAGACGGGATGCGTTTTGAAGCGTTGGCACACATAGATATCGCGATGCCTTGCTGATAAGAAATTTGTAAAAATAACAAGGCTGCAACTCCTTCTGCAGCTAAAACCCAAGTGTTACATCAAGAGGACAAGAAACACTTGGATATTGTGGGAGCAAATAATTCTTTCCCGCACTCAGTCAGAAGTTAGTTTAAAGTGCTCTTCCACTCTGCCGGCCCGGTTATTAGGGTTCGCTGAGTGTCTGTGGGCTGAGTGGTCTGTGCTGCCTGCCTGTTCTGGTGAACTCGGGACGGGAGGCAGTCGCGAATAGGTAGGTTCACTGACGTGGGATGATTGAGTACCTACCTAGGTACTTTACTTCGGTTCTTCAGAAAAAAGCAACGACAAGCCCTTCTAGAATGCACACCCTGCTATCTCGCACTTCTATTTCCAGACTTGCACTACGCCAACCCCCATGGGATTCGATATGTTATCGTTGGATCATGCTTTACTACAACGCTGCAGCATCCTCCTCGCCATCACACGTATAATGGCAACCTCTTTTCTGCGTGCCCAGACCTCATCGGGCCGGCATATCGTCGGCAATGTGTTGACAAGAAATATCGACATCTGGTTCGAGAAGAGCCAGCCAGACACCCAGAGCATCATCGCCCTGAATTGCCTTGGCTTCAGCTGTCCAACCGGGCAATGATGAGCATTGTGTTCGTGCAGCACGTCACTGCTACATCCCCTTTGTCGACCATTCATCCGGAATTGAAATCCTCGCCAGAGCCATGTTGCTGAGATTGACGCCGGTCTCAACCAAGGGCATCTTGGCCCATCCCGCGGTCCTTGTTGGAGTGCGCTACCAGCACGCGCAGAACCGATATCAAGCGGCACACTAATAATAATACTGCCACCTCAGAGCCGAATCGAGGGGTTGCAAAGTTCTTCAAGCTCTCTGCGACCGCCCCCCCCCCCCGCCACGCACTCGCTCATTTCTCTGACTGCACGCAATGCCGTCCCATGGCCATGTCCTGTCAACTTGCAATCCACCCGCATCTGATGCATTGTGAACAAGGGCCCGCTAACGTCATAGCGACCTCGGGGCAGCAAGTGGGAGGGGTTGGCGCGGGCATCGTGGCTGTCGTGGTGCTGTTGGGTGGTGAGATGATGTGGAAGAGAATTCATTCGCTTCTGCAAATTGGGGAGCACCCAGCAAGCGAAGGTCTGCTGTGATGGGACAATGGAACCCAACCCGCGGCCCGGAGAACATGGCTCGGGGAAGCAGCAGTGCAGCTCCGGCAGATGCGGTCGATCTGGATGATGCGCATTCAAGGGCTTTTTTCCTGCGGCGAAAAGTGGCATTTTTCTGGATAAACTGTGAGACTGCCTCTCAGACCCCCAGGCTCCCAGACCCCCAGGTCCAAATCCAGGCTCGGCGTGGGTATGCCCCGGGCATACAGGCAGGTAATATCGACATCTACCACAACTCGAAAGGCGGGCCATCCAAGCGGGGCCATGATGTCTAATCTTTTCAGCAATTTATCTCTTCTATGACGCCTTTCTCCTGCATATGCCCCGACGATGTGGTTGCATCATTACCGTTTGGTGCCTTGTTCTGGCGTCGCTGATGCAAAGCACAGGGTTCAGGATAGCAACAGCCTGCCATTATCTCCTTCCTCCAGCGTGGCAAGCAGATAATGTCAAAGAGCTTCCGGGATCCATGATCCTTTCCTTTTCCCGTTCCGTGGAAAAGGCCGTGCATGTCACCGACCCATTACCGTACCGGTCCGACTGAAACCCGGCCAGCTTTGTCTGTTCAAAACACTGGATATGATCCCAGGGCAGGCCTGCCTTGCTCATGATCAAACAACGATTCGCACAGTCTGACTGGCGGTCAAGAGGCGAATTGATAGGCTGTTCCGCGCGCATAATCCAAGGAAAGACCCCCCAGCTCACCGACACGCCGCCGAATCGACAGCCTAGAGTCAAGAGAGTCTTGGTCATCCTCCTCATCTCGTCTTCCGTTCTCCCGGCATGTCCAAGAGCACCTCAAGTCACCATTTGTCAACAGCCGTCGTCCGCAGATGGGTCAAGACACCCCGAGAGCGCAGCCCAACCAGCGATAAGCTGGCTCCGAGAGCGGACAGCGGCAAGCGGGCCGTTGTCCTGTCGTGCCATACCGCTGTGGCGAGTCCTTCCCTGATAACGGCTTCGCTACCGCTAGGCCATCAAGCCAGTTGCTATCTGGCAATGGATAAGGGAGGGTCTAAGACTATGGCGAGCGACTGACGATCTGCTTGGGAGCTCCCTAGATTATGTGTTTTGAACGCTATGGGACCGTTGGGACTAGGAAGGTCGAAACCCTCCCCGGAGTCCTCAGACGCTTTCTACCTGACGGCAAAGCTTTCCCTGAAATGTCCTTGGGGCTTTGATAGTCACGAGGACTGCTGCAGACGGCGAAACACCCCGTCTTTGCTTTCTGGTTGGCCGATCTGGCTTCAGCTTGGATGCAGAGCACATTTCCTGTCCAACTTCTTCATCACCAACGGACGCCTCCCAGTGCCCATATGGGATCGACATGGCTGGTGAACTTGGCCGCGGTCACCGGGCTTTGAACCTCTGCGGTACGATCATTGCCACCGCGACCCCTCTCTAGTTTGTGTCCGGACGCTGATTATGGTAACAGAAACCCCGCCTTCTGGGAGTTCTAGATTTCCTCGGCAGCGGCAACGAGGACGTATGAGGTGATCAGTCACATCGACGAGGCCCTGCCGATTGCGGGGAAGACACCAAGGGTACTTGAAGGTACTTGGTTAAAGCGCTCTGTCAAAGTTCAGGTGATGGACATGATCAGAACACAGCCGTAACGGGGAACATGAAGTTGTCATGTTGTGTGGTCGCTGTCAAGTGCTCTTCTCTACCAGAGTTCAACTTCCCCTACGTGGCAAGCAACCTCGAGAATCTACACACCAAGCACCGAGAAGCAACAGTGTGTCACGCATGAAGTGAGAGGATGAGTCTTCTTTTCAACATGCAGCTCTTCGTATGTCAGACGTGTGCGGCGTGCTTCTTTCAGGATCAAAGCAGTTGGGCGACGGTGTGATGGTCCAGCGATAGGAGAGGGTCCAGGCACTCTCTCGGAGAAAGCGGCTGCTTAGCTTGGGAATGCTTTATCTACACCCCCCGAGCCCCAACGGAGGATCATGCTGGGAGAAGGAAGGCTCTAAGGATACATCGATCCCAATTCGTCAGGCACAGAGACGTGTTGACAGGAATCTTGGACCAAGTATTTCACTTCAGCCGATGTCCCGCTAGCTCCAACATCACCAGTGGATTTGCATTGTGCGCGAAGGAGCAGCCATTCGGAAGCAAGGCAAATGCGGAATACGCTTTTGAGGCGGAGCGGTCCTTCCCTCCCCGAGAGCAAGCATCTGCGAGGTTTGGGCTAGGATTCGCGGTTGAAATTCTCACCAATTAGAGGACACAATCTGCTTCTGCCTCATCACTCTGCCTGCTTTCACTTCGCGACGAGTTCCTTGTTTGGGAGTAGATCGGGACTCGAGAGCGACCACTCATGAGTGACTGGTTATGTCATCGGTGGGTTCAGACAGGGCTGAACTACCACAAGTCATGATATATCTGGAGTCAGCGCTGCTGATTCATAGAACCCATCAGATAAAACAACTCTACCACCATCCAGGCTGCCATATACCTCTGGTGTCTCGCCCCCCAGGAATCTTCAAGATTTAGGACTTCAGACATCCCAAGAGAAATTGGTCTCGCTTCACACCAGGGGCCGGTTATAATCAGAAGACTAGAGCTTGTTCTATTTCTCTGTTTCAGCTTCGAGACGACAACATTGCCATGATCTATGGAGAACGGCGTATCCCCTCCGCCTCTAGGATTCAGGTCAGCTCATCATCAACCATCATGGACTGTCTACCTACAAGTTTATTCGGCCTGTTATAAGTTCTCTGGGCTCCAGGACCGGCACCTAGTCATCTGACATTGGCAAGAAATATTAAGCAGTAGGCCCATGGAAAGACTTCTTAGGACTTGCGTTGGCCAGGATAAGCCCATGGGTGAGCCGTCGTCCCAGTGGACAAACAATGCAAGCAAGTGCCTTTGAGTCTCGAAGAGCTATATGCTCTTTGACCCTCTTGATTGTTGCTTGTTGCAACTGTATGATTCCTTCTCTTTCGCAGCTATTTGCTACCTAGTGGTAGCTTTCGTCGCGATCTGAAGGACGGGAGAACTATGAAGGGGGAAAGCTTGCATCCAGACCTTTTCCTCATGGTCCATTATGCAATGTGCATTGAATGCGCATTATCACAGCTCCTTTGTCCCTCTCATCTCACATCTCTATCTCTACTTTCAATTTTTATCGCCGACGCCACCCATGGCCGGGGTGATGCATGGAAACCGCGGAGGGCAGGTCAATCGAGTCCAACGTTGGGGGTTTCAACTGCAGCAACCAAGTGTGCTGGGCCAACGGTCGGTCCAATGATACTCTATCTGCTTGTGTCTCCTTCTCTATTCCTGCTCTCGTTTAACTCGTTCCAGCCACCGGCGAGATAGCGAGCCGTGCAAGCCGTTATAAAGCTTCCACGAAGAGGGGGAAAAGTTCTTCACCGGCTGGCAAGGAGAAGGGCAGTGTTTTGAGCATCCGTATTAGGCAGGGAAGGAGATCCGGCCACCGCCTTTGCTTGGGTCATCTTCTCAACTTGGGACTTGACCGCCCACCCATCCATTCTCGGCAGGGGCCCCGGCCGGGTAAAAGCCCCACCTTCACCGTTAATGTTCACCGCCGACCGAGAAGGAAGACAATCCGTGGATCCTGTCCCGCCTCCTCCCCCGGTTTTCTCCACCCCCAGTTCGCATCCTAGAGCAACGCGCAGAAAAGAAAAAAAACAGAGACAACACTCAGGATGGTAGGAGGACAAGATGCGGGGTTTTTGGCTCAAACTCGGGTCGTGCCGTCGAGCCGTGGCGGTGACGCTCATGGGAACAGCAAGCAACATGTTTGGAAGCAGACAGATCGAGAAGGCGGCGGCGACGGATGGGCGGCTGGGCGCGCAAAGAAGCCAACCAAACTGCAGCTCGCCCACACCGACACGGCGCAACCCACAACGACAACACCACATCCGTGTGGAGGGGGAGGAGCTTCGAGGGGTTGGAGGGGTTTGAGGAAGACGAGGGGAAGTTATCGCACGTTCCCCGGTGCGTTGTGTGCCCGCCACCGGCTTCGGCGGTGCGGGGTTCAATGTGTTCGTTCCACCATGGCACCTCAATGCTCACCTCCAGGGGCAGATACCGCCGTCGTCAGTTCACCACAAACGACGCCTCCGGATGAACGCGCAATCTGTGCAAGGTGACGAGAACGGCGAGTGATTACGGAGTAGTGGTACTTTGACCGCTCTTGATGAAACCATGGGGAAGTTCCATGTTTCCGGTAATAGTATTAGCAATTGAGAAACACTGCTTGGTCGGCTGGCTAGACTCTTATCTTTACTGCTGCTGTATGAGGTGTCTGAGGTGTCTGAGCTGTCCTACATTGCATATACTCCAGTAAGCGGAGCACCTTCTTGTTTCCTGCACGGCCATGTTGTCTCTCTCTCTCTCTTCTCAAGTGTGCAAAAAGAGAAGCGTTGATTTTTTTTTTTTTTTTTTTTTTACTTTGTGTTCGGTCGTTTTGAAGATGCGGTCAACTTTGCAGTTGCTAGCAAGCGGAGACGTTGGGCTTTTGAAGAGAGCGGTGTCATGGTCCCTGGCGGGCTAAAAACAGCAAGAAAACAAAAACGGAAACAGAATCCAACCCTAAAGGACCCAAGCGCGTGCATGTTTCACTCGCCAGCAGCCCAAAGAGCTTTGCTGTTTTGCAGAGATCACCGATCCCCGTTGCAACCGCAACCGGCCATCATTTTCTTCACCTGTTACTACAACTAGTGCCATCTTGAAGAAATCGCGGGAACATGCTGTCGGAGCCGGCAGATCCACCCGTCGAATCATGGATCACTGGCGCTATCGACTCTTCTATAGTGTAGTCAGGGGGCCAGATCTTTTTCCATCTTTTTCTTCCTTTTGCTTCTTGACCGCCGGTATGGTCGGATATTCCGAGGCCGGGTTGAGCCAATTTTTGTAAAACGTCTGGCAGGGTGCTGGCGGAGCAACCGGCGATGGCTACACACAGGAGCATACTTACTATCTACTATCACTGATACATATCTTCAGCACTGGCCAGCCATGGCCATTGTAGTCAATCCATCTGTGCTGCAGAAGCACACGCAAAGCAGCAATTACTTACAGCAGCTGATGGCTGGCCTTTGTCCAATCAACCCGGACTGTGGTGTGGCTGACGAACGCGGATTCGCGGACGCAGACGGCTGACTGGCTGGATACCACCCCTGTCGCCCCCTCTTTTCTCCCCCACACATGGCGCCCATCGACTGGGAGTGAGGCTGAATCAGTGGCTAGGCGTTCGTGCCTTGGTGCGTGCGCCAGCAGGTAGTACTCCGTAGTGGCCCCTCCTCCCGCCTAGTGCTTCTTCCCTTTCCACCCAGGGACCCAGCAACACGGTGGTGCGCACCGCCGGGAACGAAGATCGAGGGAAGCATCCCCATCAGATCATCCCACCACACCCATTTGAATTCCTGGATTTCCCCTCGTCTCCTCTCCTCCTCCTCCTCCTTCCCCCCTTTATCCTCTCCTTGGCCATCCATCCATCCGTCCATTTTACCGGCCACACACACCACCTACACACGGCCACCACCACCACCACCACACCACCCCTCTCCGACAGCCCAACCTACACCAACCACCTCCCCTCCTCTTTACTCCTCATCACAACATCCGTCACAGCATCTCAGTCGCCCCTTACTTCTGCGACCACCCATCAACAATCACCACCATCAACCCCGCGCGCGACCGAGACAGGAACCCGATCAACGAGGCCCGCGCCCGCGTCTAATTATCCCACACCCGCGCCGCTCGACGTCGAATTAGACATTTTGCAACCATTCAATCAATCACTTCCCCTCTTGCCCCCCCGCCCCTTTGTTTGTTTTGGTGCCTGTCCTGTCCACGCTTTTTTTCGTGGCTTGATTGATTGATTGATTGCTTGACACGGCATTATTTCCCTCTCTCCAGTCATTATTATTTGGTGTCATCTGGGGGCTGCTGCTCGGTGGATTTGGAGGAAGACGAGAGAGAGAGAGAGAGGTGCAAGGCCCAGCCCTCGGGGCAAAGATCGCAAAAGAAAAAAAGAGGGGGGAAGTTTCTATTTTCTTAGTTTTGGCACTGCGACCATTAGATGCATTCAGCCCCGCAGTCTCGTCTTGTTCTCCCTGTTCCTTTTTGCTGGTTTTGTCGTTGTCGTCGTGCTTGAAAATTGAACCGCGCGCAGCGCTGTTGAATTCCGGAGGATCCGAAAAATCGAAGACGACATTCAGACGCGGCAGCAACGTCATCTTGGGAACTCCGATCATCGACTTTTCCCCGCATACTGGGAAAAAAGGAGAATTGCGCAAAATTGGGCAGTACAAAAGAAAAGAAAGAAGGACAATGTTGCCAGAAATGACGACTGTTGGCGGTGGTGCGGTGCTCAATAAAAAGCTGACGAAGGCGAGGGGAAAGATGGTGAAGCCAATATTGAAGACAGCGAAGAACCTGAAGCTGTCGCATTCGGAAAAGAACTCGCTGGATCTGGATAGAGGGTGGGATGAGCAGTCGATTGAGCAGCTGGAGAATGGGGAGTGGGATGAGAAGGCGTTCCCTGGTGGCTTATCAGGAGGAGCAATGGGTCTGGGTGTCGAGAGCAACGTGGTGTCTGTTCCAGGCGGCGGAAGCAGCATTCGAGCCAAATTCCACCACGGCCGTACGCCGTCGCAAGCTTCTACTGGCAGCGGTCCTCGCGGAGGAGCTTTCATCCATCCTTTTGCGCAGGCCCCGCGGACGTCGACGCCACCCTTGTCATATGCGAACTCGCTTGCTTCGTTTGACAATACCGTTGCGAATACCATCAATAGCACTCACAACGAGCGCAACTGCTCCCCCACTATTACCGAGAACGAGGACGACTTTGACTCTCCCGCGCAATACCATAACCACAGCCATAGCCACTCCTCTGCCCCGCCACCAGCGTTATCATCGCAGTCAAATCTCTCAAATCCCCGCCGACCATCGCTCCAGAGCCAGCGCACCGGGTCATACACCGAGGTACCTTCCAAAGCGCCCTCTCTCCGCATCAATACGACAGGTGGCACTTCCAGGTCGGCGTCAGGTGCGACTGTCATTTCCCGACTTGCGAATGGCACCATCTCCACGACTAGCCAGTCCGATCTGCAGTTGACAAACAGCGTCAGCGTGTCCTTGGGCACCACTCTCGACTCGCCAACCGGCAGTATCGGAGCCGGAACAATCAACAACTCATCTTCTGGCGCCACTCAAATGTCGCCTTTGCGCAGCTCGCTCGACATGGCGAACTTTCCCCGACTTCGCAGCCGCTCCGAGCTGGACACGGCTAACCGCGCCGAAAAGATCCGAGCCGCTCGCCGCAAGTTTGAGGAGCGCGAGAACATCAAGGAGGAAAAGTACGACCGCGAGATGATCAAGAAGAGGGAGCGTAGGGACACCAAGGAAGCGAGTCGCATCGAGAAGGGAGCCCCAGCCCGTCCGTCCATCCACCGCAAGAACACTGGGAACAGCCTTAGCAATGTTATTTCTCCCCCCGCATCCACCTCCAGCGGCATCCAGGCTGTTTTTGGTAGAAAGGGCGCTTCTTGGACCGAGGGCACGACCGTCAGCAACTCTTCGCGACAGGACCTTGAAGGAGCCTACACCTCTTCTTCCGCTCCCCAGGTCGGCGGCGCCATCAACAGGCGCCACACCGACTCGCCGAGCGGCGAGGAGCAGATGCGCTTCATGAGCCGCAAGTACGACAGCGTTCCGCTCGAGACGCCGCCCGCCTTCGGCCCTAATGTCGACGCTGTGCGGTTTGAGCAGACTCGGCCGCGAAGAGGGAGCGGTCCCAAGCGGAAGACGCAGAGCTACTGGGCCGGGTTTGTGCTCTGGCTGAGGACGAAGCTGCTGAGGCTTGGTGGCCGGTAAGGGTATATCTAGGACAGCAGGACTTACTCGGCATTATCACGAATTAGTCCGGGCACAGTCTAAAACTACTACAACAAGGGGGCGAATCTATCAGCATGGCCAGGAATGGCAAGCATTCCGGCAGCAGAGTTTGTCTCTCGACTTTCTCAGCCTGGACATCTTTTTTTTCATCACGTCATTTGGCTTCCCATCAAGGCGTTTAGGAATTGGAGCATGGGGCACAGGGAAATATCAGCTCTCGAAGCTGAAGGCGTTATTGGTTTTTTTATACATCATATTTTTTATTTTGACCTTTTTCACTTTCTTACCGTCGTTTACACACACAACCCCGGAAATATGGACAGCATGGATTTGCTTTTGGGAGGAACAGTTCGTGCGCTACATCGACACTATTACACACGTTTGGCACAGCATTGGGCGGCGGCGGCGATATCTCTCTCTCTCTTTTACTGAAACTTCAGCGAGTTGTTGTTTTTTGCGCAGCTATTAGCGAAGATTCTCGGCATGGCAATTGGGAAGGGGAAACAAGGGAAAGGAAAGGCATCATTCGTTTTTTTGGCTTTGACACGCAACATCCGGGGTTGGGTGGGTTTGTTTTTTCATCACACCACTATCTATGATGGTGGTGGTTTCTTCTTTCTTTCAGGATTCAAGGAAAGGGGGTCTGGATAACAGGCTGGCTGGCTTTTGATGACTGGGGAATTCTTTTTTTATTTTTTTTCACTTTTACAGGAATGGAAAGAAAGGGTGAATCGGCAAGTCTGGGATATGCTGTGGTTTAACAGCGTTTTTTCTGATTTTGCAACTGGCGCTGTACTTGTGGAACTGGGCATCGATTTTGTTGATGCTTAGTTGCAGGTCGGCAGGGAAGGGATAAGATATAGATAAGAGAGGTATTTACCTACCTAGCTTTCGGTGGTTTCGAGCTTTAGAATCGGCGGAAACTTAAAGCAGAGAGACGGCTGGGCGTGAAAAAGGCCTCGGGGTTATTTAACAATTTTTGGGATGTTCATTTTTGATGTGGTGATTTTAATATGGTGACACGAAACGGATATGCTATGGTTGCACAAAATGGGATTTAAGCTTGCGGTAGGGCTCTGTTGGCTGTTGAAAGGGATGGATTTAATGTGATTGGTCTACAACGTTGCTACACCACGACGCCACACGATGATGATTCTACCTATGGATATCACTGTCGGAATGTTAACTTGACACTACAGCATGCTGTGCTTGTTTGCTTGTGCTGCTTGGTGTCTTGATCAGGAGGCATTGTTTGAGATAGAACAAGGAAAAAGATGCCGAGGTTCATGGTCGATGTGGGTACCCCTCTTTTTAACGGGAGCGGTGACAGGTGGTGTCTACGGTGGTATTTGTTCGCCTCTGTCTCAGAACCTCTTTTGCTCTACAAAAAGCGGCCTTGGTATCATTAATCCGGCTAAAAGCCTCGTACTATAGCTTTGAAAGCGAATAAGTATAAAATTATAAATAAAATGTAGTAAATTGAGGCTTTTATATATATTTTTAATTTCAAATAAAAATAAAATAAAGGAGTAATGTAATATATACAGCATGGATAATACTATAACTTATATATGTATGACTATAACTTTAACTTTATATATATTGCTATAAGTCTAACCTTATATTTGGTGTCACGAAGCTGAGGCTGAAATAGGTCAAGGCCAATATTATTCCGTAGCTAAAGTAATCGAAAGATGAGGAAAAGGAAAAGTAAGTGTGTGTGGCCCTGCTTGCTCTGCAAGATATCCTTACCCTGCCTTGCCTGCCCCACGTGGCCTGTGCTTCCCTTTGCTCCCATTGGCCGCAGCCCTCATCCTCAGCCCTGACCCTGTATTCCTGTCCTAACCCTAACCCTGTAGCCGTATGCCGTTACAACCCCCGGGTGGAGAGAAGCTCGCCCCGAGCTTCAAATCGCAAAAAATGGGTAATTGGTTGCTTGGTAGTGCCGAAAGCTCCATGCGCGCGGGGGCGGAGCGGTCGCCAACCAGCTCAAATTTGGTGCCCGACATGGGAGTCGAACGACGGTGGGGCCGTTTCGTCCCCTTCCCATCCATATGTTCGCTGCATCACTCCTGTCGTCACCCGCATAACTTCTGTCGCATCGAACATATCTCTGCGTCGCTCACTTCTTCTTTCGTGTCGAGCGCCTCAAACCGGGCCCGGCATTCCCTGCCAAGTTGTCGTCGGGATGCTCTGGCGCAAAGTCGTCTGAGGCCGCTGCTTCCAACCACTGCTGCAATCGTATAGGCGGTCCCGCCTGCTCTGGATTCTCGTCGTGGAACTTCTTCAGTGCCATTGGCGAGTCTCGGAACCCGTCGGCGTAGTACCATTCGGGGTCTGGGTCCCAACCTCTCCAGTCGACCTGATATTGTAGCCTTCCTTGGTGAATCCGACTTGCGATGATTCTGTCGACCTCCCATTGCTCTGAACCATCCGGCATCTCCTCCGCCGGTGGGTTCTCGGCTGCTTGTCCTGGGAGTGGATTGTCGGCGTACTTCCTCAACCGGTCAGCCGTAAACACCTTGGTACCCTTCCATGAGTCGGGGACCTCCAGCTGGTAGGCGTGGCCGACCATCTTCTCGATACGATAGTTCTGTTGAGTCATTGGGAACGGAGAGCTTGTCGCTGGGGCGGCCCGTAAGCTCTGTCTGTTTCAGGATGATCACCCTGTCTCCGACCCCGAAGTCAGGCTCCCGTCTATGCCGGTTTGCTTGTATCGCTTGTCTCTCCTGTGCCTTGAGGATACACTCCCGAGCGTACTCCCAGTATCCCATGATCTTCTTGGCGCTCGCTTGTGCCTCCTGTCGCGTCAGCTTCTCCCGTCTCGTCATGTCCTTGAACGACTTGGTCCTGGCTTCCCAGTCGAATGGCGTGGGGAAGGGAAATCCGAATAAACACTCGTGGGGGGAGATTGTCGTGCTGTCTTGAGGCATCGCCGCCTGCGCCGCGTCCAAGGCCGGTATCGCCTCCGACCAGTTATCCTGGTAGTGGCTGACGAACATCCGCAGTCTCTGGTTGATGAGCTGGTTGTAGTTTTCGACCTGGCCAACCGTTTGGGAGTGACCGGCCGTGGCCAGCTCCCACTTGACTCCCAAGATCTTGGACATCTCGTTGGTGAAGTCGAACGGAATTGCGGGCCTCGGTCGCTTAGCACGTCCGCTGGGGCCCCAACAACCGGTATGGGCCCTCGTAGTACAGGCGTGCTGCCTCCTTCGCCGTTGTTTTTGTGGTGCATGGTATCGTCCAGGCTTGTTTCGAGAGTCGGCAGATAATCGTCATGGCGCTGTCGAATCCGTGCTTGTCCTTCGGGAGCTGGTTGAAGTCCACCACCAGGCTACTCCACGGTCTATCGGGAGGCGGGAGCGGGTGAAGGAGCCCCGGCGTCTTGTCTCTGGGCCGCTTGGCGGACTTGCAACGACAACAGCCCACATACCGGTCTATATCTCCATGCATCTTCGGCCACCAATATCTCGCTGTCACCAGCTTGCGAGTCTTGTGTCGGCCCGGATGCGCCGTCAGCAGCGTGCCGTGGACATCTGCGATCACCCTGGTACGCAGCAGCGCCTCGTCAGGCACTATCAATCTTCCTCCACACAACACGTATCGGTCATCCTGCATGCTGAACTCTGAGGGGACCTCCTCGTTCCTTGCCTTCTCTCTGTACTCTTCCAGAGCCTCACTGCTCTTGTTTGCCTCCAGCAATTCATCCATCAACTGGAACCCGCTGCCCTCCGGCGGTTCCCGATCATCATACAACGCTGCCAACATCATCAGTGGGACTTCCACATCCTCCGTCTCTATCACCGATATCAATCCCAGCGCTTCATCATCCCTCTGGCTAGTCTGCCATTGACTAAGGTCGTCCGGTCTAACCGGCGCGAACATCTGCATCGTGCGATAGGCGTCTCTCTTGTCTTTCTGGGTCTTAGTGTCTTCCGACTTTCGCGACAAAGCGTCCGCAGCCGCATTGTCCCTCCCCGGGCGGAAAGTGATGTGGAAGTTATACCCCGAAAGCTCTTCCGCCCATGCCGCCTGTCTGATGTTTAGAACCCTCTTGGTGCTGAAGAACTTCAGGGCCTCGTGGTCCGTGATCGCCAAGAAGGGGTCTTTGTGTTGCAGTCCCCGCAGTTCTGCCGACCAGAACTGGATTGCTTTCACCACCGCCATCAGTTCTTTATCGTGGATATGATAATTGTGCTCCGATCCCCGCAGGGTCTGTGACCAATATCCCACCGGGTGCCAGTCCTGATCCTCTTCCTGGTACTGCGATAATACTCCAGCCATCACTCCCTGCGACGCGTCGGTCTCCAGCCTTGTCGGCTTATGGTGGGAGAAGTGCTTCAACACCGGCGTATTCAACATGCGATGTTTCAGCTCTTCAAACGCTGCCTCGCAGTCGGATCCCAGTCCCTCCTTATCCTTCCGGGTGAGCAGGGTAAGTGGCCGAGCGATTCTTCCATATTCTCTGACAAATCGCCGGTAGAAGTTACAGAATCCTAAGAAAGACTGTACTCCCTTGACGTTCGTTGGTCTCTCCCAGTTGCGCACCGCTTCGATCTTCTTCGGGTTAACCTTGATTCCTTCAGTGGTAATCACGAACCCTAAGAACTCCGTGCTCGTCGTGTGGAACTCGCACTTATCAATATCGGCCTGCAGCCCTGCTGATCGCAGCCGTTCCAGTACCTTTGCCACGTGCTGGCGGTGCTCTGTCTCGCTCTCCGAGTAAATCAGAATGTCATCGATATACGCGCTGCAGAAATCGTCCAGATAGTCCTGCAGGGTTCGGTTGATAAATCTTTGAAAGGTGGCCGGGCCGTTACAAAGGCCAAATGGTAACACCTTGTACTTGAACGCACCTTGCCTCGTCCGGAAGGCCGTCAGTGCCTCGCTCTCCGGGTCCATCCTCACACGGTTAAAGGCCTGTCGTATATCAACCTTCGAAAAGATCTTCGCCTTGGAAATCCGCGCCATCGTTTCGTCGATCAACGGGAGCGGGTAACAGTCCTTGATGGTCTTTGCGTTCAACTTGCGGTAGTCCACACAGAACCTCAAGGACCCGTTTGCTTTTCGCACAAACAGGATGGGGATGCCCATGGCTCCCCGCTCGGTACGATCAACCTTTCTGCAGCATCTTTATCACATATTCGCGGCTGGCTTCCAGTTCTTCGGCCGACATCTTGTACAATGGACTGTACCCAATGTTCTCCGGTCTCTCGTTGGGGAGTAGCTCGATTTTATGGTCGATATTATGTCGGTATGGGGGTAGCTCGTCGGACTCGGTCTTGCTGAACACGTCGAGATACTGGTGGTAGCACTTGGGCAGCTCCTCAACACCTGCTGCCGCAACTCCTCTCCATCCTTCTCCATCCCGTTCGCAGCCTTGTCCTCCTCGATCCTCTTGTACTCAATCACAGCGTCCAACTCATCCATCGTCACGAACCCTGTCTCCCATTTCCCGTTCGAGACATCTTATCGTAGATGACCTCTTCGATGGCCCCGATGTCACAGGATTCGCACATTTCCGGCCGACCCGTGAAGGCGACAACCTTCTTCTTCCTTCCACCGGGTGGTGTCCATACCTCTCCGGCCAGAGCGCGCTCCATCTTCGCCTCTTCCCTCGATGAGCGATCGGCTTGTTGTCTTCCAATCTGCAATGGTTTGACCGTCTTGGCTGGCTGATCCTTCAGTTTCCTCAACTCTGCTAGCCTTTCCCTGATCAACACTCCGTTGCGTCGATGCCGGTCCTCCTGTTCCAGCCATGCCTCTACGGCATCCAGCAGCGTATCTTTCTCTTTCTTGTGCCTCTTCCTATCCTTGGAACGACGCTTCTTCTCTGGTGGCATGTTCTCCGGGAACAGCAACCTCCTGCGAACACAATCGATCATGATGTCGTGTCGTTCGAAGAACCTCTTTCCCAGGATGATGTCGTGCTGGCGTCGATGACCAGCATGGGCTGTTGCAAGAATGTCCTTCCTTGCACCGACAACTCGTGCCGTAGTGCTACATCGATAATCTGTGATGGTACTCCGTCGAATCCTCCGACCGGCCGTGGCGCGAAGTCTTCGATTCTATTCAGCGCCATTTTCTTCTTGAGTTTCTTTGCGAATGTTACGCTAATAAACACATCTCCGTTTGCTCCCGTGTCGACCAGAGCGTCAGCAGTAGTTAAAGAAGTCTCATGGTTACCTATGGAAATTGGTATTACGAATGGTTTTCCTCCCAGCCTCTCCTCCAGCAAGTCCGGAGGCTTTACTCTACCCACTGCCATCATGGTCGACAAGTCCCTGGAAGGAGTCACATCTCTCCAGGGTGTCTAGTTTTCCTCCCCGGAGGAGGAGTCATCGCTTTCGTCCAACTTCGCCTTGTTGGAAGCTGGCTTCTTGGGTTTACCGGCCTTCGGGGCCCTTGGGGGAGTCGGGGCCTCGCCCTCTTCGTCGTCCTTGGCCCAAGTCTTCTGCAGATTGGCGATGCGCGCTTCACGGTCCTTGTCGCTACCCCTCGGCTTCTTCTCATTCGCCTTGGGGCACTGCCTGCTCCTGTGTCCCGTCTCGCCACAGATGAAGCACTCGCCGGCCTCGTAGCGCTTACGGACCTCCTCCCTGGACAACTTGTGCTCTGGCTTGGGGCCTTGGTTGGACTGCCCACCGGACGACTTGCTCTTACCGCTGTTGAAATTGTTGCGCTGACCGCCCCGACTACCGCGGGCGTTGCCTGAGTCTTCTTTCTTCTTCTCCATCGCGTCGACGGTTTCTTCGATCATGGCAATCTCGGCAGCCAGTCGCGTGAAGTCTTCGAAGGTGACCGCGGGGTTGACGTACTGAGCAGCCAAGGCTTTCTGGAATGAGCCCGGCAGACGGCGGCGGAACTCTTGCTTCCATTCTGACTTGGAGCGACCGATTTCTCCAGCCAGACGCACGAAGTCATTCTTGAAGGCGGCGAACTTGGAAGCCTTGTCGAGCTTGAGGTTGTTGAAGTCGGTGAGAGCCTTCTCCTTGCAGTTGTGGTCATTGTACTCGTGCCACAGGTGCTGCATCAACTTATCGGGATGGACGATCTGATCGGGGTGACCGTCGCGCAGGTAGGGAGCCAGGGCGTCAGCGGCCTTGCCGCCAATACGGCCCTCGATGTAGGCCAGCAGAGCGCGATCGCTGGCGAAGTGATCACGATTGACCACCACCTTGTTACACATGGCGCGACGCCAGACCTCGAACGAGGGGAGTCCTTACCGTTGGTGAAGATAGGAGGGTCAGGCAGCTTCGTGCTCTTCCTACCCTTCTCGGCGGCGTCATCCTCGTTGATGCTGAAGCTGTCAAAACGCGTCTCTCTGGAGGTGAGAGAGGCGGGGCGATCTTCAGTCCTGGGAGGGGGAGAAGACCGCAAGAACTGACTGGACTCTGAACGCGGCTTGCGAGCCTGAGCAAGCTGTTTCTGCAGCTCTTCAATTTTCTGGTTCAACTTATAATTCTGGCCGGCTAAATACACAGAGGCCTCCCGGGCTTCCTGATTCTCGGCCACGACTTCCGTCAATTCCTTGCGAGCACTCTCAAGGCGCTCCTCCGTCAACTCCATGTTGTCCTCCACGTCTCTACACTGCATCTCTTTCTCCGTGAGAGCCTCCTTCAGGTCCTCGACCTCCCTCTCCTTGGACTCGAGGGCATCGTCACGGGCGGCCAAAGCGTCCCGCATGGTAGTGACCCGCTCGTCGGTGGACGTCGCTTTCTGTTGGTGGAGAGCGGGGACCCAATCGTGGACAATCTGGAGGTTGCGGTCGAGGGAAGTGAGGTGATGATGGAGGTCGCGCACTTGTCCCAACAACGCGGTGCAGATCAGCGCTCGAACCTTGAATTCCTGCCACATCTCGTGGGGGTGGTTGATGCAAAGATCCATCCATTCGTGCTCGTAGAGGACGCCCTTGAACTCGATCGGGTGTCTGCCGTCGGTCTCGCAAAGGGGTGCAAAGGGCACTGTCGGGCCGGCGGGGGTGGCGTACCAATCGGCAAGCGAGCGGACCCGCTCAACTTGGTCTTGGTCGAGTTCTTCGGGGATGTGTGTGGTAGCGGAGGTCGTCAATCTCTGGGACACCTTGTCGCAGAACACCTCGTAGGACACTTCGGTCGGGGATCCCGATCTCGTTGCCGGCGGCGTCGACCACGGTCGCGCCCAGGGTGGCCGACTCCTCGTGGGTCGGGCCGCTGAGGAAGACTTCCGACACGCGAGCGGTCTTCTTGCTGACCGCCGTCTTGGTCTTCTTGGTCTTGGGGAGATGCCAGTGCAAGGCATCCAGGGAGAACCGGACTGACTTCCGGGATTTCTCGCGGTCCTCATCGGAGGGACCCTTCGTGGGGTGAGCCATGGCTAGAATCGTCGATTCGTCCGGGCGATGCGCTCAATCGGTATGCTGCAGGTCGACCGGGATTGGGACCGCGCAAGTGGGTTGCCGCAGGTTTGTCGTAAACCGCGCAGGTCTAGCCGTTCTTGGCTGTCGCAGCGACCAGGGTGGCGCGCGCTTGTCTGTCGATCAATTCGTCGAAATTGTCGTATCCTTGGGATATTTCAACCTTCCCAGGCTATAGTGGTTTTGATCTTTCGATTGTCACGAAGCTGAGGCTGAAATAGGTCAAGGCCAATATTATTCCGTAGCTAAAGTAATCGAAAGATGAGGAAAAGGAAAAGTAAGTGTGTGTGGCCCTGCTTGCTCTGCAAGATATCCTTACCCTGCCTTGCCTGCCCCACGTGGCCTGTGCTTCCCTTTGCTCCCATTGGCCGCAGCCCTCATCCTCAGCCCTGACCCTGTATTCCTGTCCTAACCCTAACCCTGTAGCCGTATGCCGTTACATTTGGTATATATATACTAATACTATTACTACTATTATTACTATTATTATTGTTTTATTTATCATAAATAGTTCTTAAAAATATAAAAAATAAAACCAAACCTTTTTTACTAGTAATTTTTAGGTTCTATTATATTTAGAAGCTTTTTATAGTATTAATATAGCAAAGCTTTTTCCATATGTTGCTAGTCGGGCATGCTTTGCCGGGCCTTTAGTGGGGCCAGAGAGACTTTGAGACAGAGGCGAACGAATACCACCGTAGGTGTCCGTCAGTGTGTCTTGGTCAGCGTCTTGGACCCCTGGTTCCAGACGAGCCATGGTTCGTGAGGTGGTAAGGTAAGGGAGTTTGGACGAGAGCAAAACGAACAGTCAGAATAGGAATTGATATCACAGCTGTTGTCGGTCTGTTTATTTTTCGACTGGGATTCTCAAATTGACGTCAAAGCCATCCAACTCGGTTCGGATCTCAGACCTGTTGCAAAAACCCGTTTGACTGGACAGCAAGTGACGCCGTTCAAGGGCCCCTGTCATCCGCATCTCACCTCACCCGATTCCCCAGCCCAAGAGATACGGGCTGCCTTTGTCTGATTTGCCATTCTTATCAAGACGGAAAACAACAGTCAGCAGTGCCAGCAGGTAGGTTACCTGCATGAACCTGTTTCTCGAGCCTTAAAACTGACGGGTATTTGCAGATTGGGGTCAGCCCAAGTTTCTGAAGTTATCACTGCACAAATGGCAGACAAATTCGCCAACTACCCCGGCGCCAAAGAGGCACCTGCCGCTGCCCTCGAGTATCATCACGAAGAGGACCACAACCCGCCGCTGAGAGGCTGGCCTTTGGTTATTGCCTCCACTCTGTTATCCAACTCCTCCGTTCTCCAGAAATGGCTCTGGAACAACGCCAAGTTTGGCCAGCCCAAGCACGCCCCCGGACTCGACAGCTCTGTCCCCTGGCGCATCAAACCTGATGTTGCCCCCCTTGGGGAAACGGGCCCTATGCTGCCGCTTGAGGAGGGGTACCTCGTCACCCCCAAGTCGGCCGACTGCAAGGGTCGGTTCAATTCGATTGCTGATTACCATGAGCTCTACAAGTCAGGTCAGGCTACTCCCCTTGATGTTGTCGAGGCGCTCCTCCCTCTTATCAGGAGAGACGTTGGTGACGAGGAGAGCAAATATGCTGCTGCGTTCATCGAGTCCAATGTCGATGAGGTGCTTCAACATGCCAGAGAGAGCACGGAGCGGTGGAAAGAGGGAAAGCAGCTCGGCATTTTGGACGGTGTTCCCTTTGGCGTCAAGGCCGACACTGAAGTCAAGGGGTATGTCTCGACCATGGGGATGAAGGTCGACAGGACGGTCGCCTACTTCAACAGGCCCGAACCGGAGACGTGCTGGCCCGCGTTGAAGATGCAAGAGCAGGGCGCGATCATGGTGGGCAAGATGAACCAGCACGAGATAGGGATGGACACCACCGGCTGTAATCCCGTGACAGGGACAGC